>NC_139228.1:42977236-43577236 GCF_055691185.1 Crinia signifera | reverse complement strand
TAATAAGTACAGTAACCAAAAATCAAGTTTTGTTATGTGGCGCAAGAGATAATATACGATGTTGGTGGGTGCGAGGTGCCAGTGTACCAAGCATTTCTCAAAAAAAAAAAAGCCTTTCAGAGCAAACCTAACAGCCAGAGGGAATACACTGGATGTGATTATTTTATAGTGATATATCAGAATCAGCTTTATTGGCCAGGTATACTTGCGTATACTAGGAATTTGTTTTCGGTTTGCTGTGCAGCAGCCAGGTGGGTAACAAGTAAACAGCATACAGTATTAACAATAAACAATATAAACAGGTGGGGGAACATGTACAGTCATACAGAAAGTTATTCCGAGGGGACACCGTGTTAGATTATGTGCAAAGGGTTATGGCGCGACTAGACAGTGAGGTGTTCATGAGTTCATGTGTCAACAGGTGAACCGCTTGAGGAAAGAAACTTTTTAGGCTTCTGGTGAACCTGGTGGGAATAGCCCTGTAGCGTCTGCCTGATGGCAGCAGGTTAAACAAGCCATGGCCAGAATGTAGTTGGTCCTTGACTATCTTCATGGCCTGCTTTTTTGCTCTGGACAGGTACAGGTCCTAGACCGAGGGAAGGTCTGTCCCGATTATCTTCACCGCAGTTCTGACTACCTTTTGGAGTCTGCATTTGTCTCTCTCGCTAGTGGAGCCATACCAGACCAGTATTGAGGAGCACAGTACAGACTCCACAATTTGCGGAGTAGAAGAGGAGCAGAAGCTTCTGTGGGATGTTGAATGCCTCAGTTGCCTAAGGAAGAATAGCCTCTGCTTAACTTTTCCAACAATAGTATCAGTGTTGGGCCCCCATTTAAGGTCCCGGTCAGATTGTGGTTCCTAGGAACTTGAAGGAGTCCACTAGCAACACCATACTGTCAGCAATTGTTAGCGGAGGAACACCAACAGCCTTCTTCCTAAAGTCCACTACCATCTCAACTGCTACACCACCGGGCCAATCGGTCCACTTCTTGTCTGTAGACCGATTCGTCCCCGTCCTTGATAAGGCCAATGATGGAAGTGTCATCGGCGAATTTGATTATCTTTACTGATCATTGGTGTACTGTACAGGGAGAAGAGCAGGGGTGAGAGTACACAGCCCTGGGGGGCTCCTGTGCTGATGGACCGCACATTGACTTGTTAAATGTTATTTATTTATTGCCAGTTATTTATATAGCGCACACATATTTCACAGCGCTTTACAGCGAATATATGAACTTTCACATCAGTCCCTGCCCCAGACGAGAATCTATGGCCCTTATTCAGATCTGATTGCAGTACAAATTTGTTCTCAAAATGGGAAAAAACATGTGCACTGCAGGTGGGGCAGATGTCACAGGTGCAGAGATAGTTAGATTTGGGTGAGGTGTGTTGAAACTGAAATCTAAGTTGCAGAGTAAAAATAATGCAGCCAGTATTTACCCTGCAAAAAACAAATTAACTCACAAATCTAAGGCTCTCTATACATGTTACATCTGCCCCCACCTGCAGTGCACATGGTTTTGCCCATTTTGAGAACAAATTTGTACTGCGATCTGAATAAGTGCCTATAAACCGGAGTACCCAGAGGAAACCCACGCAAGCACAGGGAGAATATACAAACACAGTTAGGGCCATGGTGGGAATCAAACCCATGACCTCAATGCTGTATAGCAGTAATTACACCATCCATTACAACAACATGGTAAATATTAATGAAAACTGTGCATATCCATAATCCAAATGGTATCCAGGCTTTAGATCAGTGTGGACAATCAAAAAGTCGAGAACTATGGTCAACCATCAAAAGGTCGACATGGTTAACATGTTGACAGTAAAAATGACAACATGAAAAAGGTTGACATGAGCTTTTTAAGGTCCACATGAGTTTTTCATGATTATTTTGTGTAAAAAACTAACTTGTTCATACTTTACCACCCACGTGTGCATAAAGTTAGATTTAAATAGTGTGCTGAGCTCATCGAAGCACTTTGCCCAAAGCATGGTGGGTACAGCGAGCCATGCGAGGAGAACTGGTACACTTATACGGTGTCCATGCCAACATAGACACCAAAAACCATGAAAAACTCATGTTGACTTTTGCTGATCTTTTCAATGTCAACCTTTTAACCCTGTTTACATTTTGACTGTCGACCTTTTGAGCCTATGGACCATTAGTTGTCAACCTTGTGATTGTAGACCTAGGATCCAATACGCCCACAGGGGTATAATGGAAACCACTAGTGGGCCACACTGCATGAGGGTTCTATATAGATAGAGAGAGAGGTTGTGCGGTCCGGCACTCTCCGTTTGGGGACAGCCGCCCTGGTGCCCTTCCCGGTAACACTGAGGAAGATGGAGTACCGCGAAACGGCCGTTTGTCCACCCATTTATTTACAAACCAGACAAGAGATACCAGTCTCATCTGATCCCAGAGACCCCTGAGGGAGCGCTTATCTTCAGCACTCTCAAAACGCACATGGAGCATACCCCAGCACCCATCCATCCTACTAGGAGGTGGTAAGATTCCCCTAGAGGGGAACAAACAGATTGCTGTGTTCTATTATATACTGCATTACCTGGTAATAGAGTCTATAAAAAGTCCAGATTAGGAGACCCCTGACTGTATTAATGACTAAATAATTATAAATGTTGTGACTCAGTTTCCCTAGCTGGAAAATAATTGCATGATACCGACAATCTATCAAATAAATCTATATCTGTGGCATTGTCTTTTCTAAATTTATTCTATTTTTCTGGTACACCTGAGACAAGATGCATCGCTCATCGCCCATCAATGCATACAGCACATGGGAGAAAGCAGCATGTGAGGAGTCTATAGGTGTAAACCTATCTAGTCTCTATTCTGTAATCACATCTCGGGGACACCCATTCATGATTGAGGTGACGATTCCCTGCAAGGGTGGCAGCCAACCAGGGAGGTCTCTTCTCTAACGTGAATAGGGGTAACCCACTACTTTAATATCCATATCTGCAACTGTCACACGGATTCAACCCGCTCAATTGTGGGGATTGATTAAATCAATCCATCAAACGACAATCAGCAGCAGTTGCCGTGCAAACAATCACACTGCAGGGATATACTGACACATCTTTCTCTATATAAATCTATCTAATCCTCAAAACTCTCACTTATTTCCATTCCGACTACCACTCACCATTTGTCTCGTTGGTATAACAAGTGCAAACCAGATTGTTACAGCCACAGAAACCACTCATGTGCATATGCTGAAAATCTCCCCCTATTTCTAAACCTACCAGGGGTACTCTGGATTTGTTTGTCAATGCCAGAGATCGATATATAGCTTTGGAGATTAAACACTGACAAACACAATAGAGTATATTCGCTAACTCACCCACAGCATAGAGGTGTCCTCTAGTAATTCCTTACCATTACCGCAAAATATAACAGTCTTGCTTTATTGATATTAATCAAACCAGGGAATGTGACCTACAATATTAGTCAAACCCTGGGAAGGCAGACAATATTGTTTATATAAGGCGGGGATTTTGAACAAGTAACCCTTCTTTTATGTATATATGTTACGTGTGTCATGTATGTCCGATATCATGCTCAAATTACCTTTTTAATGATTAATAATTAAACGTTAAGTTTTAACAAAAGTGTGCCCCCAAACAAAGAGAGTACTTTGCTTTTCTCTGTTCTGCCCTTCCCGGTAAGGCAGGTAGAGAAGAAAAAGGGCTGGCACAGGACTTGGTAAAAAGCGTATTATAGTAGGCTGTGAAACAAACCAACGTTTCGAGCTTGGCCCCTTTGTCAAGGTGTAGGTGAGAACAAGATTACAACAAAGTGCTTACCTTTTAAAGGAGTGGACATATCAGGTATTGTGACAGTCTGTGCCGCATCACCGCCGCCGGCGTGACCGGAAGTGCTCTGACAGGAACAGGAAGTCTGTCATGTTACCAGACTTCCAGGAGGGGAGCGTGGAACACAAGCTCCTGCGTTACCATATAGATCCTCTTGTTTAATTGGTCCCCGGCGGCCGGTGTTAAGCCACAGTGTGTCACACTGCCTGTTACAAACAATAAGTATAATGGTAAAACAACTCACAAGTGCATACATTAATTACTAAAATATAAAGGGTGCATGTGAAAGCAGGGTGTAAGTGTTATTTAAGATGCGCATTCAATATATCTGCGCAACAGAGTGTGCATATAGTTGGCGTCAGGGATACCCTGGTGTATATGTGGGGCCATAAGTATTGTAGATAGCATGAAGCCTGGAACTGCGTAATGTCACATAAAGATAAAGAAGTGTAATAAAATCCTGCTGTTAATATTGGGTGATGGGGTACTAGTGAATTTGCTAACCGAAGCGCAAGAAAATGTAACGGGTGTGGAACGTTATCATAATGTAAACATGTCAAGTAAGTTGAGTAAGTTGAGCAAAAATGCATCTCAAAAGGCTACATTGTGATATACATTATATAATGGTATAAGTGTATGTTCAAAGAAAAGCGACGTTGCGTTGAACACTAATACCAAGCAAGTCATCAGGTACACAATCTGATTGGCCAGGCACATAGTAACTCACATCATGGAAAAAAATCAAAGGGGTAGTAAGATTAAGTGGAGAGGAAGAAAAAGCACACATTGAGTTAGGCAGGACCCGGCACGGTAATCAGCAGGCTCATGCCCATAGAATGTCAGAAGTCCCCTGTGGGTGCGGTCAGGTACATCAAATTTAACAACAAGGAAGAAAATGATCAAAGGGATAGTAAGATCAAGCGGAGAAGGAAGAAAAAGCACACATTTGGTCAAAACTGAGCTTAATCGGCATATTTCATAAAGCATTACATAATGTCTGAGAAGAAAAATATTAGAGGGATAGCAAGATGAAGCGAAGAAGAAGAAAAAGCACACGATGAGATGGATTATACTTGTATTCCATTACGAAGGTCCAGATGACCCTTAAAGGAACACATTCAGTGGCAGTCTGTTGTTTAATACTGATGGCTTGGCCAAATTCAGCCGGTGTATCCATCTGGCTTCAAGACGTAGCAGTTTGCCACCTCGATCTCCTCTTCTCAATCCGTCTGGGACGTGGTCAACTGCCATGTGTCTTAAGTCTGACAACCTGTGTTTTTCTTGTGCAAAATGTTCAGCCACAGGCTGCTAGTTGCCCTTTCCCAGCAATGCTTGGCTGATGGCCGACCAGTGCAATGCCATACGCTCCCTCATGGATCTAATAGTTTTGCCCACGTATGTGAGTTTGCAGGGACACGTGATGACTCAGAAAATCGGGGCTCGACTCAGAAAATTACTGGCAGTGGTCCCTTCTGTTTCAAAGCCGGTTATGTCATTGTGCACAATGGTGTCCTTGATACTGTGACCTTTAATGTAACAGAGCATGGGTCTCTTGTTTTTAAGACCCGGGACATCCTTATCTGTTTTTATAATGGGCCAGAGGGCCCTCGTGGCTATGGGCAGGATAGCACTGGACACATTCAGCTTGGTAACAAATGGTAGAATCTCCTGCTGTGGGTTCTCGGTTAGATTGCAGTAAGTTCTCTCTCTCCAATGCCAGCACTTCTGATTTTTGCTGTTTAAGTGTCTTTTGTCATAGCCCCTCTCCTCTAATCTGGAGACAAATCTATCCAATACTACTGGTAAGGTGGTCTCGTCACTTGTGATCCTTGCCGCTCTTACCATTTGAGATTTGGGGAGGGCTTTCTTCAAGGCTCTACGGTGGAAACTGTTGGCTTTAAGTAAGGTGTTCCTATCTGTGGGTTTGCAATATACCTCCGTGCAGATGTGTTCATCTTGGACCTTGATCAGGACGTCTGAATAGCTGATCTCTCTGTCAGATGCTGCAAAAGTCAATTTGATGGGTGAGGGACGGTCGTTGATCCTTGTGCTCAATCTATTCAGCTGTTCCGTTCCCCCAGACCAAATCATGAAGAGGTCATCTATATAACGTGTAAAAATGGTGATGTATTTACACGTCTCTGGATCATTAAAGAACATGGACCTCTCCTGTTCGAACATATACATGATTGCGAACAATGGTGATACACAGCTTCCCATGGCACACCTGGTCTTTTGTCGAAATAATTGCCCATTGAACAGGAAATAGTGTTTAGTTAGGGTGAGCCATAGCAGCTCTATGTATAGGTCCAGGTCTAGGGAGCTCAAAGAGTCGTCAAACAGAAATCTTCACATCACTTCCAGGCCTTCTTGTTGTGGGATGCCGGTGTATGGGCTGGTGATGCCCATCTTCACCAGCAACACACCCTCGGGCAACTCCTGGACGGTGGCCAGCACATTAAGGAAATCCGTGGTATCCTTAATGTGGGATGGTTGTTTAATTATCAAGGGCTGTACAACACTGTCCAGGAATTGTGATATGGGTTGGTAAATGGATTGGTAGGCGCTGATGATGGGGCGGCCAGGGGGGTTGTCCAGCGATTTGTGGATCTTTGGAACAGTGAAAAACACCGGAACTGCTGGGTGGGCTTGTGTCAAAGTGGATCTCAATCTCTCCTGAGCCCCGTGCCGCTAAGAGGATGCCATCCAGTTCCCTTTTGTAGACGTCAGTTGGATCACTCGGTAGCTTCTCATATACCATTGTGTCGGCTAATTGCCGATTGATCTCTCGTATGTAATCGGTCGTGTTGAGAACGACCACTCCTCCACCCTTATCAGCTGGTCTAAAGACCACTTCGCGGTATAGGCCTATATTTTATAAGGCAGCCTGTTCATCACGGCTGAGATTAGTGGGTCGGGTGCTGTGCCACAGTGTACCGACTGACAGACTCATCCATCAAGCATAAATAAGATGTTATGGACGGATTGGGCAATTGGAGATCGAAGGAGGATTTGCTGAATTTCTGTAGAAAGGCATCATGTCATGTGGATCCGAGTTTAAAATTTTAGGGATGTATTGGAAACGTTCCTGTAGACGCAGCTTTCTGACGAATCTGTATATACATATATATACAGAGGGTGCTGCCCACTATACCATAAAAGGGGTACACCGCCCCCCAATACAACAATACACAAAGGAATGTATAGTGTGGTACAACCTTCTTAAAGGATGTTCCCATGTCATTTGTGACATAGCTCATTTTGTAGCTGAGAACCAGGGCTCTCCAATGAGCCCAGCCCCCCGGGAACCAGAGATACCACCACGCAAACAGGAACGTTTCCCCCTTAGGATAACATGGGACCCGCTAATTCTGACCCCTACCAGGTTCAGAGGGCTGCCAACACACACCCCCCCCCCCCTTTCCAGCATCACAGAAACCTTTAATCTGATATCAGGCTGGTCCATATGGGTCAATTGGTTCCGGAGATATTGCGGGTAAACTGATTTTTTTTATTTCTGAAATGTAATTCATGGCTGTTCATGTTCTTTGAGGGCAGATTTCTCTGGAACTAAATGGTCCAGTTTCATAGGACCTAAATCATTCAAAGCCCACTCAATATGATGCTGGTCTCATGTAAATGTGTCAGTTAGTTCTGAAGATATAGCCGGTTAAACGACAGAGCCGGTTAAAGGAGGGGGGGTGGTTTTCTCTCCCCCTCACACCAGAAAATGCAGTGACTGGGCTGGGGAAAAAGGGACCAACCCAGGAATGTCCATGTATGATCCTGGGACCATATTTCCGGGTAAATCCCTGCATGGTGTGAAAGGGGTATTATTTCAAATAGCCGGGACCTGCAGTGCTCTGAATACAGCCGGGCAGCCCCCTGCTCTCTGCCTGGCTGTCAATGGCTGTCACTTCAGCCCCCCAGTTACCGCGAGCATGTATTCCCCCTAGACAGTGATCATATAATCCCACATGTCAATGAGCATGGAACCCCTGGCAATGAGCATGTAGGTAACCAGCAATTATGTCTAATCATTTTTAATAGGCATTATGGTGTTTGGCATAATACGTAATGGACATTATGGTGTGTGGCGCAATGTCCCTGTTTATGAAGCATATTGTGAGTTTTGGCTCAATCCGTGTAGCATTATGTTAATTTTGGCTCAATCCGTGTGGCATCATATGAATTTTGGCTCAATCCGTGCGGCATTATGTGAATTTTGGCCAATCCATATGGCATTATATGAATTTTGGCTAAATCCGTGTGCCATTATGTGAATTTTGGCGCAATCCATATGGCATTATGTGAATTTTGACTCAATCCGTGTAACATTATGTTAAATTTTGGCCAATCCATATGGCATTATGTGAATTTTGGCTCAATCTGTGTGGCATTATGTGAATTTTGGCTCAATTCGTGTGGCATTATATGAATTTTGGCACAATCCTTGTGGCATTATGTGAATTTTGGCTCATTCCATTTGCCATCATGAGTAAGGGACAAGTATAATAGGGTCTAGTATTTTGTTGCATAATTTGTAGAAGTTGTATATGGTGTGGTACACTACACTCAATGACATGCCCCATTTTGAGTAGCCACACCCCCTTTCCCAGAGTGCACCTTCGGTGCGCGTACAACTGCATCCTTCACTTTTGTCGCCAAGGTGTGCCTGTATACTTTAAATGCCAGGGCCTATTTTTAATCCCATTATTTATTTATTTACAGTTTCTTATATAGCGCCGCAGATTCCGTTGCCATTTACAATAGTACACAGTGATAAAACAAACTGGGTAACAACAGACAGACTTGGAGGTAGGAGAGCCCTGCTGCAAGCTTACAATCTACATGCCCACGCTCTCTCTCGCCATTCTCTTAGCATGTACGCTGGCACCACGTACCCCCCCTGTCATTTTCTCCTTTATCCTCCCTCGTATATATGCAGGGCCGCCGAGAGGTACGCCGGGCCGTGGCCTAATCGCGGCCGGTCACACCCCCAAAATGTTTAAGGTGGGTGAAAAAACACTCTAAAGTCAAGGGGGGAGTGTTATAGGACACCCCCCACACACACACTCCAGCAGCAGCAGCACACACCTACAGCACGTACTGTGCTGATAGCAGGTTTAGCATGAGCTCTCACGCTGTCAGGTGTGTGCTGCTGATGGTCGGGAGGGACGTGGAGGGAAGGTATGGGGGGTTGGACCAGGGCCCCCGCCGTGCCCCTCCAGCAAGCCCGGTTATTAGTACCCCCCCCCCCCTCTCGGTGGCCCTGTATATATGCAATATATGTATATATACAAATGGCTCAGACTAATGGTTAGCCAATCCTCTGTAGTGGCTAGACACTCCCCTCTCTAAGTATAGGCCCCTACCACTGCATTCCCCTGGTTGGTCGTTCTTACCTTATCCCAAAATTTCAAATATATAAGGCAATTAGACCACTTATATTCAAGCGGAGACCTAGACACTACCAAAAGAGACACTAGTGCCCATGGAGGGGCTGACAACTTTGATTCTGGGGCAAACACAAGAAAGAGGCCCAGGTTTATCTTTCAGTGCACCAGCACAAAAGCTGGTGATGAAAAGTATGAGGGTGTAGTTTGTCTCATATGAAAGGGATTTTAAATATATATTACCCTGATGAAAAGTGCCAGCACCGAAATGTTGGAATTATCTTGGTTGTCGCAGTTTTTTAATATTGCATTTTTTAACAGAAATCGCATATTTAATGACTGGCGTAATGCCGCATGAAAAGTGCGATATATGGCGATATACGGCGATAGGGTGCAAATTGAGCCGATGTAATGCGCCATAAAAGTGCGATTTCCGGTTTAGGTCATGTGCGTATTTGCGGCCAACCGGAATGCGATTTACAGGAATACACCTGATCAGCCCATACAACATGCTAAACTATTGGCCCACCTTAGTCCCTTGCAATACGCATCACACCCCCTATGTAAAGGGGCGCAGGCGCCATTTTACCCTTTGAAAGGGAGTAAGGCGTTTGAGATGGAGAGGAGAGGAGTAGTCATAAGGTGCAGAGGGACAGCCAACTTGGGCCGAAATACCCCAACCACTGGGAGAGGTAGGGGAGTGAGAGGCAGCACTGTAAGAGGCAGGACAGGGAGAGGCAGCATGCTGCCAGGAAGAGGTGCACCAGGGAGAAGCCACATGGTGAAAGCTGAGCAGGTGGCTATGGAGGATGAGGAGGAAGCAGGCACAAGCCATGTGTCCTCACATGAGGAACAGAGTGCCAGGCACACAGAGGAGGAGCTGCAGGAGGGTGATTTTTCTGAGGTGGACTGGCCTCTGCAGGAGGAAGATGAAGCAGACTTGGAGGTGCTGGGGGAGGAACCAGGACAGGAGGAGGAGGATAAGGAGGGTGACCCTGAAAATGTGGAGGAGGAGGATGATGCAGCTCGTACAGCTAGTGGGAGGAAAGTCAGGTTCTCATATGAGGAGAATATGGCCCTGGTGCACTCTTGCACCTGTATGACCGCCTGCTTGGTCCTCACCATCACCACACAAGTGTGGCAAGGAAGAAGGGGATGTGGGATAATATCACCTCCGCGGTAAATGCAGTCAGCACACACAAGAGGAGTGTGCGCAACATAAAAAAACGATATAATGACATCAAGCGCCTCCTCAAAGCCCTGGAGAAGAAAGAGGCCTGTCGCACAGGAGGTGGCCCTAGGCAGCTAGTCAGCTTTAAGGCCTATGAGAGGCTGCTACGCAGAATAATCCCACCTGAGGTGCTTCCCGGCATCCACATTGCCGATACAGACAGGCCCCCAGTCCACCGCCAACTGGTAAGTGTCCACACATGTCAACTTCACATTTTGCTATGTCATGTGCGCATGCAATTATGGTGGAATGCTTTCTGTGTCCAATATATTTGTGTGTGTGAAACTACATATCCCAGCAAAAACACATGTTACTAGGTTTGATTGCTAAATAATGGACTGTGCATTTTGCTGGGTTATATAGTTCCACAGAACCAATTAATGTGTGCTGTCCTTATCACTGTAGGCCTGCAGTGTAGATGATTGTTAATCCACATCAATCCTCTGGGTAGTTGGACAAGCACTTTACAGTCACTTTTACATGTGTAATCTGATGCACTTTCCTGTTTGTAGCAAGTGGAGGACAAATATCGTGCACTGTCCTAATACTTAAATGACCTTTTCAGTTCAAATACATCAAATTCCTTATGTAATCATATCAGAAGAGAAATGTTTTTTGTTTTTAAAGTTTTTATCTGCATATTTGACAAAGTGCCAATAAGGTGCCAATGTTCATAATGGAAAATGTCTTCCTCTTTCAAACAGCTCCATCTCTGGAGTCCCAGCCTGCTGTTGAGCCACATCAGCCACATCCGATTGTTCCCAATGTCCAGTCTGCAGGTGAGATATCATACTGTTACACAAAGACATTGCACATTTCACACATGGCTGGCGCCACCACAGTAGCCTGTACCAATGCATGCACAATGCATGAGCCAGGGGCGTAGCTAAGGGTTCATGGGCCCTGGTGCGAAAGGTCAGCTTGGGGCCCCCCTACATACAACAAAATTAAAATCTCGGTCTGTTTATATTTTAATACATCAAGTATATTATGTTAATAATAGAACTAACATTTAAACATAGGATAGCAGTTTATTGAAATAAAATATTAAAAGAACAAATGATAAAACTGGAGAGGCCCAGGTTACTGGAAGCTCAGATGGTGGCAGACCTAGGAGGAGCAGTAAGAATGTTTGTTGTTAGGAGTGGTAATAGTAGTATTGTAAAGTGCTACTTTTAATATATATAACATATAACCTGTAATGTTACTTATAAACAAGCAAAACAGAATGCATAATCTCACATCAATTAAATAAAGCTGTGTTATATAATGGTGGAGTTTACATGATCCCACATAATTAGCACATCTGCACATTTATATCTACGTGTATGGTAGAATAGTTGACCGGATTAAGACCTAGTGTAACCCCATTCCTTACTTGTTTATGGGTATGACATAATGAAACACCAAACCCTACCTTAAATCTGTGAATTCCAAAGAGACAACGTGGTCTGTGATTTTCCGGATTCTTAAATGTGACAGTTAACTGTAAACCACTAACCTACAAAATGAAGGACATCTATTAGCATGTAGGTCAATAATTATACTTCATATAATAATTCACATAAAATAAGTTTCACTTACTGGTAACTTTAAAGATGTGAACAATGTTGTTGCCATAACTATTAGTCGAACATTGATAATGAATCAAAGAACAGTCAACAAAACTAGGGAACTGCAAAAGTAACAATGAATGGCCACCCTGCAAAAAGAAAAGGGACAATACATTTCTGAACTTATATTATATGTAATAGAAACTGGAAAACAACTTTTGTAAGCATCCGCCATCACTTTTATTCCACACAGAAGCATTCATCCAGGTATCTATACTTTATAGAGTTGTTATACTGCTATGGCTAATGTTTTTACTGTAGTCATCTCTGAAGAAATCAAAATCTAAATGTAGATTATGTGGTCTTTAGCAAGGCGGATGCTATACAAATGTATTATTATGATGCATGCAATAGATTAATAAACTGGAACAATGTAACAGAATATATAGAACTGGAACATGCCCACAAGTTAGTATAAACCTTTTAACTGTGAGACCTGATGTCCAAACCGATATTGAACTGGTAAACTGTATACTCACAAAGCCTATTAAAATGGACATCTCCGGGATTTAGCTTCAGAAAACTTGTCAATCATGCTCGGAATATCAATCTTCCTGGCCCTGCCATTTTCAACACTCAATAGGGCTAAATCACTCAGCCTCTGTTGAGACATTGTGCTCCTAAGGTCATTTTTTATTAATTTCAATTTTGAAAATGATCGTTCTGCAGACGATACTGTCACTGGCAGTGTAAGAAAGAGTAGAAGTGCTATGCAGACGTCTGGTACAGTAGAAGACAATCCAGAGTTCTCAACCAGAAGGAGAATTGCTAGATCTCGTATAGATGAAGATTTTTGGATATCTCCTAGGAGCGCAGATCGGAAACTTAACAACTGAGCAGGAAAATCATTAGACAAGTCATCCTGGTAGAATTCTTGCAGTTTAGTTGCTTCTTTGAATACTGTATCATCAGCTTCTGCTGACAATGTTGCTGGCTGAAGAATATGGAATCTTTGTACAACTGTATTCATACCACTGAAGCGATATTGCAGCTGATTTATAGCTATATCCAAACATCTATAAAAGACTGTTGTTTTAAATCTTTCTTCTGGGTCCTGTAGCCTTTCATCCTCACACAGCTCATCAAAGTGTTGCTTGACTTTCTTCACTCTTTTATCTTCAAATTTTGCTTGGATGCCCCAGTTTTCTGCAACAGTTACTGCTGTTCTTTTTACCGCCTCATAATCATCTCGGAAGTTGCTAAGGACTTCAGTGGCATTGTAAATCAATTTGGTGGCATTAGAGAGATCCATGTCTTTTGACTGCAGCATTTTAGAAACGGAGTTAACATTTTCTAAAATTTTGGCCTGCAGAACAACTATGCAAACAAACTGGAATGATTCCAGTTTTTTTTTCAACGCACCGGCCTCATCTCTTTCTTTTGGCTTTGTGGAAAGAATAATTATTTTAGACAAAGCCTGTAAAATATCCCGAAACCTGAACCGTAGTGCTAGTACTGAGTCATATCGAGACGCCCATCTTGTTGGGCAAAGTTGTTTTAAAGTTAGTGAGGATTCTGAAGTAAAGGATGCCAAAAATGCCCATCTCTTCACACTTTCACCAAAGAATTTGTATAAAGACTGAACCACGTCAAAAAAATTGGAAATTTCAGTTATATTTGAAACTGCATCCTGCAAAACTAAATTAAGGTTATGGGCAGCACAATGTATATAAAGAGCATTTTTTTCTTTGTTAATAATGCGAGCTTGAACTCCTGTGTAAACACCACTCATTGTGGCTGCTCCATCATAGCCCTGACCACGGCATTTTGATAGGTCCAGGCCTTTCTTCTCTATGGTTTCCACTATTGTTTTTTCAAGGCCAGCAGCTGATTGGTCCTCAATAGACTGAAAACCTAAAAAGGCTTCCTCTATTTTGATATCAGTGGCCCTTGAGTTCTCGTCTCTTTGAACAATTACATATCTAAACACTTGACTTAGCTGATCAATTTTTCCTATGTCTTGGGTTGTGTCCATTATTATTGAAAAAAACTGTGACTTCTGGATTTCAGAAACAATATCTCTTTCTATTTTGCTTGCAAGAAGACTTATAAGTTCGTTCTGAATTTGTGGACTCAGATATTTAATGCTTCCTTGTGGTCTCTGCAAAATGTCCTTTAGTATAGGATCATATTCAGCCAGTAATTCAATAATAGTCAGAAAATTGCCATTGTTTACCTCTCCTATTTTTTCTCTGTGGCCACGAAAAGCAAGGTTGGCCATAGCCATTGTTAATGTTACATTAACAATCCTATGTAAAACTTGTCTCCAAAACATGCTTTCTCTTCTTATGTTTTTCTCATTTTCCTCATCTATGGTTTTATTACGCCTCCAGTGATCATATACTATGCACGCCTCTGTGTGGGACTGACTATTTTCATGGATATGAATTTTGGCTGACAACCTTTGCCACTTTTGTATACCTTTTGCCCATGCTGGTTCATATCCCTGTTTACTGCGATCTGCAAACAACCAGCAAGGCTCACAATAAGCAGCATTAAGTTTTGGAGAATAACAAAGCCAGGTCACAGGTAATTGAAGTCCTGTTTTAGTGACTCTCTCATAAAAACTTTCTGAAAAACACCTTCCATCTTTTTCATCTCTAGGGAATGGCCCTTTAGGTCTGCATGATCCATTAGTAATAATAAATCGTTTAATATTTCCATCCTGAATGGTAATAGGATAATGACCTCTGTCTGTTATATGTTCCTCTGTCAGAACACTTTCAATAAAACTAGACTGTAGAGGTGACTCTGACACAGCCTGAATTTGGATCTGTTCCTCTTCTGTATGTGTGCTACAGCCTTCCTCTAAGCTTGTTACACTGTCCTGCATTGAACTCTGTACAATACTACCGGGACTCACATTTACATTTTCTATTGACAAATCTTGTTCGGTTGTACTGTGAGAGGAGGCGGCTGATGTACTTGCATCTCCAGGTGTTTTGAAGAAGCTACTTATTTTAGGAAGTTTGGCATATTTCTCTTCTTCTTCCCTCTTCTTTTTGCGTTTTTGAGCACCACTCATGTGATGGTGAGACATGATAGGTTTCGTAATAATAGTTCTGTGAAAAAATAAACACCTGTTCACACTGCATGAGAACTACACCTTTGTTATGATAATAACTTTATAACAAGCGCATACGTATAACCGAATAACCGAGGGATTGCGATGTTAGAAGTGGCCTCTATCTCCACCGCAGCGCCAAATAGACTCACTCAAAAAGGGGTGCGGCCTAACATTATACCACACACTGTAATGCCCATTGCACAATTTATCGAACTTTGTAATACCCATTACACATAAAGCCACATGCCGTAATGCCAATTACACATAAGGCCACACATGATGGCCATTACATACTATATAACACATACCATAATGCCCATTACATACTATATAACAAACCGGAATGCCCATTACATACCATATAACAAACCGTAATACCCATTACCCATAAAGCCACATGCCGTAATGCCAATTACACATACGGTCACACATGATACCCCCATTACATACAGTACTATTTAACACACCGTAATGCCCATTACACATCTGACACATAAGTGCCATGCTCATTGCTAGGAACTTCATGCTCAATGCCAAGGGGCATCATGCTCGTTGCCAAGGGGGACTGAAATAGTTTGTTGCAAAGGGGGACTGAAATAGCTTGTTGCCAAGGGGGACTGAAATAGCTTGTTGCCAAGGGGGACTGAAATAGCTTGTTGCCAAGGGGGACTGAAATAGCTTGTTGCCAAGGGGGACTGAAATAGCTTGTTGCCAAGGGGGACTGAAATTGCTTGTTGCCAAGGGGGACTGAAATTGCTGGTTGCCAAGGGGGACTGAAATTGCTGGTTGCCAAGGGGGACTGAAATTGCTTGTTGCCAAGGGGGACTGAAATTGCTTGTTGCCAAGGGGGACCCCCGCCTGCTCCCTGCTCTGCCCGGCTGAGCTGCCCCTGTCCGCAGCTATTTTTAATTAAGTCTCCCACTGGACCGCTAGCCAATAGATGCTTGCGGTCCAGCAGCCATCAATGCTGCTTCTGATTGGCTGCTGGACCGCAAGTACTAATTGGCTAGCAGTCCAGCGGGAGACTTAATACCATGCAGAGCAGGGAGTGGGCCGGGCGGCATAGGTGCTGGTGGCTGCTCAAGCCAAAAATATAGGAAATGGCTTCATGGGGAAGGGACGTGGCCACAAAATAAGGCAAGCAATGTTCACTGGGTTTACTTAACCTTTTATGACCTCCCATGAGCCTTTGTCAGTGCATGGCCAGACACCAGGCAGGCACCCCAAGTAAATAAATGCTGACAAGCCTGACAGGACTGGAGTCAGTTCTGTTGTGGAACTACACGTCCCAGCATGCCCTGCCACAGATTTTAGATAATGGATTTCTAAAACTGTGACAGGGCATGCTGGGACGTGTAGTTCCACTGTAACAGTGGAACTACACATCCGAGCAGTTTTAGCAATTTGTCACATAATCTCAAAAGCCTGACAGGACTTGAGTCAGTGCTGTTGTGGAACTACACGTCCCAGCATGCCCTGCCACAGATTTTAGATAATGGATTTCTAAAACTGTGACAGGGCATGCTGGGACGTGTAGTTCCACTGTAACTACACATCCGAGCAGTTTTAGCAATTTGTCACATAATCTCAAAAGCCTGACAGGACTTGAGTCAGTGCTGTTGTGGAACTACACGTCCCAGCATGCCCTGCCACAGATTTTAGATAATGGATTTCTAAAACTGTGACAGGGCATGCTGGGACGTGTAGTTCCACTGTAACTACACATCCGAGCAGTTTTAGCAATTTGTCACATAATCTCAAAAGCCTGACAGGACTGGAGTCAGTGCTGTTGTGGAACTACACGTCCCAGCATGCCCTGCCACAGATTTTAGATAATGGATTTCTAAAACTGTGACAGGGCATGCTGGGACGTGTAGTTCCACTAACAGTGGAACTACACATCCCAGCAGTTTTAGCAATTTTCCCCATAATCTCAAAAGCCTGACAGACTGGACTCACTGTAGTCTGTCCGATATAGGGCGCCGGGCGGTCCTGCTCCTGAGTCCTGGCACAGCCTACACGTGCTGTGTGATGGCACGGAAGCGGTGGGAGAGGGAGGTTGGAGCCCGCGTGCGTCGCGCTGACGTCACGCGGCAAGGGCTCCCCTTCCTATTGGCTGCCTGCGGCTGGGGACGGGACACGGTGGCCGTATCTGAGCTGTGATTGGCTGCAGCGGCTCCGGAGCCGCTGCAGCCAATCACAGCTCAGATACGGCCAATAGGAAGGGGAGCCAATAGGAAGGGGAGCCCTTGCCGCGTGACGTCAGCGCGACGCACGCGGGCACGCAAAGCAGCACTGGGAACGGGTGCGTTCGCATCCCTCTTCCAGGCCAGTGGCGGGGGTTGGGCCCCCCTGGCTCAGGGGCCCGGTCGCATCTGCGACCGCTGCGACCCCTGAAGCTACGCCACTCATTATTGATACTTTTTTTTATGTGATAGGTGAAATTTAACATGGTTTGCCTGCTTGTGTCTTCTCCTAGCAGGAGCAACAGCTCAACAAATAATAGATACACCACTTACAAGGCAAACGGTACAAAATATAAACCTATTTCTATGAGCTTACAAATTCTAGGTGATACTGCGGAACATACTGTATATGGACAATAGCACCCATTGGGCCTGGTTCTAGGTATCACACAATGCCGATTTACGTTTGTTAATTAACTGTTTGCCCAGAAAGTACTGATAACCCATGTGGCACAACTTAAGCACTTCAGAGTGTATGCACCAGTGGACTTACTGTGGTAGTGTTTCCGATACAGGGCGCCGGGCGGCGGGCGGTCCTGCTTCTGACTCCCTAGCACACACTGCACAGCCTACACGTGCTGAAGTCACTCTGATGGCGCTGAAGCGGTGGGAGAGGGAGGGGGAGGTTGGAGCCCGCGTGCGTCGCGCTGACGGCACGCGGCAAGGGCTCCCCTTCCTATTGGCTGCCTGCGGCTGGGGACGGGACACGGTGGCCGTATCTGAGCTGCCAATCACAGCTCAGATACGGCCACCGTGTCCCGTCCCCAGCCGCAGGCAGCCAATAGGAAGGGGAGCCCTTGCCGCGTGACGTCAGCGCGACGCACGCCACGGGCACCCGAAAGGCAGCACTGGGAACGGATGCGTTCGCATCCCTCTTCCAGGCCAGTGGCGGGGGTTGGGCCCCCCTGGCTCAGGGGCCTGGTCGCATCTGCGACCGCTGCAACCCCTGAAGCTACGCCTAGACCTCACAATTCCAGCTAAGGTAACATGACCCACCATACACCATTCTGCATAACATACTTACCACTGTTATCTCATTTGTAGGACCTTCACAACCGATGCCTGAACCCACTGATGGACGAAATTAGTGAAATCATAATGGAGCCGGTGCCATCGTTGGATCCTGCACAACACCACTCACACCCAGTCAATGAGGCCCCCTATACGCAGTCACATAGGCAGCAGCCCCCAATCATTGCAGCCACCAACACTCCCACTAGTGCGGAGGAGTTGGCTCAATCCATCCATATTTTTTAAGGCAAACAAATATCTTTTATGGAGATGCAGAGCACCCAACTAGAAAGCATTAAGGGGTATGTGCTCAGCAAATGAGAAGAATTTCCCAAAGTGTGCGTGCTAATGTAGGGACACAAATTCGTCTTGTCTCCACATTAGACACACGCTTATCAGAAATTGGACAAGCCATTCAGGGCCAAACTACTATTTTTAGAGCACTAAATGCCAATATGGTTGAACAGACCCAAGCTATTAATGGGCAAACAATTGCGTTGATGTCCCTACAAACGCAACTCAGCCTCAGTGCTACTAGTTTGTTAGGTCAGCACCAAACCACATCTACGCAAAGTAGTAGTGTCTCCTCCACACCCATGAGTGGGTCCCCCACGGCGTAGTATTCGTACTAGGGGTGGAGGTGCCACTAGTGTTAAGGGTGCTAATACCCGGGCTCAAGGGAAAAATAATTAATGTTGTGTGCATTTACATACATCATGTGCTGTTATTTTTTCCACACTCATGCAGTGATTGGTAACGTCAAATTTTTCTATGGTATGGCCTATGCCTAAATTTTTCAGCAAGTAAAAATTATTTGCAGCCAGCAAACTTGTTGTCATTCTTTACAAATGATTATCCACACTGTACTTTGATGTATTTGGAAATAGTGTCATTTTAGCTGACACGGTCTTTGGTTTGTGTGTGCTTATTTGTCATATAATTTGAAGGAAATACTGACATTTGAGGGGGATCAGCATTAGGCATTGCATACTGTATGTAGCCGCCACTTGTTTAGGTGAATTCCAACTAGAGATGTGCGGGCTCGGATTCCTCAGATCCGAGCCAGCACGGACGTCATCAATCCGGGCCCGGATACGAGCAGCGCTCGGCGCTTCCCGCCTTACTAGAATCCGGGCGCACGGGCAAAACGTCATCGCCTGGCGTCGGATACTCGCGAGATCACTGAACCCTTAAATTCCGCAACCTCGCGCCGCCATCTTCACTCCAATCTCGGAGAAGGGTAGGGAAGGGTGTGCTGCTGCTGTGTGTGGTCTCTGCTGGGGTCCGTGCTGCTGTGTACTGTGTCTCTGCTCAGTGATCAAGACATCACCATTGCAAGGATGACTGGTGCTGTGTTCTGTCTCTCCTTTGTGCTGGGGCCTGCCTCTGCTGAGTCTGCTCCTGTATAGTCAGTCACAGTGTGATAGTCCACTGGTGCTGCTAGTGCCACTGCCTGCCCTGCACTGCCTAGTGTCTGCTGCAGTCTGCTCTCTGCTGTTGCCACTGGCTAGTGCCTACCAGTACCTATTGCAGTATATAATTCCAGTGTGCTGTTGCCCCTGGCTATCAGTACCTATCACAGTATATAATTCCAGTTTGCTGTTGCCACTGGCAGTGGCTACCAGTATTTTATTTATTGCAGTATATAATTCTAGTCTGCTGTTGCCACTGGCTACCAGTATTTATCGCAGTATATAATTCCAGTCTGCTGTTGCCGCTGGCTACCAGTATTATTTATCACAGTATATAAAAATCCAGTCTGCTGTTTCCACTGGCTACCAGTATTTATCGCACTATATAATTCCAGTCTGTTGCCACTGGCTACCAGTATTTATTGCAGTATATAATTCCAATCTGCTGTTTCCACTGGCTACCAGTACTGTCAGTCCAGGGGTGCCCACATGTGTGCTGTATCATCCAGGGGTGCCCACATGTGTGCTGTATTTGTCCAGGGGTGCCCCCATGTGTCCTGTATCAGTCCTGGGGTGCCCGCATGTGTGCCGTATAATTCCAGGGGTGCCCCATGTGTCCCATATCAGACCAGGGAAGCTGCCCTTTTTTTTATGAAAATAAAATTAAGGTGTTTTTTTTTTTTTTACTGCAAGGGCTGTTAAATGCGCTGTAGTCCAGGGGTGAGCCAAGAGTGCTGTATAATTCATGGGGTGTTGCTAAGTAAGGTGTGCTGCTCTTTTTTATAATTAAAAGAATACACATTTTTATTTTTACTGCAGGAATTTGTCTGCTGTATAATTCCATGCCTGCCGCCATGTGTGCCGTAACAGTCCAGGGGTGCCACCATCTGTGCCGTATAATTCCATGTGTGCTGTATCAGGTCAGGGGTGCCACCATCTGTGCCGTATAATTCCTGGGGTAAGCCAAGTCTGCCGTATAATTCATGGGGTGCTGCCAAGTGTGCTGTATTAGTCCAGGGGTGATGCTAAGCGTGCCATATCAGTCCAGGGGTGATGCTAGGTGTGCCGTATCAGACTAGGGGGATGCTAAGTGTGCCATATCAGTCCAGGGGTGATGCTAAATGTGCCGTATCAGTCCAGGGGTGATGCTACCTGTGCCATATCAGTCCAGGGGTAATTCTAGGTGTGCAGTATCAGCCTAGAGGGGATGCTAAGTGTGCCATATCAGTCTAGTGTTTGTGCCGCACACTTGTGTGGCTTATCATAGTTATCCAGCTACCTCGGTGCAACATTTTGCCCTAAAAACAATATTGTAAGGTGTGAGCTGTTCAGAATAGACTGTAAATGAGTGAAAATGAATGTTATTGAGGTTTATATAGCGTAGGAGCAAAAAAAAAAAAAAAACTGCGATTTTAGCAGTTTTTATGCTTTTTTAACAAAAAAATCAGAACCCAAAACCCAAGAAATCCAAACACAAAACACTTAGGAGGTGTTTTGGCAAAACCCATTAGAACCCAAAACCTCAAGGTAATCAGAACCCAAAACCCAAAACCCGAAAAGTGTCCGGTGCACATCTCTAATTCCAACCACCTCAGATCAATGATCCATGGCACCTCCATCCATTAAACCTATGTTAATTAGCATTTTCATTCATTTGGCCAAAGTAAAAACTACTTACATTACTGTGTTATAGGTGTCATCATGTTGCCAGGCATAAACTATGCTGGGTTGTTGCAGCTACCAGGTGTTGGCCATTATTGCTGGTCTGTTTCTGGCCAATGAACATGGACAGTGAAAAATTTAATGTTAACAATGTATGGGGGAAATTTACTAAGAATACGAATACAAATAATTGTATTCGTATTCTTGCTACGAATGAATACGACTGCATACCACGTATGCAAAGTTGTGTTCCGGAGGGTGATTTACAAAGCAGTCATATACGACTGCTTTGTAATCCTCCGATGTCGTATTAATTCGTATTAGCTGGCCGTATATACGGCCGCTAATACGAATTAGTGTAGGCAGTCTGTACGGATCAGTTTGAGCTTCCTGCACGACTGCTGCAGTGGCCACATCTACATAATTTGGTTGACCCAAAGCTATGTTATGCAGCATGCAGCAAGCCTGGACAACCAAAACAACTTTGGCTGGGTGGTACAGTAGTGTACCTGCTGACCTGTCCAAACACCGAAATCTGCTTTTCAGCACCCCAAAGGTGCGTTCCATTACATTGCGGGTAGCAATATGTGCAGCATTGTAGCGGTGCTGTGCAGGGCTTTGTGGGTTCCGCAGAGGTGTCATGAGCCACGAATGACACCCATATCCTGAGTCACCTAACATGTAAAGGGATTTGTGTGGTCACATATCATGTGGGTAATTTGCACATAATAGTAGCAGCCCAGACTTTATTGTTAGGGCTGGTATAAACAATTACAACAGAAATGACTCTTTAACATACGGTTACGCACATGGATCTTAAAGGGCAAGACATAGGTTAGCAAACATCATGTAAACAGTGCTAAGTTACTTACCAAGTAGCCAGCCCTCTGGCATGGTGTGGTTGTTGGAAACGGTCCCATAAGCTGAGTGCCGCAGGATATAGGCATCATGGCAGTTCCCGGGATAGCCTGCAACCACACTGAGAATTCTGAGGTTGGCATCGCAGACCACCTGCACATTGAGGGAATGTCTGCCCCTGCGATTCACATAGACATGCTCCCTCAAATGCGGGGCCCGAATCCCAATGTGGGTGCAGTCTATGGCTCCCAGCACATTTGGAAATGCTGAGAGCCGATAGAATGCCACCTTCAGGTCCTGCCACTCGGACTCACAACGTGGGAATGTGATATATGTGCGCCACAGCTTCTTTAATGCATTTAACACCTGAGATAAATGTTTAGAGAAAGTGGCTTGTGACACCCCCAAGGCCCATGAGCTCACAGACTGAGTGGAGCCTGTGGCAAAGAAGTGGAGGGCATACATTAATTTCTGCAGCCCAGACACTGCATAGTTGCCCCCCCCCCCCCCCCCACAAGGGTCCAAATCATCTCTCACCTGCTCATATAAGTTCAACAGGTTCTGCGGTTCAACCTAAACATGTCCACCACCTGCTGATCAGAGAGGGAGTCCAGGTACACCCTAGCATGGTACCGACGAGAAGCACGGAGTGGTCGGGGTACCTGGAGCTGGTGGGCAGCATCATCCCTCCTGCGTAGCTCCTCCAAACGCCCCAGCTCTCACACTAGCACCTCCAGTCCACTCTGCAAAATCTCCATCTCAAACACCCTCACAGGTGTCCATAATCATGTGGAGGTATATGTAGGGGACTTAGTAATTGCTATGTGGGTCACCTGTGACAGATTTAACCTTTTCTACGCTCAAACGCTGGCGATTTTGAGGAAATCGCCACCCTCTACTTGGTCTATTTTTGGGGGGGATAAAATCACATTTTGCTGCCGATTTCCAAATGCGGCAGCCATTAAATTAGAGATTTGTATCTTTTTCAATGGGTAACATCTGGATGCGATGTTGGAAATCGCCACTTCAGAAAGTGCGAATTAGCAGCAAAAAGTGCTATTTATGCCGCAAATCGCCAAAAACCCAACATCGATCTCTAATAAATGTCACCCATTATTTATTGGAGTGGGATGCCCGGGAGAGACTTGGGCACCAACCCAGAAACTCACAGATGCATCCAAATATGTATGTTAGTAATATATAGCAGCAACAAAACAGGACAGAATAAAAAAAAATTGGGTGCAATATGCGAGAACAGGATATCTCTTCTATGGCTGTTTTTTGTGAAACAGACCCATATTTCTACAACAATGTAATAGCATTTTGCAATTTCCCACTATTTAACGTCAAATAATCACGAGCAAACTAACATGATGGCACTGACAAGAAACGCTGAGGCTGCCTTTTATTTTTGCATGATCTGTACAGAAAGTTACATTGTGTAAGTCCATCAAGGTCAAAATGTATTTATCATCAAAGATATTAACAAATGAAACATTCCATTGTGATGTACCTACAATTTGCGCAGATACTGAAGGAATCTTTCTGTTTATGTAAGCACAAATAGTCCAAGAGGTTAGTGACAGATGTGTCTTTTCATTGGGGAACTGAAACTAATTTCATTGCAATCATGGTAGGGATCAGAATCAGCAGAGGAACTAGCATATGGCATATGTGTTATAAACCTTGCCAGATACGTCAGGGGATTACACAACATATGAATATCCCTTCAGGACATATTTAGTGCTGCAAGTATTCCTTCCATCATAATTACTCCTGGCAAATTACGTGCATTTATATATAAATTTTTCCTTTTTTGTCTTGTCAAGAGACCAACCTAAAGAATTTTACCTTGAAAGAGAAGACGAAAGTAAGGCACACCTACTGTATACACAACTTATGTGTCAAATGCGATGCACAGTCTGCAGGCCAGCAAACAAATGGTGAACATCAGATTGATTGCCCCATTCCCATGGCAACAAGAATATCAAATAAAAACTTTACGAACTGTTCATTGTGTAGGTTTAAAGTAAATCATCACTTAAGAAACAACGTAAAAAATGTATTGTGTGTTTGAATTATTTCTCTGTTGTACCGTGATCTAACAATAAGCAAACTTTGAAAGAAAAAAAAGGTACTCTTTACCTAGAACGGCGCCAGCGATTGAAATCGCGGTCGTCGGGGGTAAAAATCGCGGTCATCGCGGTCATCGCGGGCATCGCGGGTAAATCGGGATGGCCGCGATGACCGCGATGACCGCGATGACCGCGATTTTCCCATAGGGAACAATGTTAAAAAGGCTGATTGACCGCGATTTGACTGTTAAATGCCTCAATGGACCCGATTTGGCCCTAGGAATCAATGTTAAATGGGCCACAGAGCCCAAATAAGCACAATTAACCCTTAAATGTCCCCCCCAATTTTTAACGCCACCCCACGATCCACGCGAACCCGAAGCGTGGCGAGCGCAGCGAGCCCGCGAGGGGCGGCGGTACGCGTCCTCCGACCTTTTCATGCCCTACTATCCACTAGGGCGTGGAGTGAGAATATAATAGTGTGGCGAGCGCAGCGAGCCACCGAGCCCGAAGCGTGGCGAGCGCAGCGAGCCCCGCGAGGGGACGCGGATACCTTCACAGGTAGACGCGTCCCCTCGCGGGCTTCACAGGTGTCCGTGGCGACGCCGACACCTGTGAAGCCCGCGAGGGGACGCGTCTACCTGTGAAGGTATCCGCGTCCCCTCGCGGGGCTCGCTGCGCTCGCCACGCTTCGGGCTCGGTGGCTCGCTGCGCTCGCCACACTATTATATTCTCACTCCACGCCCTAGTGGATAGTAGGGCATGAAAAGGTCGGAGGACGCGTACCGCCGCCCCTCGGCGGGCTCGCTGCGCTCGCCACGCTTCGGGTTCGCGTGGATCGTGGGGTGGCGTTAAAAATTGGGGGGGACATTTAAGGGTTAATGGGCTCTGTGGCCCATTTAACATTGATTTCTATGGCCAAATCGGGTCCATTGAGCCATTTAACAGTAAAATCGGGTCCATCGCGCCTTTTAACATTGATTCTTATGGGAAATCGGGAGCATCGCGTCGCGGGCATCGCGGGTACATTTATGGCCGGCCGCGACGCGACCGACACGATTTCCATGTTTAACATGGGTTTCAATGGGAAATCGCGGGCATCGCGTCGGTCGCGTCGCGGCCAGACATAAATGTACCCGCGATGCCCGCGACGGGCGCCGTTCTAGGTAAAGAGTACCAAAAAAAAAGTTCAGTTTTTTTTTTTTAAATATCATGTTAACAATAACCAATTAATAATATTAATTAACTATAATAATATTATAATATTATACCTGGAACATAATCATTGCTGATTGGAAGCAAACTAAAGTTGGGCAGGGTATACCAAAACTGTATTCAATTGACAAAACAGACAAAGGTATCGACAGGCCAGTGATAGGGGGTTTCAGTGCCCCCCTGCACACCAAATCATGCCAGCCCTGGGGATATATTTATTAATGACATCTTCTGGGGGGCAACAGAGAAATGTAAGCTAAAATCTGATAGCTATGGACAACACATATCATTTACATTATTAGAAGCTTTAGTAAATATACTTTTAATAGAAGATCTGGCTAAACAATGCACTGCGCATAGGAACGCCCAACGACCATCAATGATTTCAAATCATTGATGGGAGAGAACCAGATGGTTTCCTGCAATCGATGATAAAGAGCTACAGTATTGAATCTTTTATTTCACGAACTTAGCTCTGCTCTCCCACATTTCACTGAAGATTAAAGTTGGGTTGATCAGCGGTGGGAGAAACCATCAAGATTATCTATCAATGGTACCATCGATGGTAACCATTGATTGATAGCCCACCAATGGCCATCCCTAACTGTGCATAAAACATACTGACTGGTATCACTGTATAGAAAAAGGCAGGATACATTAAGCATGTATTTTGAATGCGATGAATCCCGCCACTTAATGCATCCATATTAATGCCATATACAAGAAGATTTAAGCAAAGGACAGATCCTCCAATAAGACCTGCCATACCTATCATTTGTGATGTGGAGACTTCCTGGTTTATGTCCTGGGAGTCCTTGTATGCAAATGTATCCCTCTACCACCTCTGATGGGAGGCTATTCCACTTATCCACTACACTTTCTGTGAAGTAATTTTTTTCCTCAGATTTCCCCTGAATCTTCCTTCCTAGTTTCAGTGTTCTATTGCTCCTCTTCCTGTGAAAAATGTCTCCAAACCTGTACCTTGTTAAAACCCTTGGTACTTATGTATTACCCGGGCGCCCAATTAACATAGGTACGCTTGTACAAGAAAATCCCATTGCATGTCCCGTTTTAGTGCAATGCAATCCATGCGATGCAATGCAATCTCAATAGTTTATATGGATAGAGTACTGATAGACATTTGTCAGTTACCGTAGCTATGCTTTCTGAATAAGCTTAAGCTATGGAAATAGCGTAGTCAGTCAGAACTTGCGTAAGTGCTCCCGGGCACTCATTCTGAGGTGATTAGCTGACAGTGATGGATGCTTCACAGAGTTCTCAGAGTGTGACAGAAGTGACCGGCATGGCAGGTGAACAAGTGACCCTGTTCACCTTGCCTACATCTGAGGAGGAGGCTGTGGTTTTTTGGCAGCAACACCACTTACTGCCCGTTACGCATAATTGCCTGAGCGGGCATCCAATGAGGCTGTCTGTGAAGGAAGGGACGTGGCGCTACAACATCAAGGGCCAGATTCTCTAAGCTTCAAAAGTGATAAAATGGAGAGTGATAAACAGCCAGCCAATCAGCTCCTGTCTGACATTTTTTAAACACAATCTGTGACATGGCAGGTAGGAGCTGATTGGCTGGCTGTTTATCACTCTCCATTTTATCACTTTTGAAGCTTAGAGAATCTGGCCCCAAATCCTGTAGGAAGAAGGTCAGTGTTCCAGCAGCCCACTGGTTCCCGGGGTGACGGTTACCCTTCCTGACCCTGGTGCGTTTTGTGTATACATGGGCACAGGAGCTGACCAGTGTGCTGTACTGCCAGAGGGAGCTGCACATGTCAATCAAAACTACTGTGCAGTACAACAGTCTTCTGAGGGAGGCAAGTGCCATGGATCTGCTTTCCCAGCCGCAGAGGCAAATTTGAGGCCCTGGCATGGTGGTGGAGGTTGACGAGAGCCGCTTCGTCAAGCGGAAGTACCATGTTGGGAGGATTCTGCCCCAGCAATGGGTTTTTGGCAGAATCTGCAGGGAGACAGGCACCTGCTTTCTTACCGCTGTGGAAAAGAGAGATGTCACTACCCTGATGGATGCTATAAACACCCATGTCGCTCCCGTGGGGCTTGCTGCGCTTGCCATGCTTCTGGCTTGGTGGCTCGCTTCGCTCGCCACACTATATAGAATCGACTCTGCGCCAATGTGGATAGTGGGGGTATGAAAAGGTCGGTATTATATGCCCTCCAGCAGGGTATGAACATGCCAGGGTGAATCATAGGTTCAATTGTGTTGACCCTGAGTCAGGGGTGCACACCCAAAACATAGAGTGGCTGTGGGGGCCTGCAAATGGAGGAAAAAATGTCCCCGAGGAACCTCAAGGCACCACTTGGAGTCATACCTACAAAAATTCAATTGGAGGAAGAGTTTGGGGCGCTGCCAATCCCTTTGGCAGAATTCTCCACGCTCTGACACTCCTGCCAAAGGCTAATTCACTGCCTTCACAGTGACTGTTTTTTTCCGTCTTTCCTCTTTAAATATCGTTATTATTGTTCATTATCTTTATTCTTGTTCATTTTATTGTTAATTATCTTTATTATTGTTCATATATGTTATTAATTGAATCATTACTAAGTAAATTCACAGTTTAACGTTAACACATGTCCACATTACTGTGTCAGATGTATTGTATGGCTGGTGTGAATGTGTTCCTAAAACCCCTACACTATTCACTCCACCCCGAAGCATGGTGAGCACAGCGGAACGTGTCCTCCCGACCTTTTCATACCCCCCACAATCCACGTTGGCGTGGAGTTGATGTTATATAGTGTGACGAGCACAGCGACCCACGGAGCTCGAAGCGTGGCAAGTGAGGGGACACGGATTACTTTACATGTTTTCGGCGTCCCCTCGTGGGACGAAAAGGTCGGGAGGACGTGTTCCGCCACAACTCTTCGGGGTGGGTGGCTAAAAATTGCAGTACAGTTAATACCATCGCACCCTAAAATAATTGCATACAATCGCATGCGATTTTGCATGAGGTACAAGCCCACTGCAAAAGAGCAGTGAATAAATTACTTAGTAAGATCGCATCACATTGCACACATCATATGTCACTAATACGGATCATGCGATGCGATTTCCTTAAGCAGAATAGCCCAGGTTACTACATAAGTACCAAACCCTTGATATATTTGAAAGTTTCTATCATTTCCCCCTTTCCCTTCTCTGCTCTAAACTATACATATGAAGATCTTTTAGTCTTTTCTGGTACGTTTTGTGATGTAGGCCATGCACCATGTAAGTTGCCCTTCTTTGTACAGTCTCTAATGTATTTATATCCTTCTGGAGATATGGCCTCCATAACTGAACACAGTACCCTAGATGAGGTCGTACCAATGACCTATACAGCCAGCTCTTGTACAGATTACATGGACTTGTGGGACCTCCCATTTGTCGGTATATGGAGTGCACTGTTGCGCTCTCTCCATGATGCTTCATAAGTGAAGTATATATACTTATCAAGATGGCGGCCATTAGGTCTCCTGTGCATGCACACACCATCTGTGCATGAGCTAAAGTCTCAAGACTACATGGATATGAAGTACAGTCAATATATCAAAGCAGGAATGGGTTTGCAGCAATACCAGATAGAAACTGCAACACCCCCACAAATATCTATTATATAGAAGAAAAAACTAAACTAAAATCTCTCTCAATGACTCAACAATGCAATACTATAAATATTCCACATCCAAAGTGTAAAAATAGTTATGATCATTTAATTATATGGCGCCACAAGGGTTCTGCAGCGCCTAACAATACATAAGTGAGCCAAAAAAAAATATTAAATAAGGAATTACAATACAAGGCAATTTCGAACAAGTACATGGTAAATAAAGACAGATCTATCAGGGGACATGATACTGAAGCAATTATTAGTGTGGCAGAGATATGTATATTTGAAGAAAAGTACATGAGTAAAGAGGGCCCTGCTTGTGCGAGCTTACATTCTAAAGGGGAGGAGCAGATAGGCAGGAGTAGCAAAGAAGAAGTAAAAGTGAGCATCAACAGAAGGTTAAGATGATAGATGGCTGGTTTAATGAAGAAGTCGGTCTTAATTGCCCATTTAAAGTTTTGCAGGGATTGGTAGAGAATTCCAGAGATAAGGAACACAATGGGCAAAATCTTGGAGACAGATATGGGAGGAAGTGACCCACTGGCAGGAGAGGCAGCGTGCAGAGAAGTGTTTGTCATTGAGACTAGAAAGGAGAAGTCCAATCTGGAGATGACTAGTAAGTGCATGAGGATATTTGTAGCGTCCTGGGTGAGAAAATGTATGATTCTAGAAATATACTGTATTTGAGGTGGAAATGACAGCACTGTGAGAGATGCTGATTGTGTGGTTTAAATGAGAAGGATGAGTAAAGAATAATGCCAAGGCAGCATACTAGAAGAGATAGTTGTTCCATCAATGATAGTGAAATTGTGGAAAGTGATGTTATGTGGGAGGGTGGGAAGATGAGATCATCTCAGTCTTAGACATTTTAAGTTTAAAAAAGCATTGGAACATCCAAGAAGAAATAGCAGAGAGACAGTTGAAAATACAAGTGAGGAGAGAGGGAGAGAGTTCAGGAGAGGAGATATAGGTATATTGAAAGTCAAATGAACTCACCTAGAGAGAGGACGTATAGAGAGAGAAGAAAAGAGGACCAAGAACCTACTGTCAGTGAAACTAAGGGTGAGGTGGAGCCATGAAAGGAGACAGAGAAGGAGCTGTTATAGAGGTAGGAATATAGACAGGAGAGAGCAGAATCACACAGACCAAGGAAGTGATGAATTTGCAGAAGGAGAGGGTGGTCCACAGTGTCAAAAGCAGCAGAGAGGTTAAGAAGAATGAGAAGAGAGTAGTTGCCTTTAGATTTGGCAGCATAAAGATCATTGCAGTTTCAGTGGAGTGGAGAGGAAAGAAGAAAGACAGGAATGGATCAAGCAGGGAGTGGGAGGAAAGAAAGGCTGGAGGAATTTGATGGCAAGAGATAGGAGAGAGATAGGACAGTAGTTGGAGAGTGTTAGGGTCAGTGGTAAGTGTTTTAAGAATAGAGGAGTATGCTTGAAGGCAGAGGGGACAGTGCCAGATGAGAGGGAGAGATTGAGGAGGTGTACAAGGTGGGAACAGGAAGAAGGAAAGAGGAAGTGGAGGAGGCTAAAGAGGATAGGGTTTAATGGAGAGGTTGTTGGGGGGAAGGCTTGGATGAGGGCTATTACTTCATCTCTCCAGATACAGGGGAAAAGGAAGGCAGAGGTGGTGAACTGGATAGGAAAAGGAGGGGGCAGGTTGTTGAGGGTCTGTTGGGATATAATGTCCTGGCCTCAATGTAGGGAGGAGGGGGGAGGCAGAGGAGGGAGTTGATGGTGGCAAAGAGACACCGGGGGTTAAAAGATTGGGACGAGTGAGGTTCAATATAAATTTATGATATTAATTTTATTTACCATAATTATCATTGGATAAAAATATTTTACATGACACAGGACCACAGGACAGGGTTTATTAGCAGTGTATCTCCAATTACAGTTTTGGAAAGGTTCACATGAGCTGTTATGTCTAGTGATGCTTTTTAATTGTGCATTGGCATTAGATCAGCTGGCCATTACTATTCAAGATGGCTGCTCTGCAAACAGCGGTAAATCCTAATATTGTCGGCAGCTAGAAATGTTCTTCACAGGATGCGTCCATTTAATGTTAGATATATTATAGTCATTGTCTAGAGCAGGGGTGTCCAAACTTTTTGCGACGAGGGCCGGATTTGGTTAAGTGTAAATGTGTGGGGGGCCGACCATTCAGCCTGACATTCTTTAAATCATTAATCAGATCATAATGGTCCCCCACTCTGCCCCTTCACTGTATTTCCCTCATTCTGCCCCTCCTTCATTGTATGACTCCCATTCACTGTATGACCCCCATTCACTATGTACCCCACTCTGCCCCCATTCACTGTATGTCCCCCAGCCTGCCCCTACTCCCCCTTCTCTGAATGGCCATTACTGCCTCCATTCACTGTATGTCCCCCAGCCTGACCCTTTTTCACTGTATGTCCCCCACTCTGCCCCCTCCCTTCTCTGTATGTTTCCCAGCCCCTTGTGTGAGCCATAGAAAGGAGAGGCAAAGCAGGCACTGCAAGGACAAGAGATGCTTAGGCTCCCTCTGCTGCCCTCCTCTGCTCTGCATGTTACGGCAGCAAGCTTCCCCCTTGCTGCCCCCCTCCCCAAACACTGCTGTCACTGTGATTGTGGAGTAGGGTGATATATGATTGCAGCAGCAGGGGTAGGATGCCAAACACATCTGACTGTGGTGGCCGGCACCTCCTCACTGCAGCAGACAGCAAGGTAAAGGTGCGCTCGCCGGGGCCCCACCTTTAGTGTCCGGTGCTGTGCTTCCCACATCTGATTCTCTGCCAGCTTCCAACTGGAGGCTGTGGGCCACTTGAAATTACAGCACGGGCCGCATTTGGCCCCCGGGCCTGACTTTGGACATGCCTGGTCTAGAGGTTATATTATAGTTATTGTCTAGAGGGTATGCGTTTTCATCAGAGAATTGTGTTTGGTAGTGCTCAGTTCTGGGGTGACCCTAGATTATCCTGCATGTGGGTTGCAGTTAAGATGCCAGTGATCAAAATCCTACTACTGGAATCTCCCAAGCCGGCCCTAGCCTAAATGACGCCCTAGGCAAGATGCCTAGGTGCCTCCTAGCACCGCCACTAGTTCCGCCTCTGACCTTGCTCCCCTTTCCCAGCACCATCAACCCTCATTATAGCAGTCATCATTTTGGTGCTCCTACCCACAATATTTTAAATAGAAACAGTGCACACATTCAGTGCGCAGCCCAAACAGGGGTGTGTTCTTGCTGGGAAGGGGCATGGCCACACAATAGTACCCCATAATTCAAATTATGCCACACAGTAGTGCAACTTTATTCACATTATATCATGTGATGGTGTCCCTTATTCACGTTACATCACAGAATAGTACCACTTTACCTTATAAACATTACTCCTCACATTATTCACATTATACCCTTAGAAAAAAATCCTGAGAAAATATTGTATTTTAAGCACCTCCATGGCCACACTGCAACCCAGCACAAAGTAGTGTGTGCTGGGCAGAGGAGAAGAGCTGCAGCTGCTGCTGTCACTTAAGGGGAGGGGGCCTGGGGCCCCCAGTGGGCCCTTCCATCAGACTTTGGCCTGGGTAATTTGTACCCCCTACCCCTTTCTCTCGGCACCCCTGATAATACCACAAAGTAATGCCCCTTACACCTGACACACATTATTAATGTCCTTATAAACATAATGCCCCTTACACATATGCCAACCTTTATTAAACATCCTAGCACCTTATGTGTGTACCTCTAGCATGTTCAACCTTTAAAATTACTTAACTTACTTAACTAAACCTGAAATAAAGACTCGGAGACATAGGTTTGGCAGAAATTGTTAGCTGATTTATTATCAAATTTTAAGCTATATTGAATTCTTTAAACTAATTAAATAATGGTGGCCAAGAAAGAATGGCTGGGCTGAAGCGCTGCCTCTACGTGTAATGGTGTAATAATGAGGAGAGGTGTTTTGTAAGATAAATGCTTTTATTTAAGAAATGTGCAGATATCACTGTAAAATATGGCATGCGTGATGGGAAAAGGCTGTTCCCAGTCGTGACTGGAAAGTCTTTCCTCCAAGGTGAATACCCGTCCGTCTGTCACTGTTTAAGAGCCCCGAGGGGAATGAGGGTGTCAGCGGACCCCTTTAAACCATAAGCCCAACTGGGCTTATGTCTCTTTAGGCAGTCAAATAGTGACAGTTTACTGGGTTGTGGTAATACAGTCTGGCACAAGTGTGCTTAAGTTCGCAGAAGTGTGGTACATCTAGCGACAAATGCTTGAGGTGTGCAGGAGTGTGAGGTACGTACTGGGATTCAGCGAGGTGCGGCGTCCCGCTTGCTCGCTTCTTACCCTGTGTGTCCTGTGGCCGGAATGTCCTTCCGTGCTCCTGCTGAGTCTGGCTCTACCCCTCTGTGAGCGCAGCCGCGCTGGATGGGGGAGCCTGTCCGTGGGTCTGGGGTGATGCTGCAGCCGCAGCGCTCGGGTCCCCGTTGGTGTGTGCCTGCCCGGTTTCACTGGCGTCAGTCTGGACGCGACTTCCGGGTCTCGGATCTCGCGAGATCAGCGTTGATCCCCGGAGTGACGTCAGGACACAAGGCACTCAGCACCCACATCAAGAAACTTTTCCTGCATATTAAGAACCACGGCGAAGTCTCCTCCGGCGGGAGTCGAGCGCACCGGTACCGTCTGACGTCACTCCGGGGATCAACGCTGATCTCGCGAGATCCGAGACCCGGAAGTCGCGTCCAGACTGACGCCAGTGAAACCGGGCAGGCACACACCAACGGGGACCCGAGCGCTGCGGCTGCAGCATCACCCCAGACCCACGGACAGGCTCCCCCATCCAGCGCGGCTGCGCTCACAGAGGGGTAGAGCCAGACTCAGCAGGAGCACGGAAGGACATTCCGGCCACAGGACACACAGGGTAAGAAGCGAGCAAGCGGGACGCCGCACCTCGCTGAATCCCAGTACGTACCTCACACTCCTGCACACCTCAAGCATTTGTCGCTAGATGTACCACACTTCTGCGAACTTAAGCACACTTGTGCCAGACTGTATTACCACAACCCAGTAAACTGTCACTATTTGACTGCCTAAAGAGACATAAGCCCAGTTGGGCTTATGGTTTAAAGGGGTCCGCTGACACCCTCATTCCCCTCGGGGCTCTTAAACAGTGACAGACGGACGGGTATTCACCTTGGAGGAAAGACTTTCCAGTCACGACTGGGAACAGCCTTTTCCCATCACGCATGCCATATTTTACAGTGATATCTGCACATTTCTTAAATAAAAGCATTTATCTTACAAAACACCTCTCCTCATTATTACACCATTACACGTAGAGGCAGCGCTTCAGCCCAACCCTTCTTTGTTTCCATTTATGACCCACAGGGGAAGCGGGTAACCCCTGAGGCTAAGCAGCGCCCAAACCATTAGCCACTCTAAGCGAGCGCAGTGTACACCCCAAACCGATAAAGAAAGAATGGCTACTTAACTAAACTCCACCCCCACTTATTGCAGACGTAATAAAAACTACCCTACCAAGCGGTATCCACTCAACCTACTGCATTGACTACCCACCCAGCCGAGTGGGGTCGCTGCCCCCGAGTGGGTGATCGAGCGAAAGGCCTAAGTCAATGAATAGGCGAGCGCACCGAAAAGGCTAAAACTATTAACCTGCTGTTCTTTCCCGCCTATCAGTCAACACGATTCCCCACCCACGCCCCCCATCATTAAACAAAGGAAGGGAGGGTGGGAAAACTCAGCAGGAAAGAGAGGAAGACTCCTCCCTGTCCTGCCCTAAAATCTCAACTACCTCTGCCATTCCCTTTACCTTTTTGGATACCCGAGTCACACACAGCATTGGATGTTTAACCCATTCCATGCCTATTGCTGGCATTACATTAATCTAATGCCCTTCATACACATAGTAATCACACACATAATGCCCCTCACACATATGTTGCACATTATTAATACCCTTATTCACATGACACACATAATGCCCCTTACACATATGTTGCACATTATTAATACCCTTATACCAGACGTGTCCAAAGTCAGGCCCGGGGGCCAATTGCAGCCCGTGTTGTCACTTCAAGTGGCCCGCGGCCTCCAGCCAGAAGCAGGTGGAGCATCAGAGGCTGGACACACAGTGCGGGACTCTAGAGGCGAGAGCGCCTTTACCTTGATGGCTTTGCTGTCTGCAGTGGTGAGGGGGTGCCGGGCGCCAGTGTGAGACATGTTTGGCATCTTTCGGGTGACTATGGGCGGTATTCAATGAGAATACCTGCGAGGTGCAGCGAATCCTTTTTAGGATTCGCTGCACATTCGCCACGTTCCGGAGCCGGCGGGCTCCGGTATTCAACGTGTCAGGGGCTCGCTGCCCCTGACTGGCGAATATGAGCTCCTGCGGCGACTGCCGCAGGGAGCCTGAGGACGGTGCCAGGCAGAGAGATGGTAGTCTCTCTGCCTGCCCCAGAACTTTGTGGGGGGTAGGTGGGCTCCCCGGGTGCCAGGCAGCACAGGCTGCCCCCCGGGGGTGCCAGCAGGGGAGCGTATATTCACTACACACGATCGTAACGATCGGGTGCAGTGAATATATGAATATGTAATGAGCGGCTCGGCTCCGGCGCCCCCTGCTGGATGCTGTGTAAAAAAAAAAAAAAAATTTTTTTTAAATTAAATATATGTGCTGTAAGCACATGAATAAAAATAGCATGCCCCTCCTCAGAATAAAATTCCTGATTTTTTGACACCAAATGTAAAAAACAAAACACTTTATTTTAAAAGTTCACATTCCACTTCACCATAAAAAGATAGCGATTGCTACTCGGTGAATCATGGTGAAAAAAACCTTGAAATGTATTCGCCATGTGGTCATTGAATAGGGTGATTCACCGTTTTAGTCAGAAATTCGCCAAACAGCACAAATTCGCCATATAAACATGGCGAATCAGGCTCATTGAATACCGCCCAATGTATCCAACCCCTGCTGCTGCAATTGTATATCACAGCAGTGTGTGGGGAGGGGGAGCAGCAAGGGGGAAGCTTGCTCCCATAACATGCGGACATGAGGACAGCGGCGGGAGCCCAAGCATCTCCATTCTATAGCTTACACAAGGGGATGGGAGACATACAGAGACAGAGAGGGAAGGGGGGGGGTCAGGCAGGGAAATATATAGTGAAGGGAGGGAAGCAGTATGTGGGACATACAGAGAAGGAGGGGCAACCTGGGGGACATAAAGTGAATAAGGGGCATGCTGGGGGGGGCATACAGTGAATGGGGGGCAGGCTGGATGACATACAGTGAAGGAGAGGCAAGCTGGGGGACATATAGTGGAGGGGCATGTTGGGAGACATACAGTGAATGGGGACAGAGTGGGGGAAATACAGTAAATGGGGGAAGGCTGGGGAAAATACAGAGAAGGAGGATTATGCAGGGGAATATACAGTGAAGGAGGGGCATGCTGGGGGACATAAAGTGAATAGAGGCAGAGTGGGGATCCATTCTGATGTGATTAATGATTCATAGAATGTTAGGCTGAATGGTCGGGCCCCACACATTTTCACCTCACTGAATCTGGCCCTCTTTGCAAAAATTTTGGACACCCCTGCCTAATACACATGACACACATAATGCCTGTTACACATATGTCGCACATTATTAATGCATTTATACATGACACACATAATGCCCCTTACACATATGCCGAACCCTATTGCACAACCAACCCACCAGCAGACAGCACTCGCACAGCCGCTAACACTGTGACCTCTGCCTCTGCTTGGATATAGATGTTTCCTCATACATCTTGCCTCAATAGGCCATGCAGCTCCTGGCCAGTTCTGCTAACGTTGGGTGCCTTTTTTTGCTGAAAATTCATCTTATTTGCATTGTTATGTGACCAGGACACATAAGGAGCTTCCGATGATTAAAATGATATGCTGCATGCCTAAATTCTGTGTGCGACTGTGGCTGTACCTGCATACAGAATGCTATGTTACAGTGATTTCCATGAATACACTATTTCCTATGCAGATACAGCCTCACTCACACACAAAATATAGGCATGCTGCATATCATTTTAATCAGCAGAAGCTGCTGCTGTCCCTAGGCATTCCAAATGCCCTAGGCATTTGCCTAGTTTGCCTATGCCTAGGGTCGGCTCTTGGAATCTCAGCCCCCGGCCACAACATTGGTACTGGAATCCAGACCAGTGGCCTCAGTACCAGTGCTGGAAAACTGACATCAGGGGAGATGTGATGCCGAAATCCCAACAGCCTGCATCCAAATCAAAAGTATGCCAGGGTGTTGTAGAGTTACGCTGGAGGAGGGGGTTAGATTTAGGCAGTAGGGGGAAGTTAGGGTTGGGGAACAAAGATAAGGGTTGGGATGTAGGGGGTTTAGAATTAGGGACAAAAAAGTGGGTTAAAAGATATGCTCCAAAGGGAGAGGTTTACAGTTAGGCACCAATGAGGATTAGGCTGTGGAGAGGCCGGATTTAGGGATAGACTGCAGGTAGAGAGGGTGAAGTTTAGGGTGGTAGGATGAGAGGGTAAATATTCTTACCCAGCCCTTTTCAGGATTATTATTAAGATGCCACTTACTGCCAGCGTCCTGTCCACCGGTCACGCATACTGAATCCCTGCTAATTGCTGTTATACAGACAGGACTCAGGGGCAAACGAAGGATTTTCAGAGGGGGGTTTCCAGAGGGGCGGAGCAAAGCCGGGTCAGTTAAAGTATTCTAGATAGACCAAATGTATATAAATAATAATTAATATATATAGTGGATTGGGCTTATTATTCATAATTTTCTGGTGGGAGGACAGCTTGCTTGACTGCAGATATCTCCAGTTCCTGAAAATAGATTTTTTAGATTTTAATGGAATGAAAAACTAGAGAATCCCACCTACCAAATGGTATTGGGGACTAGGGGAACAGAGTTCAGGAGGCAGAGCAATCTGCCAACGAGTATATAAAACTACATACCAGGTGTGTGGAGCTGGAGCAGTAACCAGCTGCTGGAAGGCTGATATCTCTGGTTCTGGGAAGAGTAGAGACAAGCTACTAGTGTCCATCAAACTCTAAGTCAGACAGAACCTGAAATATCTCACTGGGCAAAAGCAATTAACAGGCTTGGATGGGGACCACTGCTTTGAAGTCAGATATCTCCGGTTCCCAAGGGCCGATTTTTAAAATTCTTGTACCTATGGAAAGAGGGGACCCTCAGCTTTCAGGCTAGGGCAATTAGACTCCTGGGGGGGTTTCTGGGTACTCAGAAACCCCCCCCTGCGTGTGCTACTGGGACTGGCTGTGCCACTGAATGCTCTGCTACACCTAATGGTGTTACTGTCTGTATGGTACAACCTGTGCACTCCTGTTTAAATCTATCTGCCTGGCTTACCTTCTATCCCCACACCCCTTTGAATGCTGGAAAGAGCCAGATGACTGTTTGCTTACAACATTGAGCTATTTATCCTTCCTAACACCCTGGTAAATTTGTATTGGTGCAATTTGGAACAGCTGAAATACACTGGGATACATATGGCGCGCCTCTCGTTCAGCGCCTGGGCTCACCAGAATACCCCCACTGGCAAGATGGCGCTCCATCTGACTGGGATACGTGAGCGTCACGCACGCATGTCCCATTTCCAGGCAGCGGGAGACAATAACCCTGCCCGTCTCCACTTCAAGGAGACAGGCAGGGTTAAGGGGGGAGCGGGCAGGTGGGGGCAAGCATCAGGGACTGACGGCGAGGCGGCGAGGACTGGCGGGGAGCTCCACACACGCGTCCCCTTCTGACGGCTGATGGTGGTTGGCGGTTGGCGATCTGACAGCCAGAAAACGCTAGATGGAGTGCGCTCCATCTGTATATCACAAAAATATAACCATCGCTAATTACTTCCACGTTATTAAATAAGATTTTATTCTGCAGCCACTAGCGGCTAAACCATACTTGCTATGTATGTAAAACAATTTAACTGCAAATGAATTGTGTGTTTTAGGCTGCTTACAAAGTAGAGGAAAAAATTCCCCAATAGCAATTCCTCATTTGCCTCTGATATCTAAAACTCATCTCAGTTGAATGGAGTCATGACAACACTATGCACCATACACGCGGGGAGATTCGCTGAGCGTTCTGAGCGATGGTAGATTGCTCAGAACACTCAACAAGATCGCCCAGCACACATTGATGTGTCAGCGCTGTGTGCTGTGCGATCTCTCAGGACCAGTGTTCTCTCATTAGAACATTCGCCCTGGCCAGTGATTTACTAGATTTATCCAGCATGCTGGATAATAATTGGCGGGCAATAGCGATGCTGCGGGTCCGCGCATCGCTATCGCAATGGCCCCTACACACAGAGCGATGTAGGAGCATTTTCTAAGTAATCCATCGAGATCGTTTAGAAAATGTCCTGAAATCACCCCACGTGTAGGCCCCTTTTGTCCAGATCAAAGTGTATTGAAAACATTTATATTCTGGGTGCAGAGGCCACGCAGTGCGGGCGCCAAAAGTCTACAGTATTTTAGATTCTCAATCACTTTCAAAGTCATAAATCCTTTGCGCTGCTTTAAAACAAGTCCTGCTGAAATAGGCATTCAGACTACTGTCAGACACATATAATCACTGCAATTACAGCACTTTCCCAATCAACTAAATGTACCTTATCTTTGTATGTAACTTTATTATGTTATTAAAGTCATCTGGCACATAAATATAGCTCTGAAAGGTATTCCGTCATGCTTGTATTCATTTACTATATTATACCTTGTATACGGTTGTAAACTACATAATATTATGAAACAGCAATTTGCCACAAAATAATTCAGCATGTGTAAAGTATTTATGAAGGATTCTACTTTGAAACTTCTACTTTGTTAGAATAAACGATATTCTGTACTCGCGTTTCATGGATATTATTTTCTGTTACATGATCCGTAACATTGGGAACACACTGAGGAGATTCCCGCAGCCATAGATAGATAATTAAATCGGCGGTGCCCCCGGACAACAATATAGAGCATACACACTGACCGATATGGCTAACGTTATCGGTCAGTGATGTCACTCGCCCCCACCCGCCCTGTTCATGCAGTCGCAATGCCAATAGTTGCAGCTGCATTCACCTCTGAATCAGGACCTAACAGAGCATGATTTCCAGATCTCCTCAGAAAATCCCAAGTGAAATATTTAGAACCACCTGTGGTTCTATTAAAGTGAATAGTCAGCAATGAATAGCTCTATGTTCCAGCAAGGAGAGATGGAAAACATGTCCTATTATACCAAAAAACATTTGGTATCCCAATTGCACACTGAGTGAAACATAACTACATAAAAATGAGATAACACAGAGATTTTGGATGCGTATTTCTGCAGATATAGGGCTAAGCCCCCAGGCCGTATGTCAAGGCATCTCTGTCACTGTGACAGATATACCTTGACGTACGGCCTGGGGGCTTAGCCCTATATCTGCAGATATACGCAACCAAAATCTCTGTGTTATCTGATTATTATATAGTTATGTTTCACTCAGTGTGCAATTGGGATATCAAATGTTTTTTCCTAGACAGAATTACCCCTCCCTTTTGGCACCTGAGTGACACACCTCTGATTCAGCAGCTTACCAACAAAAGTGTTGTGCATGTCCTATGTCCTTTCAGTCATATGACCTTTCAATTACTCGGCATTTAGAGTGCCGGTACATTTTGCCAGGACCTGACCCCTGTCACACTGAACAGCAAATTAATGGGTTAAAGATGTCAATCTGGTAATTTGCTAAATAACACATGGGTCCTTTTTCTGTGTGAAAGGGTCAACCCAGGTCATAAATCCAGGGTCCTCGACCCTGGTAAATTCTAGGGTCTGAGACCTGGGATTTACGACTCAGGTTGACACTTTCACACAGATAACGGACCCGTGTTATTCAGCAAATTACCGGGTAGAACTGCTTCACCTAGTAATTTGGTTTTCTGTGGGTATTAGTGTATCCTGTGGACTGGCTTTAAATAGAACTGCAGGGACAATACTATCTGGCCAGGGTTGGACTGGCCCACAGGGCACAGGAAAAACCCCTGGTCAGCCCCACTGCCTGGAGGCCCACCTCCTCCTCTAGTGATCAAGTTCCAGACTGTGTGCTTGAATTATACATTATATACAGGGCCGGTGCTAGGGGGATCGGCGCCCTCCTGCAAACTATAAATTTGCACACACCCAAACTTTACAAAGGGAGGGGCATGGCCACACAATTCACCTAACACAGCACCAGTGCCGTAACTAGCAATTTTGGTGCCATGTTTAGAAAAACAGGGAGAGTGCGCGCCGAAGGCACGTGCAAACATGTAGAAGCGTGGCTTCATGGGGAATTGGTGTGGTCACATAAAAGTACCAATAACACCATAATCCCCATAACACATTATGCTTCACACCTCAAAGCCCATTACACATTATACCACACACAGTAATGCACATTATTCATTATGGTCATTATTATCCACACATCATGATGCCCCTTACACAATATGCAGCACACCATAATGCCCATTACACATTATGCCACACACCATAATTTCCCTTACATAATATGCCATGCACTATAATGGCCATATGACATTGACACACATTATGCTACACATAATGCCCCGAGTACTCCTGCATATGCCCACATTTGTAGCATTGCTTATTTATAACGCCCACACCAGTTGTGAAAAGTAGTTTCTCTGATTATACGTAGTGCCAACACCAGTTGCTGACAGTAGTAGTGCTGCTTATACACTAGTTGCCGCCATTAGTAGCCTTGCATAACCATATGCCCAAACCAGTTGCCGACATTAGTAGCACTGCCTATACGCATGCTCACACCAGTTGCCGACATTACTAGCACTGCATAACCATGTGCCCACACCAGTTGCTGACATTAGTAGTTCTGCCTATACAAGTGCCCACACCGTCACCGACATTAGTTGTGCTGCCTATACATAACACCCACACCAGTTGCTGACAGTAGTAGCACTGCCTATACACGTACCCACACCAGTTGCCAACAATACTAGCACTGCCTATACACATGCTCACACCTCCCTGACTGCACCTCTGATTCCATCTGCTCACACAGGAGAAGTGGGTGGGAGAATGATGTGATTTGTACTTTAAAATGTAAGTAAATGGGCATTGTTAAGTCTGGATCTCCACAGCCCAGTACCACCTCCTCCATGCCCCATCGCATGAGAGGTGGCTGATCACTCCCATATACTCCTGTATACAAATATAGATAAAAGTAGCGCTCATTGGGCCTTATTCTGGTTGGTGCGTACTTTTCCGTATACTTTCGGATGGCGTTTTTTAGCCATCTGCGCATGCGTGGGGAACGCTATGCGCATGTGCCACGCATGGTCTCCGTACTTGTACTCACTAATACCGTACAGAAATGTGCACAGCAATCACTCGGGAAATATGGGCGTATTGTGGGCGTCATTCGGAATGACACAGGGGCGTACTTTCAAAGTGGGCTAAACTGGGCGGAAACATGGGCGGACACGGGGGAGTGCACTTATTTTGGTGGGCGTGCATTCGGACAGCACACCGAATGCACGCGAACAAAAAGGCTAGAAATATGCGGTGTCCATAAGCAAGTATTGCTTTGCGGACACCACTCGGTCATGCGCTAGGCAAACGGAACGCCTAATCACTACAACCAATGTCAGGTGAACACAATACAATCACCTACTTTACTCATTACTTGTTAATTCCACGCTTGTCACTGCTTCAATTGGAAACATTGCAGCTTAAATGGAACATTACTAAACACACACATATATGCTGTACTTTTCACACACTTTTACACTGCAAATAATGAACACCACGTCATATTAATAATACTACTACACATGTTACTTCTACATGTATCAATTAAACCACACATTTGGGGGAAACCAAAAAACATTTATTCAAGGAACTTATAACATAATTTAGAAATTGCAACAAAATAAAAGGTAGCATAGCAGGAAGACAATTAAATAATAGATAAAAAAAACATGTATTCTACACATACATAGCCACAGCAGAATCATTAGGAACACATCAGGTGGCTTCACAACAAAAGTATAGCACCAACACTTCAAGTACAGCACACAGTAATGCTACCCGAAACAGGGCAACAGGGGAACCAAACATGACAAGGGCAAATGTGGGTACCCTCGGCACGGAATTGGACACAGGAAGCTAAAACACATAGCTCAATGAAAGATTTGGTAAGACATAACGGTGGAGATTAATGCGGACACAAGTTCATTTGCGGGCACGTTTGCCCCTGGCAGGCTCTTTGCCACGTGCAGCAGCTCTTCTGCCACGGCCACGGTCAGATGGTGACCCAGGTGGAGCACATGCTGGGGAGGGGGTGGATCGTCTTCCCCCTCTGGCAGCAGGGAGTGCTGATGGTGGGAATGCACCAGAAACGGATGACATTAGGACCCTATTGCTGGCAACTAGCTCCACCATAAGCTCATTATGGTGGAGGAGGAGGTCATTTTGCCGCAGGGCTTGATCAGACAGCACCTGCAGGCTAGCAGCAATTGACTGCTGGGTGCCAGCCATGGCCTGCTGGGCCTCAGCAATAGCCTGCAGGCTCCCAGCGATAGCCTGCTGGCTGCTGACCAAACCCTGCAACACCTCCTCGGTCCTACGCACCCGCTCTGATGCTGACTCTCCCTGCTGCTGAATATTGCCAAGCACATGCCCCCATGTGGCCAATTCAGCCGCGGACATTGGCTGCTGCTGCTGCACGGGCCTGGTACTGGGGCCAGGTGGCACAGACTCCTCAACCTCCTCAAGAGATTCTTGACCAAGCGGTGGGGATGCTGGTGAAAGAGAACATTCCAATTACAACACATTCCATGCAAAATTAGAACCAGCTACTTATGGCATGGCAAATAATTACCTTCAAGCAAAGAAGCCATGACTTCCGCTGGGGACTAGCTGTCCATGGTGCTCACCCCCCGGACCTCCTCCACTGCAATGCAGCACTCGGCCATCTCTTCCAGGGGGGTGAGCTTCAGCTTTCCAGGCATGGGGCCAGCCCCAGAGGTGTGGCTGTGTTCCCACCGCTGGGTCAATTTCTTCTTGAGGTTCGTTTTGAAGTCGTGCCACCTGCAATCAAAGTTTACATATTAATACATGTCACTCCTCATGTTTGCTGTAGCACCCATTGCAATCTGCAACATAATACAACATGTGCCTCATGACACCAAACTTTGAATATATTAAATTTGAAAACCAACCCTTAGAATATACACTCACACTCACCCTACAATAACTATAATTTCACCTGTTGCTTATACCCATGTTTGGTGATTGTAATAGATTATATATAATGGGTTACCATCTTATTGTACACTGTCTGTTTAGGAGATAGTAAGTAATGGCATGGTCTGCTAAACTATGCACAGGTATAGCAAGTGTGGGTTTGCGATGCAATGGGTTAGCCCTCTGTCCTGGCGCATACACGCTGTTACTGACAAAATGAACAATAAAGTTAATACCAAATATCACTCTGATCAACCAATTACAGGACATGATTGCTTGAATTGTGCCATTGCTAAGATGGCGGCCTATGGGAGAGCAGCACCCTTCTCTCCCGCGGAGCTTAGGGCACTGGTCTCCGTTATGGAGACCAGGCTGGGGCGTGCGGGGCCCTTCATTACAAACCGCCAGAAGCGCCAGGCGTATGCCGCTGCCCGCAGGCGCATATTCACGCGCACACAGGTGCGCAGGACCATCGCACAGCTGGAGCGGCGATGGTCGGATCTGAGGCGCAGGGAGCCAGAAAAGCTCCAGCAAATAAGGGCCAGCATTGCATGATGTAAGTGTTTACACATTAAATGGGCAATTGTACATTAATGCTTCCATGACCTTTTCTTTGCCAATAAGGTAACCTGGTTGATCATGAGTTAAACATGGCATACACTATTTGTGTGGTACTTCATGTTTGACATGCTGTAATGTGGGTGGAATATGTCATTTTTGGGGATGCAGGATGAATGAACAATTCATGTGACTTATTTAATAATCTGCATTTTGATTTCCCTTACAGCACGTGACCGTGCAAGACGGGCCCGTGAAGAGGGCCAGGAGGAGGAGGCCCCCCCTGAAGAAGTGGCCGAGGAGAAGGCCACAGAAGTGGCTGAGGAGGAGGCCACAGAAGTGGCAGAGGCGGAGGCCACAGAAGTGGCAGAGGAGGAGGCCACAGAAGTGGCAGAGGAGGAGGTGGCCACTGAGTATATGGCCCACGAGGAGGTGGCCGAGGAGGTTGTGGAAGAGGAGGAGGCGGCATGCGAGGTGGTGGAGGAAGAAGGAATTGGTAGGTAAACATAAGGCATCATTAATAATTGGTGGTAGTACTATTTGTTAGGTACCACTGGTGAATCTAGTGTGTTTTACTCTATTATTAATAAATAAACTAAAGTGGGTTACAACAGACACACTTAGGGGTTATAGGCCCAAGCTGCAAACGGGGAATCTAGAGGCTCAGGTAGGTGATGCGTTTTTGTTTATGGAGGGCCTTTCTATTTGTTTGGTGTAAGGAAGCGGCTTAGTGCAGCAGCTTCACCTATCTGGCAATGTGACTATGAATCCGGAAGTAAGGGGTAGAGGGACTAGGCTAGCCTTTAAATGTGGTATCCATCCATCCATCCATCCATCCATTCATCCATCCATCCATCCATGTTTCTATCTATCATGCAGTTTAACTATTAAGCAGTGACATGCAGGTATATATGTATGGCAAAATGTGGCATGTTGTATTGGATGTAGCTTTCTAGTAGATTGGTGAGTGTTAAGGCAGGAGATTTTTCAGTCACATATTCATTAGTGTAAGCCAGTGTGTGTGTGTGTGTGTGTGTGTGTGTGTGTGTGTGTGTGTGTGTGTGTGTGTGTGTGTGTGTGTGTGTGTGTGTGTGTGTGTGTGTGTGTGTGTGTGTGTGTGTGTGTGTGTGTGTGTGTGTGGGCCCATTTTTATATTTATTTTTAGCATTACAAACAGTATTGGCTATGTAATTGTTTTTATGTATGATTTCTCATGCTGTAGGTACTTAAGATTTACTGTACAAGGTCAACCTGAATAGCATAATTAATGTTGTTCCCCCTTTAACATGCCCACAGATCCACAGAGGCAAGGCGACAGCCTAAGAGGGGCACTACTCAGGCTGCGGCAGCACCTTCTAGTGATGGCCGCAGAGGTGGAGGCTGTCTGTGACCTGTTGGTGTAATTTTTTATTGTACATAAATATTTTGTAAATTTTGAATAAATTTTATTGTTGACAGTTCAAAGTGGTATGTGTGTTATTATTTTATTTTACAGTATAAATATAACTATTAATATATATCTTTAAATAATGGTGTTTAGTTATGTACGGTGCAAAAGGTATATACATATTCATAGATAACACATGGGTGTAAAGGGGCAAGAAAAAACATTGTGCACTTAGCATGATGAAAGGGTTAATGTAAAGTGGTAGTAAAGTGTTTAATGATCAATTAGAGACATAATAGATGACCATTAAAAACAATCCCTTTTGAATGAGGTTGGCTAATTGCATAAGCGGGTAATTGCACAGATTTGGGTCTTATGAGAATAGTGTTGATTTGTGCGTAAATACTCCGCATCAGTGCGTACGGCCAGCTTCCCGTACGTTCTAACGCGGTAAGACCGTGCTTATGCGGTAAGGCCGTGCAGAATCTGTACGTGTCCACCGCACACGCAAGGTTTATATGTCGTCCGTACACACGCCCTCTTCTTAAACAGGGAGTCCGTCCGAATGTGGAGGACCCGTGGGCGTTTCTACGGACGATGTCCGCACGCCACCGCACAGCGTGGCGTGCGGACCGCACCGTAGGAAATCGGGAAAGTATGCACCGATCAGAATAATGCCCATAGTGTCCATGTACCCAATGGTATTACAACTCATGCAGAATATAAATGAGAATATATCACCCAATCAATGTTCCATATACAAACAGAGTTGTTGACTCAGAGAATCATATTCACAGAGTGTAGCAATAGCCCAGATCTGTGAAAAACAATCTTCCATATATGAATCCAGAGATATCACATGCAGGGAGATTCTTCAAAAGGCAGAGTTTTTATTATTACCTTTTCCATAGTTGTACATCCCAAATCTTAACGTTTAGTAATGTTTGAGGGCAATCCTCCAATCTCAGTATGACCATGGGGGGAAGAGATGAGTGAACATTTATTTATATAGTTCAGCCTTACTCTGATGGTAACTTTTGTCTGCATTATGAGCCTACCAACATCAACTTTTTATTTTTATTTGTTGTTCCTACAGTATGTTGAACCTGAATACTCATGTGTGTGAATAAGTATTCCACTGTGCCATGCACAATGCCCATTCATTTGTAGATTGATCAATAAAAATATATTTAAAAAAAAAATGTAAATACCTTCAAATTGTGGACAATTGAAATTTTCACACTAGAATGCCAACATTAATTTTTTTGCATATTTAAGCCTTACCCTAATTAATTAATTAATTAACGGTACCTAGGCTTGACCCTATACATAACCCTAAAATGAACACTAAAATGTGTTTGACATTCTGGTGTTGACTTTTTAAATACCGACATTATGAACATTTCTATACTTATTGTCAATTGTGGAAGTTGACATTTTGCATATCGAACTAAAGGGTATGTGTCATAGGGTAGACTCAATGAAAGTCGACATACACTGGGTCGACAACTGAAAGTGGACAGGGCTTAGGTTGACACCTGAAACAGGGTTGGAAGGTCGACATGCTTCGGGCACGGTGCCTCCCTGCGCTCGGCACACTATTATATTCTCGCGTCGTGCCGTAGTGGATGAAATACTGCCTGTCGGCATAAGTCGACCTTTTGACTGTCGACTATCCCATTGTTGACCTAATGCTTGTGTTGACCTTCCAACCCTGTTGGGCTTAGCCATGTCGACTTATTTCAGGTGTCGACCTAAGCCCTGCCGACCTTCAGTGGTCAACCCAATGTATGTCGACCTTTATAGGAATGACCTAGTGACAGTATCCCGAACTGACATTCTTACTGATATTCTGACAACATGCTCTACTAAGGGGGTTATTCAGACCTGAGTCCACCGCCCAGCCAGAGGGAAATCCTGCGCAGTGCAAGCCTGCGAATTGCTGTGTAAGGCTTGTGAATGGCCAATCAGCGTAGACAGTAGCTGCAAATCCATTCCTACCTCACTCAGCATTAAATGATTATTCCAGTGTGTGCAGCCTATAACCCAGGATTACCTCGGCCGGTGTGATACAAACAGTTGGATCGGGCCGGACAGACCCTCCCTGCAAACGACTGGGCACCCTGCGTTTTCCCTGACACTCCCAGAAAACGTCCAGGTATAACCAACACCAACACCAGCTTTCTGTCAATCAACTTGCAGCCAACAATTAAAAGATTCTCTGCATTTCATCGCAGGGTGGCCTCGCGAATGCGTACTACAAGCCGTACACTTGAATATCAGTTTTGAATTACCCCCTAAAATTTGTATAAAGCTTGCATGCATTTTTTACTTATTTTCCAAGTACAAATGTATGGACAAATCCTAAAACAATATGATTTATGCTCCAGAATGTAAGGCAGTGCCTGAAGCTGAGAATAAGGCTTCCAACAGTGCAAGCCGCCAGTAGGCATTGCCGTCTTTGTCTCTTTAATAAGATGAGTTCCCTGTCCAAAGTCCTTTCCATTTTTACATTTCCTACGTCACAGCCTGAAGACATGAATGGAATTCCCGACTTTGGAACAACATCACTTCTTACACTCTGTCTGACACCAAAAAAAAGTGTTCCAGTCAGGAATCAAAGGCTCCAAAATGAAATTAACAAAGAATTCAATTATCCTTTATTAGAGGTGGGCATTATTCTCTGTAATCGGTTTTAATGCTTTTCCTGAAATATGTTTCCTTCACAGAACTGGAAACAGTGAGCTAAAAGAGACAAATAAAACCCTTTTAGGATTTCCAGATCGCATGCTCCCCCTTGTGGTATTTCTAGAATATATTACCCAATTCCCAACAAACAGAATTCTACAGATCTAACTGTATTTCTTATATACAGAATCACTTTGGTTATTTTACTTAACCAAACTAGTCCGTGTTCATACAGTACAAGGAGATTTTCATGTGTACAGTACAGTATATGCTGCAAATACCTATCCCTCTATGTACATGACATGTGTAAGTACCAGCGGTTGCCAATATAATACAAGCACTGTATAAATGACAAAGTTGAACACTGATCCTGACAATAGTAAGATATGATAAATATACAGGTAATAAAGTAGCATGCCGTAAAAACAACAACTTAATGATGTGTATATGTGTGGCGTTTGTATATGTCTATTTAAAAATATAGTTTAATTCTTAAATTTACACATCTGTTATTGTATAGGTACTTAAGTTGAAGTCTTTCTGTTTTTATTATTATCAGTTTCTTACTGTATATAGCGCACACATATCCCACAGTGCTTTACAATGAATTTGAACATTCACATCAGTCCCTGCCCCAGTGGAGCTTACAATCTATATTCCCTACCACATGTACATGCATGCACAGACATTCTAGGGTTAATTTGTTGGGAGCCAATTAACCTAGCAGTATATTTTTGGATTGTGGGAGGAAACCGGAGTACAAACTCCGCACAGTTAGGGCCATGGTGGGAATCGAACCCATGACGTCAGTGCTGTGAGGCAGTAATGCTAATCATTACACCATCCGTACTGTTTTAAATTCCCTTTTCAGTGCTAACACATGAAATACACATTAGAATGGAATGAATGTTTTCTTATGGACATAACCCCATCACACTATTCTACAATGAAACAAACAATTGGTTAATCATTGTTAGAACACATAGACAGAATGAACCATAAGTTAACATTGGGGGGAGAGAGAAAGAGAGAGAGAAAGAGAGAGAGAGAGAGAACGATTCACTGCTTCATATCTAACTAAAGGGGTGCACACATGGGGCGATTTTTCTAAATCTCTAACAAGGGTTCCCTATATCGCCCCTTGTGCGCAGAGGGTGATAGCGATTTGCGGCCCCGCAGTGCCACTATCGCCCAGATAGACACTGTAGACAAGAATGTTTTGACTAGACCCGCAGTGTCTATTCGGCTGTACACACCGGCTGCTGCTGAGGATGGCTGCCAGCTTATCTCCAGCAGCGACTGGGTGATTTTGACTAAGTCGCTTAGTCAAAATTGTCCATCCCCCAGCCCGTGTGTACACCCCTTTAGTAAAACTTAAGGTGCCCATACACGTACCAATTACCCGGTACTTTTTCTGCTAAAATAGCATCGTTGTGCATGCACAACGATGCTATTTTAGCACAAAAAGTACCGGATAATTGGTACGTGTATGGGCACCTTAAGTCAATATGGGCTAGATTTATCATGCACTAAGAGAGATAACGTGGAGAGAGATCAAATATAAGCCAATCAGCTTCTAACTGTCATTTTTCAGGCACAGCGTGTAGAATGTCAGAAGCTGGTTATTTTATACTTTATCTTTCTCAACTTTATATAGATTGTAAGCTCCAAGGATTAATGTGAAATATTCTCTTTAAAGCACTATGTAATATGTGTGTGCCATATAAATAATACAGTTCAAGAAGGTTTAACGTTTAAATATTTTAAGGTGTAACAGGAAAACAGAGAACATATTACTGCTTAATAAGTTATAGTAATGAGAAAGTGAATGTTTCCTGCTTGCCTTTATTGGTTATCCCTGTTATAAAAAAAAAAAATGTAGCTGTGTCATTTAGACATTCCTCAGCATGCATCACAGCCAGTGTGTATGGGATAGTTGTGTCTCTCCCTCATGTTGTGAGGTAATAGAATAAACAGGAGCCAGTTTCCTGCCCGTCTGGCTCTGATTGGCCAGTGGGGAGCCCAGGAATGTCAGGGCTGGTTTATATGGAGTGCTCTGCTGCTCAGAGAGATCAGAACGCATGCAGAGCGCTCACAGAGAAGTATAGAGCGCACAGCAGCAGACTGGGGAGACCTGCTACCAAAGACGCCACCAGGGAGGACCTACAGTACCTATATTTGTAGCTGGAAAATGTAAGGGGACTTATAGTCCTTTATTGCTATGCATGACCTCAGCTTTATCTCCAGTATTGGAGAAACTAATAGGGCTAATTCTAATTTGGGAGTATAGGACAAAAGCAGGTAATTTTGCATCTAGACCAATCCCTTGAAATGAAAGGGCTGTAAATACATGTATGATTTTTGCATGCATGGTAAATACTGTCTGCTTTTGTATGTATAGTATTTAGCAAATTGCTGGACAGCTTTATTTTTACATTGCAATTTAGATGGGAGTTTGGGCACGTCTCCAAGATCTAAATCACTCTGTGCACTTTGCATCTGCTCCATCTGCAGTGCAGCATAGTTTTACCAAACTGCAAACTTACCTGCTCTTTCTGCTTTGCTCCCAACTTAGACTTGTAATTGGTGATTTATCTGCGAGCACGAGCCAGACCTAGCACTGGTTAAATGCTTCCAGTCGTTTCTTTTGGATGTTTCCAAGTTCTTTGAACTGACAAGGTTTTATTATATACAGTACAGTTGGTGCATTCATATGGTGTTTCATTTATTGGTTTTATTTAGATTTTTATGTACTGTATTATTATTTTTTTGTATACTTTTTTTTTTTTTGATAAATCATTATGTGATAATGATAAAATAAGGCTGCAATCTTGAAGCAAAAGACCCTGAATGACCTAGGCACAACTACCTGCTACTTGGGAATAATTATTTGTCCTTTTTCTATAGCATCAGGGTAGAATAATCACATAGACTTTCATATAATGTCATTTTGTATTGTTAGCTGTTGAGGCTGATTGTACTTGCTTTCCGATCTGCTTTTTAGTTTGTTCTGTAATTTACTCCTATCTTACAAAGCATCAACTCTAGAAGTGAATTTACTTTCATGTCACTGAACATGTCGCTCATTTTCTAATTGTTTTTTGGTTACACAGTTACTATCCCACGGACCTTAGCCCATTGAGAGCATTACACATTTTTTTGTTAGACTTTGGTTTTGTTTTGTTTGTGCACATTGAATACCGTTGTGATGTGAAATGTTGTCATTCTGGATAAAATGTTACTGTTATTAGATTTTATTTAACTTGTATCACAAAGTAGTCCAGCATAGTGATGCTTCATATAAACCTCTCTAAGATGTATTTTTCTGTTTGTTCTAGAAATCACTGCTGTTCTGCAGAATGGGGGTAATGAAGGGTATTTTCCTACTATTAATGCTGGCTGTTCCTGACACAAGGCAAGCATCAGGTAAGCAATAGCTGTATTTTTGTAAATAATTAGATAGAATGCCTTAATAGATAGATATTCCCTTAATGTTAGAGATGTAGGGCTGGATGTAATGAAGTTCAACCTTGGAGGCTGTGTGAGTGTGCGGGATGCTGAACTGGAATGGTTGTTTAAGGGGGCAATCATTTATAAAGCAAAACCATGCCTTGCCCCTTTAAAAAAATGTCTGTGTTCGGTCAATATCCACCGTTGCCGAACTCAGGCTGTATTGCATCTGGCCAGTAATGCCTTTCTATGACATTAATAAGTTATGAAGGAGGAACTATAAGACATCATTGTACAACCTGATAGTTGTTCTATGAATTTCATGGTAATAAAATTAAATTTGGATAAAGCTTTACGCCATACCAAGTGGGTAGAATGTGAACTTGAAATTGTTATTAAACTGTAGCTCCCGGCATTTCAAGTACCAGCTCAACTGATATAAATCTAGAACCTGGAAATGTTGGCATTCTTTAAAGTAAACTATTTTGAGTAGCCTTTGTGATCTAGATTCAGATCTTCTTCTGAAAGTTGCCTCTCTGGAAGTATAACATTCTTCTTTTCCATTACCACCAGAGAATGGAGCAGATGACAACAGTGTCTTTGACCTCTTTGACTTAACTGGACTCACTCGAAAGACTGGCAACCGCAAACCTCAGGGAGTCCAGCTAGTGAAAGGTCCTGATCCATCAAGCCCAGCCTATAGAATTGAAAAGCCCTATCTAATTCCACCAGTCCCTGAAGATAAATTTCAAGACTTGCTAGATGCTGTTCGAGTAGAACGGGGTTTTATCTTGTTGGCAACATTACGTCAAGTGAAGAAGACCAGAGGAGCACTTTTGTCTATTGAAAGGAAAGATGGCAAAGGTCATATATTTAGTTTAACTTCCAATGGTGAAGCTGGAACTTTAGACTTGAGTGTGAGTACTGAAGATAAGCAGCAGGTAGTATCTGTGGAAGAAGCTAAGCTGGCCACCGGCCACTGGAAGAACATTACCCTATTTATACAGGAAGATCGTGCTCAGCTTTATGTGGGATGTGACAAGATGGAAAATGCGGAGTTGGATGTGCCCATTCAGCTTGTTCTCAATGGGGACTTGGCAAGCATCGCTCAATTGAGAGTAGCAAAAGGAGGAGTCAAAGACAACTTCCAGGTAAAGAGAAAACATAAAGAGAAACATCACCTAGTAAACAAGCTAAATTAATAACTATAGAACAAAGCTAGTGCCATAGGTACCATACTTCTATTTCTAATGTTGATTAAACTGAATAAACTAAAAGTAGATGGCATTGTTTTGGCAGTTCATCAGTTCAAGAGTTCTGTATTTCCTATTGTGTTATGAGCCAAAGAACTACTGCAATCTAAACAATGGTATTGTCTTAACAGGGTGTGCTTCAGAACCTGCGTTTTGTGTTTGGCACCAGTATCGATGTGATTCTGAGAAACAAAGGCTGCTCCAGCTGTAAGTACAATCAACTGTGAATATATACAACGCTTAAAAAAATATCACTACTACAGTAGTTTTGTATTAATATAATATTGTATAATATACTGTAAGTATTATAATACTATGAGAGTATAATATTGCACATCACATTTCAACTTACAAGAAATTATTGAACTCTATCTTTTTGCCACTGTTTCAGCAAATTATGATTTGGAGAATTCAGTAAATGATTCGCGCCCAGCAATCCGCACCAATTACATTGGACACAAGACAAAGGACCTTAATGATGTATGTGGCATTTCCTGTGATGATCTGAACAATATGTTTTTGGAGCTGAAAGGTCTAAAGAGAGTGATTGCATCCCTTCATGACGATATACAGAAAGTGGTAAATACAATTCAGTGATGCCCAGTTTTGTAAAAAATACTATTGGGGAGATGATATTTAGTTATTTCTTTGTGTTCTTGTAGACAAAGGACAATATGCTTCTTGCTAAAGAGGTGATGGTGAGACCAGCTGGTGGTTGTATACATAGTGGAGTCAAGTACGACAATTTTCAAGAATGGACCATTGACAGCTGTACAGAGTGTACATGCCAGGTAATTTTCCCCTTGTAATATTTCTTTTTGCCTATTGTCACTGTACCCTTACTGTCAAGTCAGTTATTTTAATCTTATAGTCCACCTTCAATGATGTCGGAAACGTATGACCTTGCTTTACAAAACTGTTATACAAAGTCAATGGGCATTACTTTGTAAATATAGACACAGCTATAGATTGTGTCCCATTTTAGTCATTTAGGTATATACTTTCCATAAAAAAATCCACAGCCTTACCTAAAGTAACCTAAAGTATTTTGTAATGTTAGTACTTACGTACAGTTGTGTTATCGCTGATAGATAAACCTTTCCACACTTGATTGAATAGTACAGTTTATTTGACTCCATTTTGGCTTCTTTGCTTAGAATTCAGCCATTGTTTGCCGAAAAGTTTCATGCCCTCTGATGCCCTGCACCAATGCCACTATTCCAGATGGGGAATGCTGCCCCAGATGTTGGCGTAAGTAGTTGACTAGACATACAAATTCTAACATAACAAATGTAATTTTATAGTGCATCATTAAAGAGTCATTGTTCAAATAAGAACACAGTAGACTCCTCCGAAGTCAAGTAGACTTTGGAAACGTATAAAGAATGGGAGAGCGGTATCAGACCGTAGAAAGAGAAAAAATACTAATCTAATACTAAATACTAAGTTAAACACTGATTGTTTGGTACTTTTTCTCTCTCAACTTTATTGCTCTCCATGGTTTGATGTACTACCAGACCAGGCAGTAAACGTAAATCTGTTTTATCCCGTTTGCCCTCTTATATTTAAAATGAGTCATTCTTATTCCCCGTACACCTTCTTAAGCATTTTTATTTACCGTTCAGGAGGTGTATCTGCAGCCTCAGGCCGAACATCTCATTTTCAAAAGGCGTAATGACAAATATGCAGATATTAATCTTGTAAATGCTGAACAAGTTGATTCAGGACAGAGATAAAATAGTTCTTCTGAAAGTAGTACAGCTGCAAGTGCTGAGCACTGACTGTCGGACCTGCTCAGTCCTGTGAGCTTCATACCTCTATCTCCTTGGCATGTATGGAACTCCCAGTCAGAAGTTTCCCAGCTTGTACAGCTAAAATACTTCATGTATCTACCAAAAATTTTTCAATTATAATAACTGGTGCATCTGTTTCCTTGTCCTCTGAAGTAGATATGTCTGTAGTTAATAAAAGCAAGCTTTTAAAATGAACAAAATCCCATGTCATATCTCCATTACAGTGGATCATTATCAATGAGATTTATGACAGTGGATGTTCTACTTTACTACAAGACAAATCATTTTCTATTTGGAGGAAAGGATTTGAGTCTTTGCAGTTGAAAGTTTTAAAAAGCAGGATAACCATATCATAATACAACCTCTCCTCTCTTTTTCTAGCAAGCGACTCTCCCGATGACGATTGGTCCCCATGGTCTGAGTGGACACCATGCTCAGTGACGTGCGGTCACGGAATACAGCAAAGAGGTCGATCATGTGACAGTCTTAATAACCGCTGTGAAGGATCCTCAGTACAGACCAGGTCGTGTCACATCCAAGAATGTGACAAGAGATGTGAGTAAAGTAACTTATTTATTATTTCCAAAAGTTAATTTTAAAACTTTATTTATAATGTATTTATACAGCCATTCATCTTGGGGATTTCTGTGAAGTAGATGTTTATTTTCTTAAGCTTTTTATTATGGTAGACTGCTTTATTTTGCAGTTGTGTCACCTCTTGCGCTTTATTCCAACGCTTGCAATCCAACATGTTCATTTCAGTTGCTTTTCAAGTGAAGTTCAAAGAACTTTTGTAAGCTTCTTAGGCCCCTTGTGTTCTGCTAATCTCAAGAGCTACTTTTAAGGCTGTATGTTTGGGGTCACTACAGCGCTACAGCTGAAATAGACTTAAAGTTGGTTTCACAAGGATGACTGTGAGACCAAGTCTTTATGAACCAACCATTATAGGGATATGCCTCTGCTGATGGATTGCCAATAGTAATAACATGTATATCATATTTTGTTGTTTCTAGTTAAACAAGATGGCGGATGGAGCCACTGGTCTCCTTGGTCTTCATGTTCTGTCACGTGTGGGAGTGGCCAGATCACTAGAATCCGTCTCTGCAACTCACCTGTGCCTCAGATGAATGGAAAGCCATGTGTAGGAGAAGGAAGGGAGAACAAGCCATGCCAGAAAGATCCTTGTCCAAGTGAGTGTCATTGTTTGCTGATGGCTGCTGGCTCCTTTGCATAATACTCATCATTTTCTCTGTGGTTCTTAAGTTGTATAATTCCTTATAGGGCCTACACACGAGGCGATCTAACTAGATTGCTTAGAAAATGCCCTGAAATAGCTCCGTGTGTAGAGGCCATAGCAATAGCGATGCACGGGCAGGGCCAATGTTTTCACTGGAGAACACTGGCCCTGACAGTTTGCTCACCACACAGCGCTTGACAAATCGCTCAGAATGCTCAGCAATTCTCCTCGTGTGTCGGCCCCTTTATCCTGACTCAAAGGTCAAATGACGCACACTGAAAACCAACAGAGAATGATGTATTATATCCCCTTCCCAGTATTTCAGTTAGTTCTGTTAAAGGTCATTTCAACGGAAAAGTGTATGTGCTGATAGATTTTCCTTTGTTCATACCATGTTTTGCTGTTTAGACATGACTTACTGTATATAGACAATACAAGCTAAGAGTTAATGCTGTTCTGATCCATTTTTTTCCAGTTAATGGTCAGTGGGGACCATGGTCACTCTGGGATATTTGCTCTCTGACCTGCGGAGGTGGTGTTCAGAAACGTGAGCGTCTTTGTAATAACCCCAAGCCCCAGTATGGTGGTAAAGACTGTCAAGGAGATCATGCGGACAATCGTATCTGTAACAAGCAGGACTGTCCGATCGGTAAGCCATTAGCCCACATGAAATATACTTCCACGGTAATCTGTTCATCCAGATTCTACAGATGCTTAATACGTGCATCTTCCTACATTTTAGATGGATGTCTATCTAATCCATGTTTTGCTGGAGTTCAATGTACCAGCTTTGATGACGGATCTTGGAAATGTGGTGCTTGCCCCACAGGTTATAGGGGAAATGGCACAGATTGCGCTGATGTAGATGAGGTGAGTTTTCCATTGATAATGTGTCACAAAGGACTTCTACATTAGTGTGTGTGTGTGTCTATATATATTGGATATGTGTGTTAATGACCTATTTTTTGTTATAGTGCACAGAAGTGCCTGATGCCTGCTTTAACCTTAATGGAGTGCATAGATGTGAGAATACAGAGCCAGGTTACAACTGTCTCCCGTGTCCACCACGATACACTGGCACACAGCCATTTGGCAAAAGCATTGACGACGCTACTGCAAACAAACAGGTAAAATACGACAATCCTGGATTAGGGATGAGTGAACGTTTACAAGAATATTTGCATTACTTGTTTCTTTGAGTTGCACATCTCTCTGCCAGAGTTTGGCCTTATGTGTTCCTAGTGCTACTGTACCTTCCCCAATCACAACGCACAGCAGAACAAACTGTCACCCATCACTGCCTCTACTCCATTCTGACACTTTACATTCCTCAAATTAATAATTTACAAATACAGGGCCTGATTCAGGGTCAGTTGTAGTTCAGCAAGGATTTGCTAAACTGCAGGCGCTAGGCTGGGGGGTGGAGCACCCAGCAAAATTATGCACGCACATCGCTAAAGTGCGAGCGCTTTGCTACACAGTGAAATACTCGCACATTACCGGTTGCCCTCAGATGCAGGCTGGCCATTTTTCCAGGTTGCAGCAGCTGCATGTGATGTCACACAGCAGACATTACCTTCCCTCTGAGCGGTCCAGACACACCTGTATTGTCCAGACTGCTCCAACAAAACACTACGTTAATGCCTCCATAACGGTCTGTCTCCTCCCCCGATGCATTGTCCACGCCCCATCACTACTTAGTGCTCATGCAAGCACACTGGTGCATGTGAGCATGTGCAGATCACTTTCAATTTCTAGCGAGTAGCAATTTTTGGAGATCTGCGCATGAGTCTGAATCAGGCCCAAAGTGCAGAAGGGCAAGACAAAGCCAGAGCGATACTCAGCGGTTCTGCGTATACCAGAGTTACTTGCAATATTGTAAGCTCGCGAGCAGGGCCTTTCTACCTCTATGTTTGTCTGTTATTACCCAGGTTTGTTCTATTATTGTTACCATTTGTAAAGAGCAACAGAATATGCAGCACTATATAAGAAAAGGTTAATACATAAATATTTCACCTAAACTTTGCTTGTCTGTAACATCCATGTAAAGTCAAAAAACCTGTGTCTACCGTTAGAAATATCTATCATTGTCTTGTAGACTGTAGAAAATCAATTTGAAGTGTGACAGGTTTAGCACATGTGGTTCTCAATATGCTAATCTTGATATCTTTATTCTGGAACACTAGGTCTGCAAGCCCCGGAACCCTTGCACAGATGGAACACATGACTGTAACAAGAATGCAAGATGTATCTACCTTGGTCATTATTCTGATCCCATGTTCCGCTGCGAGTGTAGACCAGGGTACGCTGGAAATGGCATCATCTGCGGAGAAGACACAGATCTGGATGGATGGCCAAATGAGAACCTCATATGTGTTGATAACGCCACCTATCACTGTAAAAAAGTAAGTGCATGTAACCTTGCTATCAATCACAAGCAAACGGTGCCAAAAAGAACATCACGGTAAAGTTAAAAAAATATCAATATATTCATGACCCTATTCTTCATTTTAGGACAACTGCCCCAACCTCCCCAACTCAGGCCAAGAAGATTATGATAAGGATGGAACTGGAGACGCTTGCGATAATGATGATGACAATGATGGAATCCCAGATGATAGGGTAAAAAAACAAAGACTAGATTCACGTTTTTTGGAACCTTCGAAATTGAGTTTCTTTGCTTCTGATTGAGTTAAACAGTAGGAAAGTAAACACTGCTGGGGGATGGATGGGCGATGAAGCAGAAAATATCATCTGGTTGTGAAATTTGTCTAGTAAATTGGGAAATCTTTTGGCCAGGATTGTACTATGAAGTGTTTTGCTAAGGCTAAACTTTGAATGTGAAGTTGACCTCAAGTTTCCTGCAAACAGCAGGATAACAAAGTTTGAAACAAGCACATGTTACCATGCTCAAATGCCATAAGTAGATTTTGGCATGTAGGTGCTACATTTAAAGTGGACCTACTAAACTTCAGAGACGTTAGATTCTGCTAAAAATACCACATCCATTTATTTAGATATGCAAGCTGTTGTGTCTGTGGAAAAAGAAGCCTTTTTGATGTTTGAAGACGGTATATAAAACTAGGTATTTACTGTGTCTTTTACTGGAAAAGTGAATTGGCAAAATCCTTAGACTATTCTTTACTTCTGCAGGACAACTGTCAGTTCATATACAACCCTGCTCAGTATGACTATGACCGAGATGATGTTGGTGATCGTTGTGACAACTGCCCTTACAACCACAACCCAGACCAAGCCGACACAGATGCCAATGGGGAAGGAGATGCTTGTGCTGTTGATATCGACGGAGACGGTTTGTATTCTTTTACTATTACATCCTTTTTATGACATAAATTGACCATAGTTTAATATTGAGTCTGAGTTTATTACTAAGTACAGCCTTTTCCTGTCTGATATAATACAAACCAGGCCCATAAAAAGTTATAGCAATAGCAATATGAGCAGACTCAATTAAATTTAGGAATTCTATTGCAATATATGTAATTATTATATACATTACTTAAACACATATAGGTTCCAGTTCCTTCTAAAGCATGGTGTGATGTCATCAGTATACTAAATACTCTGCAATTGTGATGCTAGAGTTGATGCTTATATTACAGTAATTGTTCTTTTTGTCATGAACCGTTATCTTCAGTCCGATAACATGTTACAAATATTACGATTCTACAGGTATCCTCAATGAGAGAGACAACTGTGCTTACGTATACAATGTCGACCAGAGAGATACAGATAAAGATGGTGTTGGAGACCAATGTGATAATTGTCCCATGGAACACAACCCAGACCAGGTAAGGATTAGGAATATTTCCTACACATTATAGCAGTATAGGTTATATAACCTAACAGGTTATATAAACACATGCCTTGGAGCTAAACAGTTATCTAGTATTTACTTTACACAATGTCTCCACCTCACTTTGATGTCTACCATGACGTCTTTCATGCCTTTCTGACTGTTACGGATTTAGCAGGTTGACCTCTTAAGTCTTCCATCCTTAAGATGTTGCCAGAAGGCTCCACAGTCCCATGCATTAGAACACAGCTGACCATGAGGATTGGTAGTTTAGATCACCCTCTCCGTGCCATTCTGCACATCATGGATTAGCTACTTTTGTAAACCCCTTCCTCTTTAATCTTACTTTATTGTTCTGTTTTAAGCTGAACACGCGTAGAAAGTCCAGAGCATTGCACAGTTCAGTTCGTTTGTGCTTTCAACAGATGTTTTCCCACAAAACAAAAAAAAACACATAATCTCTTTAGGAACTGTGTTATATGTACAACAAGAGGTTTAGTACTCTCTTCTCAAGAACCCAGGGGATTTCTATTACTAATACGTTCCTTGGCAGAGTACCACTTTACAGGGTTACCATGGCTTGCCATCAAGAAGCTGCACCACGAGTTCCCTTAATGCCATTCCTTTTTCTTTTGCTTAAGCCTAATAAGCCAATGTAGCCAAGATCCACTTGAACACATAAGCAACAGAATAACATCTCAGTGATACATTATGATGCCTGAGTAGATGTTTGTGTGAAGAGACCAGAATCATTTGGCTTCCACACAATGCAGATGACTTATATTTTCCAATTCCAAATTCTTCTACAGACTGACTCTGACTCAGATCTTATTGGAGATAAGTGTGATAGCAATGAAGACATAGATGAAGATGGCCATCAGAATAACCTGGACAATTGCCCATACATTCCAAATGCCAACCAAGCTGATCACGATAAGGATGGAAAGGGTGATGCTTGTGATCATGATGATGATAATGATGGCATTCCAGATGACAAAGATAACTGCAGGCTGGTGCCTAATCGTGATCAGACTGATACCAATGGTAAGAGAAGAGTTGCTAGGTTTAATTAGGAAGTGATGTGTCAAAAATCACTTTATTAATGCACTGTACATGAACGGTCACAGCACATTATTTTGTGAAAACATTACAATGTTTATATATAGCGGTAAATGGGACTCAAGGAAATCGCTTCTATTTTCCAGGTGATGGACGTGGTGACGCCTGTCAATTTGACTTTGACAATGACAATATTCCAGACTCTGAAGATGTATGTCCAGAGAATGTTGACATCAGTATAACTGATTTCCGTAAATTCCAAATGGTACCTTTGGATCCTAAAGGGACATCGCAGATTGATCCCAACTGGGTGGTTAGACATCAGGGCAAAGAGTTGGTACAGACTGTTAATTGTGACCCCGGACTTGCAGTTGGTAAGCACCACTAAAGATTCAACACTGTATTTAACTTTCCTTCATGTCTATACTGTAGATGGTGATTTTTACCAGATAAAGGCTGACCTTGCTCTTTGTTTCCCTGAAAGGTTTTGACGAGTTTAGTGCAGTAGACTTTGGTGGCACCTTCTTCATCAACACGGAAAGAGATGATGACTATGCTGGATTTGTGTTTGGATACCAATCAAGCAGCAGATTTTATGTGGTTATGTGGAAACAAATCACCCAGACCTATTGGGACACAACACCTACTAAAGCACAGGGCTACTCAGGTCTCTCCATTAAAGTTGTAAACTCAACAACTGGACCAGGAGAACATTTGCGTAATGCTTTGTGGCACACCGGAAACACACAAGGACAGGTACATACCTCTCCAGACATTTTTTCCAGAAAAGTTTAGTTAAAACGTTCTTAAGACCTTGAAGAGTTGCATAAGAACTCTTGTCTGTTGCTCAACCTTTAAATGTTTTTGTCCTTTTTTTTTGCAGGTCCGTACCTTGTGGCATGACCCCCGCCAGACAGGATGGAAAGACTTCACAGCTTACAGATGGCATTTAACCCACAGACCAAAGACTGGCTTCATTCGGTAAGAATCAAAAGTCATACAATAATTTGGTATTTTTATCCAATTGCATGCAGCCAATTTTTTTTTATCTGGCAAACTGTTGTACATGTAAGTCCTTATGGACAATCAACGTAAATGCACACGCAGTAATATTATAGTAACACTATTGGTCCTGACGAAGGCCATACATTTGTATTGCTGTGCAGGTCTGAACTTTACATTGATTTAAATGGGCCTCTATGAGCTAATTTCCAGAAGAGCTCTCGTCTTCTTGGAGTTTTGAAGTTCTCTCACGTGTCCTCAAAAACTAGCTCATTGAAGCTAAGGTGGACAAAGGATTATGTACTGTGATTGCTCACTCAGTGATCTGCAAAATGTGTCTGGCTGTAGATCACTAGTGAAGCAGTTAAATTACAAAATTGTATTCCCCGTTTTAACTGTTAAATTTCCAGACCTATAATTTACAAGATATGTTTGTTTAAGGTTCTCCTGAATCAGTCCATTTAATACTATGTTTCTCAATTTGTTTTAGTGTTGTAATGCATGAGGGCAAGAAAATCATGGCTGACTCAGGACCAATTTACGACAAGACATATGCTGGAGGAAGATTAGGACTCTTTGTCTTTTCGCAAGAGATGGTGTTTTTCTCAGATCTGAAATATGAGTGCAGAGGTGAGTGACACTACATCCCACAAGCATCATTGGCTCTGTTTCAGGTTGGCTCGTAAAGAGCCGAATTCCCAGCGAGATCCGATGTTCTGGGTCTGTGCGTGCGTATCGAGAAAAAGCATGTGCAGACCCACAGTGCAAATGCCTTTGGCGAGTAATACACTCGCCGAGATGTTCTCACACAACGGTATGGACAGGGGGCGTGCAGGGGCATGGGGACGCCCAGCATTTCCTGGGCACTCCCAGAAAAAACAGTGGGTGCACCTAGAAAAACGCTGGGCGTCCACATGTGAATGCAGGCATGCAGAAGCCTGCTCGGGGCAGGAGGCTGACGTCACAGAACATCAGTCGCCCACCCGATATGCGTCCAGGAGCTCGCAAATAAGAGTCAAATGGGTGGCACAGTCATTCGATGGTCACCGACTATCTAAATATTTTTCACCCCTACACTCTCATGCGAATGGATTTGTGAGCGTACACATCCAATTGCATGCAAATGCAGCCGCTCCCATGGGTGAAGAGGGTGTGAGTCTGCATGGGCGGCATCTGACCACTCGGTAAGCTGCTAATGTATGCAGCTTAACTAGCCAAAGTGAATCACCCCCATAGAGTGAAGTGATTGGCTTATTCTTAGCTTACAACATTAAAAAGCATGTGGTGAAATTTGAGCAGTAAAAATTAAACCTATTTATCGAGAGCCATCTTGCAACATAATCTCATATTTAAATGAGGCAGTTCAGTAGTTCAACCATCACCATATATGTCCACCATCAGCCTACAGCTTCTTCAGCCTATAGTTCCACATATGAATATTTACATTTAGTTCCCATCTAGCATCATCATGAAAACTCTACCCATAACCTCCTCATTAGCTTAGGTAGTCAGTGAAATTGCCCAGGTACCACCACATCCTCGGACACTGTAAAGATGAAGTGTTCTGCCCCTCATCCTTCTCTTCTTTCACTTCAATCTTAGCCCCTCACCACAGACACACTTCTTGGACAAGATGTACTAAGCAGAGGCATACCTAGACATTCGTAGTCCCCATAGCAAAAGTTTGTAAGGGCCCCTTTTAGCAACTGATGGTGATAAATGTATGTAAAACATATGTTAGACAGCAAAGATGGGTCCACTTAAGCTCTGGGCCCCATAGCAGCTGCAACCCTTGCACCTACGGTAGTTACGCCCTTGGTAGTAAGGCCAGCAATGCGGACTAAACTCAGAAAATTCATATCCATGATCACCAATGATCCAAATCCAGCCCTTAACCTTATTCATAAGTCTAAATACAGTGAAATACCTGTAATACCTTACTGTATGTAATTTATCAACAGTATGAGTAATGCCATAATGTTTCTTTTTTCTTCCAGACTCATAGATCCAAAACTTATACATTCAGTGAATGTAATGGAAACCTTATAGCACCTTCAGAATCGTTAGATTTGTTCCATCTTTTGGTGATTTCTTCCATCCCTTTTGTATGTATTATTTTTTTTTATTTTTGGGAACAAAAAGATCACTCCAAGAACTTGTAACTAAGGAAGAGACATTACCTTAATGGAGTGATTTACTCAGCATGAAATCTTGGGGTCGATTACATCAATCAAGTTTTTATTTTATTGGAAGGCACAAATCTACTACAATACAATAGACTTTCTCCTAAGTGCCTCAAGGAAGGATCATCTGTTTCTAAAGAAAAAATGAATATTCAAGATGACCGGTAAAATAGTATATTAGAAGCAGAATACAAAGAACCTATCAGTGCTAGTGCACAAGTAATTGATGTTTTACTGGAGTGGTGACTTCACCACAAAAGAGGAGAGCTGCAATAATAATAAAAGAATCTCTGTGTATGGCTATGTAGTGTACATTGTAACAAGGGTTGGGTTAGAACTGATGAGTGTGAGTGTATTTCGATACAGACAACTTAACTATCTCAAGATATCACTGCCTGGTTGAGAGTGTCAGTATATGTGTGTATGTGTGTGTGCATAGAAGAGTGTGTGGGTGGGTGTGTGTGTGTGCTTTTTATATTGACTGTTAGGACAGATACAACATGCACTTCTTCCAGTTTTTGGCAAAAAAATAAAATAATAATTTGCACAACATTATAAAAATCTGTTGGTGCAACACATTTAGTAGCACTTATATGAGACATAGGATTGATTAAAACATCACATGGCAAAAAATACAGGGAGGGGGGGGGGAGCAGAACAAATTATAACTTTATTTTGTTTTTACTTGAGATAGAGGTAGAGTGGGCTCTTTCTCTGTTTGGTTACGGTTCAGACGCTACTCTATAAAGGTCCTCTCTGCAGGCAAAGCTGTATAACATGTTGATTTTGCTAAAGAACCAGAGGGATAGCAAGGCAAGAGGGGTGGAGGGTTTAGGTACAGCACACTCTCTGTGCTGAACACTCAAATGCAAACCATATGTCTCCATACAGTCATATAACACCCTAATTACATTGTGGCAGGTAGACAGTCCACTGCAAAAAAAAATGCAAAGATAATTAAGAGTAAACCAGCAGATTTAAACCTTCATGTACAAATATTACCTCATTGTGTGACTGAGAAACAGAAAACGTCTTTGATACAAGAGGGAGGAAAATAAATGGAGAGATATTTATCATGCATTTAAAATCTACTGTAGTGTTAATCAGTTCTGTATATAGTTACAATGACTTTGTATCCCCAGGAAAGTATTTTAAACTTTTTTTTTTTTTTTTAAATAAAGAGTATTGTAATATTTTTTCTATATTTTAGCAATTCCATTGCTTTTTTTCGTTTTTGTTTTTGTATAAATTAATTTTATTTGTATTGCTGTTTAGTGTTATGGGTATTTTTTTTTTGTAGATATGCTATTTAAATAATTTATGAGGAAGTGCTTTCTGTAGTGTCCTTGCTCCTATTTGTATAAACTGTTTGCACTTGAAAAGAGCTTTTGCAATATCTGCCCCAACTTTTTTTTGTAATATCAGTGTATACTTTTTTTGTGATAAAGAAAGAGAAAAACCATGCCTTTTGTACACATTTTGAAATGTTTTTTTTTTGTAAATTGTACAGCAAACGTCGTAAAATATAAAATAAATCCTAAAATATCTGAAGTTCTTGTAAGTGTATTTTATCTATCTATCTATCTATCTATCTATCTATCTATATACGAGGGTGGATCAATAAGTACCTGTGTTTGAAGTCAGGGGGCGTTGCTGTGGAAAGTTGGTATTACTATCATGTAATACCAAATTTCAGATTGATTCATGTTTTTTTTATCACCACAACAATGCACCAGCTCCCTCATCCGGAATTGTTGCAACCAAATTGCATGAATTGCGCTATGAATTGTTGCCGCATCAACGTACTCACCCGACTTGGCTCCCTGCGACTTCTTTCTGTTCCTCAACCTGAAACTGTACCTTGCGGGAAAAAAAATATCATAGCTGCTTTTAGAGCAGCCCCCAGGCATAGTCAGGGTCCCGGGTCTGGTGCACGCGCAGTACCATCCTCATGCTGCGCATGAGCGGAACCCGTTTTTTATGGGCTGCCGCTCATTTGCCCATGTAGAGGCGTCCCGGAGAGAGGGATTACCTCCCAATGAAGTCACTGCCAGTCACAGTGAAGCCAGAGCAGTCTAGACTGCATATCTGGCTTCACTTAGGCAGAGAACTGTGGTGGATTTTACCTGGGGGGGGGGGCTGCAGCCCTGCATCCCATAGATTAAAACCACCACTGGACATTAGGGTTAGGCTGCTGTAGGAATGGAGGTCTGTGCCAGAAGTGATGCCACATGACTTTCAGGACCCAGAAGACTACTCTGAAACCACTGCAGCAATCATGAGCAGGTAAATCAATGCCGGGCCACTGTCTATATGGTGATTATGACTGATGACATATAGGACTCAACCACATTTTTTTTATCCTCTAAATCAGTGACTGGCGACAAATTGGGTGACCCTCTAAACCTTCAAAATAGATACACCACATCTCAGTAGAAAGTTAAATTACAATAGATAATTAATAAAAGATATTAAACCTTTGAGTGCCAAGGGAATTTGTCATAATAGGTGTAAAAATTGCCAAGCGAACCACTTTATTTAACCCTTTGAGTGCCAACGTTGCTGTGATCACAAAATATCCATTACAAAATGCCAGTGCTGATCACAGCTGCAGTACATAGTACAACATCCCAGCATGCATTGCCATCCATAGTAATTGCAGCAAAGGAGGATACAGGTTGCTTATTACTGGCCTAGGGGAGTATCACGTCAATAAAGGAACTAGGCTTCACTCTACATTAAAAAAGCAGACTGTTATATAAGCTGATCTATCCCCATGGTGATACATTTAAGAGAACTGGAAGCACCCCTCTCCTATCACACTTTAGTTCAGGAGAGCTTGCCAGGACACCACCCTTGAGGGAACTCTATTTCTGCAGATAAAGTCTTACAGAAATCCTGTTCTTACCTGTTCTAACTTCTAAGCTATGTTCCCAGTACATGTCTCCTATACTGAGAGAGAAAAAAAACCTGTGGTAAATCCCATTTGCATATTCTGCTATGTCTCTGTATATGTGAGATCCAGGGAGTAAACTTTTTGGCAATTAAAAAAAAATTTTTTGGATGTCCTCTACCTGTTTCATAATCTTTCATAATCTTCTATGTGCAAAGTTCCCATGTGCATAATTGTACATGGGAACTTTGCACATAGACGATTATGAAAGATAATGAAACAGGTAGAGAACATCCAAACATTTTTATTTTTTTTTAATTGCCAATAATACAATATGGTATAAACATCCTAGCAACTGATGTATGACCTTGTGTTTACATGATAATTAACACTTAACTTAAACCTGAAATAACGACTCTGAGACTTACAGTAGGTTTGGAAGAAAATGTTAGCTGTATTTATTAACAAACTTTAAGCTAATTTAATTGATTAATGTAATTAATTAATGGCCAAGAAAGAACGGCTAATTATTTAAGCTCCACCCATAACTATCCTACCTAGTCAACAGAATACCCTAACAATAAGCGGTATCTGCTCAGCCGTCTACATTGACTGCCCACCCGTCCGGGTGGTGTCACTGTCCCTGATCAGGTGATCCAGCAAAGGCCTATATTCAACGAAGGTGAGCGCCCCCGAAAAACAGCTAAATACAACGAATCATCCTTTAACGAAGACCTTAAATCAATTAACCTGCCATTCTTTCCCACCAAACAGTCAGCGCAAAGAAACACCCACCCACGGCCAAATTAAGGGGAAGGAGGGAAACTCAAGAAAAAAGAGGGAGACTCCTCCGATTCCTGAAGCTACTAATTATAGCTAACTTTCCATCCCTGCATCCTTATTGGATGCCAAGTCACATGTTTCACATACCTTTCATATTACAGGCTGTGTTTGAAAAATTCCATGAGCTGTCATTGGAACTTTATCTCTCTCCACTTTATCCCTCTCTTCGGAGTCAATCCTGTATGATCTCAAGTGTGTGAGTCATTCTGGAAGCTGCTGCAGCTTACAGTGTCCCAAACTAGCAAGTGCTTGCGGTAGCAACGGCACATTGCATCCTTCCCAAACAATAGCATTGACTCCCTACGCTTTTATAAATCTCCCCCAAAACATACACACAGGAGGTTATTCTGGTTCACTGGCAAAGGCAAATTCACTCTCTAATGGACAAAACCATGTGTTCTGCAGGGAGGCTGATGTAATATGTGCAGAGAGAGTTAGATTTGGGTGGGGTTTGTACTTCTATCTGATATCTATATTGCAGTGTAAAAATAAAGCAGCCAGTATTTACCCTGCACCGAAACAATATAACTTCCAAATCTAACTCTCTCTGCGCAAGTTACATCAGTCCCACCTGCAGTCCACATAGTTTTGTCCTTTAGAGAGTGAATTTGCCTTTGCGTGTGAACCAGAATGACCCCCACAGTGTCTGGCTACAAATTGATTAGACATAAGCTGGGTACACATATGTACAATTTCATTTTTCTTGCGACCGTTCGATCGACCGAATACACGTTCGGCCGTCCGAAACATACGACCGATCTGCGCGTACACATATGTACAATTTTACTTGCGACGTCCGATGTACACCCGTACACACTCTCCCGTTCTGGCTATTCACACGATAAAAATGTACACAACATTATCATAATGGGCTGGATTAAAAGAGCATACCAAAACGAGGCGTGATCACGGAACAAAGAATCGTTCGTGTAGTACAGTGAATAGAGCCGTGACTATTCAGATCATTGCTAGCTGTACTGGATATACGTACGTACGTTCGTTCGTCTATCGGTGCATTTGGGCCTTTTTAATTATGAGCTTGAGGAGAAGGAAGGCTCCTGCGTGCATTTTGGCTGCTATGGCCATTAGATTGCGGGCTATTAAAAAAAGAAAAAGGACCAAGAATCGGAGCTGCTGGACCAGAGACTGGCTTCTGAGGAGAGACACCTTCTCCCATATGCCATTGCTACAGGAGATACGGGAGAACAATCCTGATGATTTCAGGAATTATCTCCGTATGGATGACGCTACCTTCATGGAGCTGCTGACACTGGTTACCCTTTAATAGAGAGAGAGGACACCTATTTCAGGAGGCCTATTTCTACAGAGCAGAGACTGGTGGCAACGCTGCGTTACCTGGCAACAGGCAGGACCCTTGCCGACCTGAGATTCACCACCGCAATATCATCTCAAGCGCTGGGGTTGATAATACCAGACACCTGTGATGCCATCGTCCAAGTTCTACAGGACAAATACATGAAGGTAAATATGGAAATTACATACATGTCCCCCATATGTATAGCTGTGCACATACCTGTACCCTATATGTATATCTTTACAATGCCTGTTGATTTAATCTTTTACACCAGTGGGTGGGGGGTCATTTTGATAAGGCGGGTAATAGCTTTGAGGCTGCAATGGGGGAGGGCTGATGGGTCTAAAATCAACCCAACAGATTATTAATACGCATATACTTTTATATTGCAGTTTCCATCGACCAAGGAGGAGTGGCAAAATATTGCACGTGATTTCCGTGATCTTTGGAATTTCCCTAATTGTGGTGGAGCTATCGATGGCAAACACGTCAGGATCATGCCCCCTGCAAAGAGTGGATCTTTTTATTATAATTATAAGGGGTTCTTTAGCATTGTTCTAATGGCCATCGCTAATGCCCGATACGAGTTTGTATTTGTGGACATTGGGAAAAATGGTAGAGTTTCAGATGGAGGAGCACTGGAGAATACCTTTTTCCACGACCAACTGAAAAAAAATGAACTGAATCTGCCAGAGCGGACTGAAAATGAGCACGGTTTGAACTTTGTTTTTGTGGCGGATGAGGCCTTTGCATTGCACCCTAATGTCCTTAAACCCTACCCACAAAGGGCACTGAACAGGGAACGACGCATTTTTAACTATCGCCTGTCACGTGCCAGGCGAGTGGTTGAAAATGCGTTTGGGATTCTAAGTAATAAATTCAGAATTTTTCACAGTCCCATCAATCTGCGCCTAGATAAGATTGACAAAGTGGTGCTGGCCTGTTGTGTGCTGCACAACTACATGCGCAGAAAAGCGGTGCACACACAACAACTGGGGGCTACAGTGGACGAGAGCCAAGTTGTTGACGAGCCTATTGGTCTGACAGCTTTGGCAACTAATTTAAACACCAGAAATGCATCAACGCAAGCAAAGTTGTCAAGAGACGAGTACTTGAATTATTTCAATGGTGTTGGGGCTGTGGAGTGGCAGAATGACATGATTGCTTAAAAATGTACCTTTTTGTCATTGTAAATATATTGTTTTTTGGTGTGTAATAATCAATATTTTGCCAATAAAATTTGTATACTCACAGTTCCGCACAAGTTGTCCTCTGCGTCTTCTTGCAGCAAGGAGGGGGAGGTGGAGGCCGAATCACGGCAAGTGAGTGGTAGTACTCAGGTGCCAGGCATTCCTGGAGGGCACAATGCCACGGCACCTGGAGTGCAGACTGTACCCAGTACTGGTGTTTATGTACTAGCAAGTAGTTGCTCCACCACACCTATTTCTATGCCAATTTCTCCTGGTACTTTTGTACAGTCTCCAGGAGCAATACATGAAGGTAAATATTGAAACAACATGCATGTACCCCATATGTATATCTGTGCCCTATAGTCACCCTGCATGGTAAATGATATTTTCACACGGACACCAACTAGATTACAGAATTTTTAATTTTTATATAAATTATTAACTTATAAACTTATAAAAAATATAACATAAATAACAAGTAAATAAATAATAAAGAAATACTTAAACATAAAAATATTTAAAACAATAATGCACTTAAATAAACTATATAAAATATTTACATATGGTGGTAAACTTGTCACACCCCATAATCCCCTGTATCCATCGGTGGTTGGGAGGGAGATGGACTTTCCACTAAACTCTGGAAGGGGCCACCAGGTGGACCTGGTGGGAGCGTATTAGCCGACGTTGCCGGTTGGTGCTGCCTTTGCCCAGTTGGTGGCTGGAAATGTTGATACTGGGGATATTGCACCGGGTGAAATACCGCTTGTTGGGGTATAGGAGCTGGGCTGATGGGTTGAAATTCAACCCTAGGCAGAGGGGTATCATCGGTGAGCCGTGTGTGCCGGGACAGAGTCCCCACACGGGCCCGGTACAGCGTCTCATAAAATATGCGCTCTACCTCCACCCTTGTAGCCGGGTCCAACTTTCGCAAATTTACAGCTAATACACTCCCCACCCGGTCCGCATCATCCTCCTCCATGCTCATCAATCTGTTGGCAGACTCCAGGATCTTGGTGGTTGCCACGTCCGCAGCATCTGGAGTCTGCCTCGGCCTTTTGCGCCCTCTTCTTGATGGTGCTTCTGCTGTACTTTGAGCGCTTGCTTGAGGTTCAGCGCTGGTTGTGGCGGTTGGTGTGGGGGTGGAGCAGAGGGCCGGTGAAGGCAGCTGTGATGCCACCTCCAGCGATGCCGAAGATTCCTCCTCGGCAAATAGCGATGGCTGTAACAAAACAAGATGATGTATCACTATCGATTTTTAAGACTTCCATATATTTTTATATCTACGCAGAAGAACACAGCCCACACACCACCATGTTGCTGCCATGGATGAAAGTGAGCTAGTTGAAGAGGCGTTATGACTGGCATCTCTGGAAACTAATTATTGAGATACCAGACATACCAAATACTAATTTAAACACCAGAAATGCATCTATGCGTGCTAAATTAACAGGGATGAATACATGCAGTATTTTATTGGTGTTGGCGCTGTGGATTGGCAGAATGATATTATTTCGTTAATTTTAGACAACAAAAAATATTACAATAATCCGCGCCAGAAAGACTACAACAGTGTAGATACCAGGGATTACCAATGCCAACCAAAAGTTCCAAATACAAAAAATGTGGTAAATGCACTTGCGATGTCTGAATATTGATCACTGTGTTCTCAGGCGGATAAGAGTATAGCTCCACCACTGAGAAGAACCAGAATTAGGGCCACAGAGAAGGTCAAATTGACGATGTATAACCAAAAGGGGGGGGTATCGCCCCCTGCAACTGACCTCTCTGTTGTGCCCAACAGAGAGGTCAGTTGCAGGGGGCGATACCCCCCCTTTTAATTTTACATGTTCACAATTTTTATACTGTACTTGCTGTTATATTTATCTGGTTTGAAAAAAAAAATTAAAATAAAATCCGTCTACTTACTGTGCCGCAAATGGTGTCATCAGAAACCTCTTGGTTGCACGCGGAGGTGGAGGGGGCAGGCTGGTTCCTTGAAGTGTTGCTGACCGAATCCCTGGGCAGCTCCTGGTCCACCGTGAAGGCCAGCAGGTCGTAGTACCACAGCCTGGGCACATAGACTTGGTCTGCCCCTGCCCCAGACCGCTTTGAGGACTCAACCTTATTCAGTTCTTTTTTAAAGACGGTCCTCATATTGGCAATCCGAGTCCGGACCCACTCTACATTTGCTGTGGGGTAGTATGTTTGGCTCACCCTCACCAGCTCCTCCAGAGCAGATAGCCTCTTCTGCCGATTGAAATGGTCTCTGGATTTTGTGTTCCAGAGACAATTTTGATCCCTGTAGGCCTCAATGAAGTCCTTCATGAACTCGACATTTTTTTCTGCCATGGTTGAATTTCTGTTCCAAAAAATAAAATAAAAAGGCATATTATTTTCTTGATACACAAAGCACACCATAAACCATTTAATGTACAGGTGTTCAGTCTGTGGGGCACTAGATATACTGTAGCTATAGTACAGGAGTTGAAACTCTGTGGGACATAGGATACACGGTCACTACAAGCCCCAGCATACCCATGGCCCACAGATTGAAGTCCCTGTCATAGAAAACTACACATTTTGTTTTAATACTCACCGAAATAAATGTCGATACAGTCCGGAAAATTCGCTGCGCTGCTCCGATCAATCCAACAGCAACGACGGAATATTCTTTCGTGCTGAACGTGGCTTGAAACACAGTGATTGGATGAGCACAGGAATCTCCGCCCCACTCACGTGCTTCGCGTCACACAGACACGGGACATCGAGGAGCCATGTCGGAGGGTCTGGCGCCACCGCATATGGGGGAGGCCAGTACAGCACCTTTGTTTTCCAATTCAGCACTGATAACAACAGATAAAGAAATCGCTGACAACAAGGAGAAAAAAGTGACGCGCGCATCCGCCATGTCATCTGCAGAGGTGGAACTGATGGTCAAAATGCTGGATAGAAGGGACTACGATTGTTCGAGAAAAACATACCCCAAGACAAATTATAGAAAAGAAATTATTATGCAGCGTGTATGCAAGGAGATAAAGGAGAAGTTTGGGAAAAGAAGGTCCAAATACCAGCTCCAAAAACGGTGGTCGGACCTGAAGCACAAGGAGCAGGCCAAGCTCAAGAAAATTCGTGGAATTATTAAAAGAAGTGAGTCCAATGCCCTAGGTGGCTTTATTAATATACTGTCTTGATCCATTACATTTTGTGTGTTTTGCTGACATGTTGCTTGTTTTTACTCAGAGGAAATCCAATCCAGGAGAAGACATGAGGAAGGCAGAGACAGGGCCTCCAACCTAAAAATAAAGAAGGAGAGTACAACAGGTAAGGTTTTGTACCAGCACACCAACAGAACAACACATGTTTTATACACACAACAAGGGGTAGTAATATGTCACTTTACCTTGTCACTATAGATGATATCCAGGCTGCGCAGCCGATGGAAGGGACCACAGAGGGCCACCAAGTGATTGCGATCACCAGCAGTGTAGATGGTGAGTGTATACTGCAAATCATCTTTATGGGATAGTGACGTATCATTTGTGGAAAGGTAAACATTTCTTTATCTGTACTTATTATAGATATCATCGAGATTTCAGATGTCAGTGCAGAGGGGGAGAAGAACACACCATCACCTGACACGTCCAGCGACGAAAGCACAATGCAAGAAAACATGACACAAGTCCATAAATGTCTACAAGAACTAAGCGGGAAAGTCCATACCGTAGCCCAAAAAATTACGAAAATCCAAAAAGGCGTAGCAGTAGTACACTCTTTATATGAAAAAATTTATAACGGTTTGCATTATAAAGTCAAAAAATAGTTTGTGTACTTTATTTTACTTTTTTCTCCTTCTTGTTTATTTGGAGGCCAGCAGCATGCACCTTAAAATGGTGCATGTCATGGCAAGCAGTCCCACGGCAGCAATGCATCACATGTGAGCAGGCCGGGATGTTCCCATGTGATGCGTTGCTGCCGTGGGACCGCTTTCCACTACATACACCACCATGTTCAAATGTGTTTTTATGTTTTTTGGGTGGGTGGGCGTTCCTGCTAAACCTTCACACGTGGCACTTATGTCATGGCAAGCAGTCCCACGGCAGCAATGCATCACATGTGAGCAGGCCGGGATGTTCCCATGTGATGCGTTGCTGCCGTGGGACCGCTTTCCACTACATACACCACCGTGTTCAAATGTGTTTTTATGTTTTTTGGGTGGGTGGGCGTTCCTGCTAAACCTTCACACGTGGCACTTATGTCATGGCAAGCAGTCCCACGGCAGCAATGCATCACATGTGAGCAGGCCGGGATGTTCCCATGTGATGCGTTGCTGCCGTGGGACCGCTTTCCACTACATACACCACCGTGTTCAAATGTGTTTTTATGTTTTTGGGGTGGGTGGGCGTTCCTGCTAAACCTTCACACGTGGCACTTATGTCATGGCAAGCAGTCCCACGGCAGCAATGCATCACATGTGAGCAGGCCGGGATGTTCCCATGTGATGCGTTGCTGCCGTGGGACCGCTTTCCACTACATACACCACCGTGTTCAAATGTGTTTTTATGTTTTTTGGGTGGGTGGGCGTTCCTGCTAAACCTTCACACGTGGCACTTATGTCATGGCAAGCAGTCCCACGGCAGCAATGCATCACATGTGAGCAGGCCGGGATGTTCCCATGTGATGCGTTGCTGCCGTGGGACCGCTTTCCACTACATACACCACCGTGTTCAAATGTGTTTTTATGTTTTTTGGGTGGGTGGGCGTTCCTGCTAAACCTTCACACGTGGCACTTATGTCATGGCAAGCAGTCCCACGGCAGCAATGCATCACATGTGAGCAGGCCGGGATGTTCCCATGTGATGCGTTGCTGCCGTGGGACCGCTTTCCACTACATACACCACCGTGTTCAAATGTGTTTTTATGTTTTTTGGGTGGGTGGGCGTTCCTGCTAAACCTTCACACGTGGCACTTATGTCATGGCAAGCAGTCCCACGGCAGCAATGCATCACATGTGAGCAGGCCGGGATGTTCCCATGTGATGCGTTGCTGCCGTGGGACCGCTTTCCACTACATACACCACCATGTTCAAATGTGTTTTTATGTTTTTTGGGTGGGTGGGCGTTCCTGCTACACCTTCACGCAAGCACCTGTATGTGATACTCTGTTCAGGTCCGACCACCCAAATAAACAAAGTGTTCACAGTATTTTTTGTCAGTATTTCTTAATAAATGTTAAGTGTTTATGCAGAACAATGAACATCACATATCTATCTATCTATCTATCTATCTATCTATCTTCTATAACTATATCTGTCAGGAATGCACACACAACGATTATTTATTTCAAAAGGAATGCACACACAACGAATATTCTTTAACAGCATGGCGCGGAAAGTACGGGGGAGAAGACTTCCTGTTGTTTACATGCTGCGCTGATGGAGGGATGACGCAGCTAGTCAACACCCACATGGGCGTGCTGCTTTTGGGAGGAATGATCGCAGGAACGGGCTGCATATCGATCGAACGTGCGTACACATGTCACTTTTCTTTCGATATGGAGCCGTCCTGTCGGAAGAATATTAAGCAGCAAAGAACCTGCGACCGACCGACCGTGGACGGCCAAGAGCGTGGTACTTGTTTCCTATCTGGGCGCCCAGGTTTTCTACGTACGGCACCGTACTGAAATCGGATCGCATCGCATCGTACACATACACGATATTGAACGATGCGATGCGATGCGATGCGATCCGATTTCCCATAGGAAACAATGTTAAATGGCTCAATTTAGCCAAATTATCATAGGAACAATAGTAAATGGGCCAAAAACACCCCTGAACATTGAAATGTCCCCCCAAAAGTAGTTGACGCCACCCCGCCATCAACGTGAACCCGAAGCGTGGCGAGCGCAGCGAGCCCGCGAGGGGCGGCGGTACGCGTCCTCCGACCTTTTCATGCCCTACTATCCACTAGGGCGTGGAGTGAGAATAGAATAGTGTGGCGAGCGCAGCGAGCCACCGAGCCCGAAGCGTGGCGAGCGCAGCGAGCCCCGCGAGGGGACGCGGATACCTTCACAGTTATACGCGTCCCCTCGCGGGCTTCCCAGGTGTCCATGGCGACGCGGACACCTGGGAAGCCCGCAAAGGGACGCGTTTACCTGTGAAGGTATCCGCGTCCCCTCGCGGGGCTCGCTGCGCTCGCCACGCTTCGGGCTCGGTGGCTCGCTGCGCTCGCCACACTATTCTATTCTCACTCCACGCCCTAGTGGATAGTAGGGCATGAAAAGGTCGGAGGATGCGTACCGCCGCCCCTCGCGGGCTCGCTGCGCTCGCCACGCTTCGGGTTCACGTTGATGGCGGGGTGGCGTCAACTACTTTTGGGGGGACATTTCAATGTTCAGGGGTGTTTTTGGCCCATTTACTATTGTTCCTATGATAATTTGGCTAAATTGAGCCATTTAACATTGTTTCCTATGGGAAATCGAATCGGATCGCATCGCATCGCATCGCATCGTTCAATATCGTGTATGTGTACGATGCGATGCGATCAGATTTCAGTACGGAGAATAGCATGGTGCGCAATTAACTTAGTGGGCGCCCAGATAGGAAACAAGTACCAAGAGCGTTTTTGGCCGTTTATCGATCGCAACGAAGGGATCGGGACAGCGTACACATATATACAATCGAACGGCCGTTCGTCCGCAGATCGGAAGAACGGCCCGACGATTGTACATATGTGTACCCAGCTATATTTGTTTGTTGGCTGCTGGTTGTATAGAGCTGTCCACTAAATCCAACATCCTAGGAAAAATGACCGCAAGCATTATCAACAACCGTACACAGAATACCATATCAGTTGTATATGCAGTGCATGTACATAATTGTACATGGAACTTTGCTTGATGATAATAGATTATGAAAGATTACGAAACACAAGAAGAAAACATCCAAATATTTTTCTCTTTCTTTTTTTTTTATTGCCAATAGGTTAAAGCCCTGAATCTCACAGGAGCAGAATATGCAAATACGTTTAAACAATATTTTAGTTCCTATCCAACTTGGCATCCAACAAGCTCCAGAAAGTAAAACTTTACTGAGGTTGTGCTCGACAGGCAATGCCACAAACTATATCTGAAGACTAGGGATGATCGCCCCTCCCTGAACTCCTCCTATAGATTGTAAGCTTGCAGCAGGGCCCTCCTACCTCCAAGTCTGTCTGTTGTTACCCAGTTTGTCTTATCACTGTCTACTATTGTAAAGCGCAACAGAATCTGCTGCGCTATATAAGAAACTGTAAATAAATAAATAAATAAACAAACTTCCCAAGGCGGGATCCGAGTCCGACTCACCAGACTCGGATCTGTCATCATCCCGCTGTTGGCTTCTCATGAGGTTTTGGATTCTATATAAGCGCAATCTTCACTCCAGATAGGGTACAGAATGGACATCTGGTTGTCTGTCTGCGGGTGGCGTGGGGTGGGGGCTGAGTGCTGTCTTGGAGCACTGTATTGGGGTGCAGTCTTGGGGTGCTGTCCTGTGCTGTACAGGGTGCTGCTGTTCTCCTGTGCTGTATGTAGGGGTGTTGTGCTGTATATGGTGCTGTCCTGTGCTCTGTAAAAATAAAGGGGTGCTGCCCTGTGTGATGTACAAATAAAGTTCTGCTGCCCTGTTCTGAAAAAATAAAGTACTGCTGCCCTGTGTGAGTAAATAAAGGGGTGCTGCTGTCCTGTGCCATTAGGGGTGCTTCTGTCCATTGCTGTTTGGGGTGCTGTATATAAGTCCAGCAGTGCTGTCTTGTGCTGCCATATAAGCACAACTGTGGTGCGTATTGATACAGAAATGGAGAAGGACACACAATTTAAAGATCAGAGATCGCTTCCTAGTGCTGAAGCTGCTGCCACTAGTTATAACATTGTCAATGCAAGTCCATCAATGTCGTCTGCTAAGGCCGATGCCTTGGTAATAAGGGCATGTAAAATCCAAGGAGCTGAAATTAATAACCAAAATATTAATAAAAACTATCTGATGAGATACGTAAAATTGGCAATATGCCATTCACAAAATTAAGTGTCAAGGAAAGGCTAATGTTCATGAGTGGTGCTTCCCTCTCAAAAAAATTAAAAAATAAAACTGATTAAAGTACAGATATCACAAATCCCCAAGGAGAGTCCAATGTGTCTGTGGCTGTGATGTTTAGGCCTGACGTTCCCAATACTGTATAGAGGTGGCTCCTTCCACCATTTGCACGTCCTCTGCAATGGCTGGGAGGAGCATCACCAGCACAGTTGCTGACATTGAGATTGAGGATGTCACTAGAAATATACCAAGATGAGGAGGATATTAGTGTATCTAGCCCTTATATGTCACCTGCAGCGCATTCATCATAAGTCATTATCAAGCTGAGAAACTTGGGTAAGCACCTACATTCCACACAACCAACTACATATATGTAAATTTCTTGCTCTATCAGGATCGGAACTAGTCCTGCAGGCCATATCAGTGGCATGACTGACTTGTCTCCTACCTGGGATTCCTCCAGAGGATCCTTGCGTGCTATGCCTACTGCTGTCACTGCTGCTGCTGCTGCTGTTGCTGCTGTGAGTCGAACATCATCCCAGAAAGGAAGTCGGAAGACCAATTCTTCTACTTTAACTAAGCAAATGACTGCCCAACAGTCCTTTGCAAGGAAGATGAAGTGTTAATGCAGTCACCATGTTGCGAAGCAGATTACTAAGGCAATTAAAGCTATGCTGGTGTAAGATGTGTGCCAGTATCCACCACCATTGTAGTAGGATTTAGACAGTTGATGGACATACTGCGTCCCCGGTACCAAATTCCATCTAGATACCACTTCATTAGGCAAGAAATTCCCAGACTGTACTGTATGAAAAATGTCCTAAGTGTACTCAAAAATGCCATTGTATCCACTGTCCACTGAACCATGGAAATGTGAAGTGCAACAGGGCAAACTAAGGACTACATGACTGTGACAGCCCACTGGGTAGATGTATTGCCTTACGCAGCAACAAGAGCAGCACCACCAGTAGCAGAATCTCAAAAACACCAACTCATTCCTAGGCAGGCTGCGCTGTGTATCACCAGTTTCCATAAGAGGCACATCGCTGAGAACCTCTTAGAGAAACTGAGGGACATGATCACACAACAGCTTACCCCACTTAGACTCTCCTAGGGATTTTTGGTATCTGACAACGCTACCAATAATGTGCGAGCATTGTATCTGGGCAAATTCCAGAAGTCCCATGTTTTGCTCACACAATTAATTTAGTGATGCAGAATTGTTTGAAAAATGACAGGGGCATGTAGGAGAAGTTTTCAGGCCACTTTTGATTTTCAGTCAGTGACTGCATGTGGAAGACTGGAGCACCAGCAAACTTGAACTTGCTCTGTCGTCACCTGAAGCAAGAGGTAGTAGTGAGGTGGAATTCTCTGAAATGCTTCAGAGGATGGAGGAGCAGCAAAAGGTCATTCAAGCCTATACATCCACCTGTGACATAAGCAAAGGAGGGAGAATACACCACAGTGGAGAATGATTTCAGTGCTGTACAAGGTTCTCCAACCCTTCAAACTCAAAATCAGTTCAGACACTGCCAGCTTGTCAGGTCATTCAATTCATCAAACTTTTGCAGAAGCTGCTGGAGCAAGGAGGAGCTAAAACGGAGCAATTCTGCTAAGTATTTGGGACTTGTGGATGGAGCCTCTTCATTCTATTTGCGAGAATTTAAGGGTGGTCAATGTGTTAAAATCAGAACACTGCATTTTTGCCACCATGCTCGATCCTAGGTTTAAAGCCTACTTTGTATCTCTCTCTCTAGCGGACACAAGTCTGCAGAGGTGCAAAGGCCTGGTGTGAGAAGATTGTCATCTCAAGCGGAACGTGACACGGCAACAGCTCCTCCTTCATTTTCTCCCGCAACTGTGGCTACAAGGAAAAAACTGCATTTTCATACCAGAACTGCTGGCGGTGATACAGGGCAGACAGGAGCAAGTTTGGACTTCTGGTCTGAACTGACATGTCTACTGTCATTGCATATGATGATGTCACCATTGAAAGAATGGTGGGGGATTTTATCGGTGACAGCATGTCAGGTAGTCTGTTTCTATACGGCAGGAAAAAGCGTGGAATGGCCATCAAATTGCCTAACTGGCATTTTATTATCTAAGTTGTCCCACCTCCAGTGTGTACTCCAAAATAAATTTTAGTGCAACTGGGAACCTTGTTAGCAATAGAAGTAGAATGCTGCTTCCACAAAATGTGGAGAAGATGATGTTCATCAAACTGAATTAGAAATTCCTCCAGAAAGTACAGAGGGACCTGTGATTGTGGATTCAAGTGGGGACAGATAATACTCTGTGAGGATTAGGATGTGCACTCTGTAGAGTCAGTTTGTGCAAAGAGAGATAGATTAATTGCTTCTTTTTTTGTGGGGGTCCAAACAAACCAATCATTTTAGCCACAGTTGTGTGACAGACTCTAATGCTGAAATGATTGGTTTGATAAAGTGTGCATGTCCTATTTATACAACATAAGGGTGGGTGGGAGGGCCCAAGGATAATTCTATCTTGCATCTCTTTTCTTTGCATTATGTGCTCTTTGAGGCCTAGTTTTTAAAACTGCCATCCAGTCTGCCACTGCAGTGCCACTCCCAGATGTGCCTCTGGGTTGTGCCACCAACTTGTGTTGCTTAGCTTAGTCATCCAGCTACCTCTGTGCAATCTTTTGGCCTTAAAACAATATTGTGAGCTGTAAGGTGTTCAGAATAGATCGAAATGAGTGGAAATAAATGGTATTGAGGTTAATATTACTGTAGGAACAAAGAAAATAAAATTCTGTGATTTTAGCTGTTTTTATGATTTAAAAAAAAAATTAAGTTCCAAAACCAAAACATAACCCGTGAGGGTGGTTTTGGCAAAACCAATCCGGACAGGGGCGTAACTAGAACTTTGCAGACCCCATAGCAACATTTTGAAAGGGCCCCCCCCCCCAAGAATTGTCACGAGAAAGAGAGGGTGTGAGGGAGATGCAGGGAGTGAGAGGGGGTGTGAAGGAGTCATTGGGAGAGACAATGTCAGGGAGAAACAGGGACAGAAATGGAGTTGAGAGAGTATCAATGTTGGATGAACTCTGACATTTTTTTTAAATGGGCAATCACTTTCAAAGCATGTTTTTGCCTTGTGATTGCCCCTTTAAAAAAAATGTCCGAATTCAGCCGGCATCCCGCACGGCCACCAAACTAGGACTTCAATACACTCTGTCCAGAGAGTGAGGGGCAGATTTATTAAGCTTGGAGAAGAGATAAACTGGAGATAAAGCAGAGAAAAGGTAAATTGAGATAAAGCACCAGCCAATCAACTCCCAACTGTCTTTTTCAAAAACAGCTGATTGGCTGGTGCTTTATCTCCTTTTACCTTTTCTCCACTTTATCTCCAGTTTATCTCTTCTCCAAGCGTAATAAATCTGCCCCTGAGAGAGGTTGTCAGGGAGAGAAAGGGGAGAGACAGGGAGTCAAAGAGAGAGAAAGTGTCAGGTAGACAGAGAGTAAGAGAGAGGCTGTTAGAAGGTGAGGGAGAAGAAAGAGGTGAGACAAAGGGTAAGGGAGAAAGTGTTGAAAGAAGGGTCCAGGGGGTAGAAAGAGTTGGCAGGTGGAGTGAAAGAGTGGAGAGATGGTAGGGGAGAGAGAGAAGGTGTTGGAGAGAGGACATTGGAGTTAGAGGGGGTATGGGAGAGGGGACACAGGAAAGAAAGAGGGGGTGTGAGAGATGGGAGACAGAGGGGGTGTGGGAGAGGGGACACAGAGAGAGAGGGGGTGTGGGACAGGGGACACGGGAGAGAGAGGGTGTGTGGGACAGGGGACAAGGGAGAGAGAGGGGGTGTGGGACAGGGGACACTGGAGAGAGAGTGGGTGTGAGAGACGGAACACGGGAGAGATAGGGGTGTGGGAGAGCAGACACGGGAGAGAGAGGGGGTGTGGGAGAGGGGACACAGGAGAGAAAAATAGGAAAGATAAAAGGGAATGGGGAGAGAGCGAAAAATAGGAAAGACTGGTGGCAGAAGGATTGAGAAAGCCAGGGGGACAGGGCAGAGGTAATCAGGGCCGCCAAGAGAAATTCTGGGCCCCGGTACAACAACTTCCTGGGGCCCCCACAGGTGGAGATCCCCGCACACTCTGCGGACCTTGTGTTACGCCACTGTTTCCAAGGTGGATACACGTACAAAAATTTACACTGTAATGTCTATTACACATGTGACACATCCATTACATATTATACCACATGCCATAATGCTCATTACACGTTATGCCACACACCGTAATGCTCATTGCATATTAAGAAGTTAACATGCTCTACCAGGGGTTAACATGCTCTGCCAGGGGTTAACATTCTGTGCCAGGGATTAACCTGTCTGCCCTGATTTACATGCTCTGCCAGGGGTTAACATGCTCTGCCAGGGGTTACATGCTCTTTGCAAAGGATTTACACATACCCTCCAACATGGCCCATTTCATTAGGTACAAAATGCTATGTTCCTGGACTTCCCTGCCAGTGGCAATTACAGATGTGAGCCTGCAGCACAGTCCAATATTCAAAAGGGGGGTCACATATACTGCCACCCCAAGCATCGCTGTCCTGGACTCACTGGCAGTTGATGTGACTGCCCCTCTTTGAATTTTGGACTGTGCTGGAGTCCAACCTCTGTAATTACCACTGGCAGGGAAGTCCAGGAACAGAGCATTTTGTACCTAATGGAATGGGTCATGTTAGGGGTACTTGCCAACAAATAAAAAGAAAACCTGTGTGTCCAGACCAGGGCCCCCCTGACAGGCCCGGGCCCGGGTAAATTGTACCTGCTCCCCCCCTCTCTCGGCACCCCTGGAGGTAATGTGTGGGGGAGGGTGAGAGGAGGGGAAGCAATGGGGGTTGGGTTGAGGGGATGGGGGAGAGGGTGGACAGCAGGGCATTTAACAGGCATAAGTTTGACCCTCCTAATCCCCCTCTCCCTGTTCAAACGGCGCTGTATATATCTGGAAGGTCTTCCGCCCAGTGAACTGCAGTGTGCCATGTCTTTAACATTACTCCTGTGCGGGTCTCCTGATGCGGCGCCGGCGCTCTCTGATGTGCGTCTGGTCTCTAGAAGACGGAGTCACATCAGCGCTCTCTGATGTGGTGCTGGCCTGGTATCCGATTCCGTGTGGCAGCGCTGCACGGCTCATGTGTTCCGGGTCTCCTGTGTGCGGGCCGCATGTGCAACTCCAGCTGAAGGGGACGCTGCCCTATTAGAAATAAAAGATAAGGGGGTGCAGGGGATTGCTTGCAGGACCTTCGGGTCGGGCCCCCCCAAGCCCTGGGCCCCATAGCAATTGCATCTTCTGCACCCTCTCTAGTTACGCCACTGAATACAGATCCAAAACACAAAGGGGATCCAGATACAAAGCCAAAACACAAAAAAGTGTCCAGTACACATTTCTACTCAAGACCCATTTCTTCATCAAACCAAATCTCATTCTAACCCATTCTCACTGTCTACCCATTCTGTGTCACCCCTGTCTGTCTACCCAGTGGCGTATCTATAATGGGTGCAGTGTGCACACTGCACTCATTTTGGAAATACTTACCTTCCGGAATCGACATCGCTGGAAAAATGGTGCGGCGGGCATTTTTCTGGTGATCTGTGCATGCGCAGTGGATTCTGAGCACTCTAGTGCTTAGATTCCACAGTGTAGCGTAGGTTCTCGCATGCGCAGTAGGGTCTGAGCACTAGTGCGCTCAGACCATACTGCTCCCGATGCTGCTCCTGGCAGAGAGGAGAAGCCTGGCCGAGGGAGCTGCACAAGGGCCTCCTCCTCTCTAAAACCCCCCCTGTGTCTGCCCCGCCCTTTAGAATGTAAGCTCTAGAGCAGGGTCCTCTTCCCTCATCTGCTTTTCCTTCTCTTACTTAAACCATCTTCGATGGCACCAACTCTTATGGTTTTTGTTGCCTTCAGTGCTATCTGTTGATGCAATGCAGCTATGTTTATGTACCCTGTACTTATCGTCTATTGTATTTAACTGTAAAACCCCTTACACACTGGGCGATATAATAAGCAATATCAATCATGAGTGATTATAGCCCAGTGAGAACGCCTCCAATGGAGAACGATGAGCTGGTTGTTAACAACCACCTCCGTCGTCAGCTATGGGACATATTATCAACTAGAACACACACGATGGTTCAGAAAGTTATCTAGGCATCTATTATGGGGCATACAATGAATTACTGCTGAACTGCCTCTCAAGAATCACTGGGAAAGTAGCCCCTTCCATATGTTGCTAATGGACCCCCAAAGTTCCGGTTACGCAGTTCCTGCATACACCAACATTAATTGCGGTCCTGTTCATGCAAACAGCATTAAAACCTATGCTATAAGGGGTATGATGTTTTCCATTGAAAATGTAATACATGATACTGTACATGAGTAAAATAAGGCATAAACTAGAATACTATACTCTGCTACTTACCATTTAGCAGGGCACATGAGTGCCAGAGAAGAGTTACTGCACTGGTACTTTTTTAAAAAAAAATATCTCTTGCCAAAACTACATCTTTTGAAGTATGGACTTGCTTTACTAGGGATATATGGGATATCAACTGTCCCTGCATTGTGGACCCAACCTTCCCCTTTCATAATCTACAACAGCGTGCTGTGTTATTTCAGTGTAATCGGAATCACTTGAGTAAACAATACTGAATGGCTTAGTGACAGAGTACAACTAAAAAGAAAATAACTTAGCAACATCTGAAACTACTGTAAAATGATACAGACCCATAAGATATGGAGAAGATCAGTTACAAATACAAAACGATGTGAAAACTCAAAACATGAGCCATTTATTCCTCATCGGTGATATGAAGAACCTGGTTTTAGGTGGTTTTGATAAAAAGGGTCAACCATGTCTAAGTCAATAGTCAATATTCGACATGGAAATGGTCGACGTTGGTGTTTCATGGGTTTTTTGTGTTAATTTGTAGACACAGTAACATAGTAATTAAGGCCGAAAAAAGACGTTAGTCCATTGAGTTCAAAGGCGTTAGTCCATCGAGGGGGTCCCGAAATTGTGCCACTTTACATGCCATGCTTCATTCAATTTTCTGTTCCCAATCAGTGTCCACGTGGATGGTAACATTTGGAAATACAGGGAAATCTTAGGTTGACATTGTCGTCGGCCTTTTGCTTGTGTTGACTTTTTGTCTATGTCGACCATATGCTGTTGAAATAGACATTGTTGATCTATCCTACAATGTGACCAATTCAGATCTGCATGCAGCGGTCTGAATTTGGCCCTCTTCCAATGGTGGCTACTGTGCCTGTGCATTGTTTGCAATGCGCATGTGCAGGGACCGGCTGCAAGTGCCTCTGGGAAATTTCTACCTTGCCGAGGTTCACAGCCTGACTCACAGGCGGACGGCGTTACGGGGTGGACCCTGGTGTTTCATGAGTGTGCCCACATAGGGCTCGCTCATAGAAATGCAATTGTTTTCTGTATCCACCCCTGCAGTGGCGTAACGCAGTCACAGGGAGGCGCCGGGGGTCTGCGAGGCTATCGATGCACTCCACTGCTGCCCGGACCAGCCTTCCTTACCTCTCTGCTTGCCGCTGCAGCCTGGACCCGCAGATCAACTTGACTGCGATCCCTGAGGTCCTCCTGTCTCCTACTAATAAAAAATAGCCTACACAAAATGTCCACCCCCTTACAGCAGATACTTTTTGAGGTTGCTAAAGAAGGAGGCTGTTAGGGGTAGCCATCTTGCGATGGTCATTTTCATTAGAAGGAGTCAGCCAGAGGACTGCCGGGACTGCAGACAAGTAGATCTGCGGTTCCCAGGCCACAGACCCGGCAGCGGGGGGTAAGGCAAGGTTGGGGGGGATTTATGTTATGGGGGGGGGGGCGTTGCCAAAATTTACAGCAGGGGGGGTGCATATTTTACAGTTAGGCCACCGCCCCTGCATACAGTGCTATGTACTGTTAGCTTCAGCAACTAAAGGACATCACTGACTATATAAACTGCACTGCTGTTAAACAACAAATTCCTGCAATGATTCTCAGGAATCCTTTCTAATTCAAATATCTGCCCGAAGCTGAAAATTAAGCTGGTTATAAAGATATCAGTTTAACAGACAGAGGTAGAAGCATTTGCAGAACTAGACTGCATTATCCGAGATTATAATAATATTGAAGGGTAATATTCTGTGAGCTTACCCCTGTGACTATAAACTGTTATTTGTTAAACCTCGACAGTGCTCCCTGTACAATGGGGTTTATTCTAGTTCATTCTTTCTGACAAAATCCTTCTTAGATGGACAAAACCATGTGCACTGCAGGGGGGCAGATGTAACATGTGCAGAGAGAATTAGATTTGGGTGAGTTATTTTGTTTCCGTGAAGGGAAAATACTGGCTGCTTTATTTTTACACTGCAATATAGATCTCACTTTGAAGTAAAACCCCACCCAAATCTAATTATATCTGCACAAGTTACATATGCCCCACCCGCAGTGCACATGTTTTGTCCATCTAAGAAGGATTTTGTCAGAAAGAATGAACTAGAATAACCCCCAATGTCAGGATTTTAAAGGGACAAAGTCATTGTAAGAAAACATGGCAGCAGGTTGTTCAGCTTCTCAGGAAACAAATAGCCTCAACTGTTCAATAAGACTCATTTCTAAAAGTAATTCTATGTGCCAAGTATTGAGCTCGTGCACCTGGTTCCCGAGTAAGCAGATGGATTCGTAGACCAGAATAGTGGCAACTGCAGAGTTGCAAAAGTTTACATTGCCAGATGGATGAATGTGGGGGGATCAGGTTTCGTGCAATGGGGAGAGTCTATTTGGGGGTCAAATTATTTAAATGAGAAAAAATGTGGACACATTTATGGGAGGAATTCCCGTCTTTGTGGTATGGCGCATACTATAATTTTTATGGGATACAAATGTATTTATTTATTTACAGTTTCTTATTTAAGAAAAAAGCCCATTTTAAGACCTCATGTTAAAATGCAGGGATTTGGTCCTTAGATCGGCCCTAGGTTGACAGGCCTTAGGTCGACACCTGAAATTGGTCGACAGGGTCGTAAGGTCGACAAAAGCATTAGGTTGACAATGGGATGGTCAACAGTCAAAAGGTCAACATTAGTTGTTCCCGTTTTTATGAGCCGACATGTGCCGACAGTGTGGTGGAAGAATAAAAAAAGTGAGGCACCGCGCCTGAAGCAGGGCAAGCCATGCGAGGGGAGGCAGAACACTTACACAGTGTCGACATTTGGGACAAAAAAAATGTGAAAAACTCATGTCGACCTATTGACTGTCGACCTTCCCATTGTTGGCTTAATGCTGGTGTCGACATTCCAAACCTGTCAACCTCAGCCATTATGACCTATTTCAGGTGTTGAACTAAGGCCTGTCCACCTTCAGTGGTCAACCAAATGCATGTCGACCTAAATTCGGGGACCCAATGACCCATGCCCTAAATAGTAGTTAGGTAGTGGGAGAGCTGGAAAGGGTGGACTCCTACCTGCAACCAATCCCGTGATAGAACCAGGGCACTGCATTAATTATTGCATACGGTGCATTTTATTCTGACATTTCATAGGCCTGTTTGACCATTCCCATGTTTATCCAGTGTCCTGTATATGTATTTGTTTACATAAATAGTTACAGTATACACTATTGTTCTGTCTTTCTTCATATTGCAGTCCTGTTACAGTAAAGAAATGAAATAAGTTATATCTGAGTTTTTGGCCTTGTTCCTGTAAGCTCAATACCAAAAGGGACTTGGTGGTTTATAATGATTGCAATTATTCCCAATATGGTTACAAAAGAATAGCTATAGAGCAACATTTTTTCTTATTGAACTCTATTGTTTCCTCAATACTGTAATGCTGGGTACACACCAGGACGACTAGGGCCCGATCCCCTCAATCTAGATCCAATTCCGACCAATTGGATGTAGATTGTGTGGTGATTGGGCCCTTTTCTGTCCTGGTGTGGACCGATACCGATCCGATGCGCGGTCCCGCGGGTCGGTCGGTCGTTATTGAGATCCTACCTGCTGCAGGTAGGATCTGAATGACGACCATACAGCCGGGTGCGGGTAGCCATCGGATCGGACACGCTCACGGTGCACATTGTGAGCGGGTCGTCCCCCCCGCGTCACCGTGAGCGGGTCGGACGAGACACTGACGACCCGCTCACGATGTGCAAAAAAATTAAAAACTATAAATCAATTTTTCTACATATATTTACATGAAAGATTAGGATCCTGGGAATAAACTACAGTCACTGGCACAAAACATCTATCCAAAGTTAATAATAATGACTTCATTTTCTCTCCAAACCTCCAAGAGGAAGAAATGTAGCCTTTAGTGTGAAAATGGAATTAGTAACTTGGGACTACAATTTAACAGATGGATGTTTTCTTAGCAATTTTAAAGCCACCATAGAAACCTATTGAATCTTGTCCCTGCTAGCTGGCTCCATGCAGCAGTGATTGTGATGTCATCAGGATTATGATGTCACAAACAATAGAAGGTTATAAATTGCAGCTCCTGGGAGGTGAGGCTTTGATAGGTGAAGTAGTGGTTGAGAGAAGAGGAGTGAGAATAGATTTGAGATGAATAATCTAGATTTAATGATTTTTATTCTGGTGACATTGCTCACCATGAGAACCCAAGGCCAGACTACAGGTACACCAGAAGGTAATGGAGAATTATTTCTATGAATTTCTATAAGTAAGGATAGCTAAACTAATTTATATAGGATAACGGGTGTATTTACCTTTGGAGAGCAATACTGCTGTATCACAGTGTTTAGCCTCCCACATTTCATGTCGCTACAATACAAGTACCGCCGTAAATTGCTGCTCTGGTAACACCATTTATAATGCCATTACCAGGGAAAGAGTATGAACACTGCTTTATTCTGGTCATAGGATGGTTTTTACTGTGTTAGTATTATAATTATGTTTAATTATTAAATAATATAAACACAATGATAATACATATATAGGTACTCTTTAACTAGAAGGGCGCCAGCGATTGAAATCGCGGTGATCGGGGTAAAAATCGCGGTGATCGCGGTCATCGCGGGCATCGCGGTAAATCGGGATGGCCGCGATGCCCGCGATGACCGCGATCACCGCGATGACCGCGATCACCGCGATTTTCCCATAGGGAACAATGTTAAAATGGCAGATTGACCGCGATTTTACTGTTAAATGCCTCAATGGACCCGATTTGGGGCCAAATAGGCCAAATTAACCCTGAAATGTCCCCCCAAATTTTTAACGCCACCCCACGATCCACGCCAACCCGAAGCGTGGCGAGCGCAGCGAGCCCGCGAGGGGCGGCGGTACGCGTCCTCCGACCTTTTCATGCCCTACTATCCACTAGGGCATGGTGTGAGAATATAATAGTGTGGCGAGCGCAGCGAGCCACCGAGCCCGAAGCGTGGCGAGCGCAGCGAGCCCCGCGAGGGGACGCGGATACCTTCACAGGTAGACGCGTCCCCTCGCGGGCTTCACAGGTGTCCGCCTCGCCACGGACACCTGTGAAGCCCGCGAGGGGACGCGCATAACTGTGAAGGTATCCGCGTCCCCTCGCGGGGCTCGCTGCGCTCGCCACGCTTCGGGCTCGGTGGCTCGCTGCGCTCGCCACACTATTATATTCTCACACCACGCCCTAGTGGATAGTAGGGCATGAAAAGGTCGGAGGACGCGTACCGCCACCCCTCGCGGGCTCGCTGCGCTCGCCACGCTTCGGGTTGGCGTGGATCGTGGGGTGGCGTTAAAAATTTGGGGGCACATTTAAGGGTTAATGGGCTCTGTGGCCCATTTAACATTGATTCCTATGGCCAAATCGGGTGGATTGAGCCATTTAACAGTAAAATCGGGTCCATCGCGCCTTTTAACATTGATTCCTATGGGAAATCGGGAGCATCGCGTCGCGGGCATCGCGGGTACATTTATGGCCGGCCGCGACGCGACCGACACGATTTCCATGTTTAACATTGGTTTCAATGGGAAATCGCGGGCATCGCGTCGGTCGCGTCGCGGCCATACATAAATGTACCCGCGATGCCTGCGACAGACGCCCTTCTAGGTAAAGAGTACCCATAAACAATGCATCCAATACTAACCCCTTCACGACATTGCCTTTTAAGGTAATTTTTTTTTTTTCCTCCTTGCGTTCAAATAAGCGTAACTTTTTTAATTTTCCGGCTATATAGACACATGAGGGCTTTTTTTTTGCGGGACAAGTTGTACTTTTTAATGGTACCATTTACTATACCGTATAATATTCTGGGGAATCAGGAAATAATTCAATGTGGGGTAAAAAGAAAAAAAAACGCAATTCCACAATTTTGCGCTGGTTACGTTTTTTTTGGAGTTCATAGTTCGTTTAAAATGATGGGTTATCTTTATTCTATGGGTCGTTACGATTCCGGTGATACCAAACTTATATAGTTTTCGTTACGTTTTACGACTAAAAAAAAAAATAGAATATGTTACGGTTTTTCGAATTTGCGTCGCGTCGCCATGTTCTGCGGCTTATAACTTTTTTATTTTTCCACCTACGGACCTGGGTGAGGGCTCATTTTTTGCGGGCTGAAGTGTACTTTTTAATTAATACCATTATGGGATATGGGCGACTTTCTGATCTCTTTTAGCTATTTTTTTTTGGGTAGGCGATGCGACCAAAAAACGTAGTTTTGGCGTTGGGGATTATTTTCCGTTTACGCCTTTAACTGTGCGGGATAACTAATGTTATATTTTAATAGATCGGACTTTTAGGAACGCGGCGATACCAAATATGTTTATTTTTTTTATTTTTTATTTATTTTTATTTGGGAAATGGGGAAAGGGGGGTGATTTGAACTTTTTATATTTTTTTATTTTTTTTTATTTTTAAACTTTATTTTTTTTTTTTTTTTACTTTTACTACAAGGCCCCCTAGTGTACTTGACCACTAGGGGGCGCGATCGCCTGTACTAGGTTCAGCCATAGAGCTCTATGGCTGAACGTAGTGATTTTATGCACTTCCTATTACATCCTGCCTGAGGCAGGATGTAATAGGTATGCATACACGGCCAGCACAGGGGTCTACATTAGACCCCTGGCTACCATGGCAACCAATCGGCACCCTCCGATCTCGCTGCGGGGGGCCCCGATCGGCGCCAGAGGGGGGCGTCCCCCTCCGATCAGCTATTTAAGCACTGCGGGCGCTTTGCCCGCGGTGCTTAAAGGGTTAAACGGCCACGATCTGCGAACTCGCCGCTCGTGGCCGTGAGAGCAGGGACCTGGCTGTAATATACAGCCATTACCTGCTCTCTTTCAAGCCAGCTCACTCCGTGAGCTGGCTTGATTCCCCCGCAACCGACATATGACGTATATATACGTCATATGTCGTGAAGAGGTTAATAATAGTGACTTTGTTTTCTTTCTACACCTTCAAGTGAGGAAGAAAAGTGCCCACAATTTTGTAAAAGGAATTAGCAAATTGGAAAAAAAATATTAGTAGATGGATGTGAAACATGTTTTCAGTTTTATTAGCAATTTAAAGCCAACCATATAAACCTACTGGGTCTAATCCCAGGTAGCTGGTACCATGCAGTGGTGTCTGTGATGTCATAGACATGATGTCATTATGATGTCACAGACAATAGAATGTTATAAATTGCAGCTCCTGGGAGGTGAGGCTTTGATAGGTGAAGTAGTGGTTGAGAGGAGAGGAGTGAGAATAGATTTGAGATGAATAATCTACATTTAATGATTTTTCTTCTGGTGACATTGCTCACCATGAGAACCCAAGGCCAGACTACAGGTACACCGGAAGGTAATGGGGACTGGGGAATAATTCTATTAATTTAGTAAGGAATTTATATAACATAACGGGTATATTTATGGTAGGACATTCCTATTGCTGATGAGACAGCCCTATGTATCACAGCATTTACAGTAATTATTACATATTACATGGTGTTACCTGTTCTGGTAGCAACATCTTATAATGTCATTGCCAAAGTAGGAGGACTAACACTGCTTTATTCCAGGCCTAGGATTTTTTTTTATGTGATAGCATTTTAATTATGTCTAATTATTAAAATACTATAAACGCACTGTATACAATAACATGTATGTGTGCATCTTTATTAGGAAAGTAACATTTCTATGTATTTGTTTATTTTTAAAGGTGCTACAGAGACCAGTTCTACGGAGCAAAGGAGCTGGAGATCAGGTACAGAACTTGTTTCATTTTTGGCCTGTAACAAATGTCTAAAAGAGATTGTTACATTTCTGGCTGGAAATTACATTAATAGTAATAGTAGTATATTACACAACAGAATTGCCTATAATGCACTACAGATCAGCACAACAGGATATAGATTATAGATATATAGATGTATATATATATACACACACACACACACTCACACACACACACGCACAGGCCTGTGAATATTGGGCAGGTTGTGCATTAAACAAGCGTCAGCCATTCTCAACCTTAGATAACCGCACGTGATAGGCTGACAGCAGTCATGTGCACATTGACTCCTTCCCCACAGCTGTGCTCAGACTACGTATGCTGTGATACTGGCCAATGGCTGGATAGCGGCAGCAGTATCACAGCACATGTAAGCTCCGTACAGACATCCCAGCCTTACCCATATGAAATGTTTCTATACATACATGTATCACGTGCTTATCTCATCTGTCTTTCTTTCTTTCCTGAACAGCAACATCAATCCTAGATATAGTATCAACATGTGGATATATCTTTGTATGCATCCTGATCCTGGTGGGACTGTACAAACTGTACAAGAGCATCCATGCATTGTAAGTTACTAACGTTCTCTACACATTACACAGGTCTCTGGCCTGAAATATTTACTACAGTGATGGATACACTGGGGGGACAGGTCTCTGGGCTGGGCTGTGTGCGCTATTATCAACTAACATCTTCTCATTATTGTTATATTTCAGCTACCAAGAAAGATGCCAACAGCTGGATGACATAGAACAGGAAGTGCCGGAAAAGGTGGCAGGCCCAGAAACAGACATTGAGGCGATGCTGGTGGACTCTCTATTTAAACATCATGACGCAGAATATTATGCGGAAGATACATATCATGTGGAAGATGAAGTGCAGCATTACCATAGACAACATGATGAGGCACACCACCATAGAGATTACCAGCATGGAGAACACCACCAAAAAGTGAACCAGCACAGAGAACACGAGGCAGAACATCACACAGAGCGCGGCAAAAAAGAACAAAAGCCAGCTAAAAAAGAAAAAAAGCCTGTGACAAGCCAGATGGTAAAGAAGCCCGCCCAGAAGCAACACATAAAAAAAGCAGCACCAAAGAAACCGACAAAAGCAAAGAAATCCAAAGCCGCCAAAAAATCCAGGCGCTAAACAGAGAGCCAAGAAGTCGGAATAGGCTTGGATTTACCCTGATTCACACAGATCTCAAAACAGGATATTATTGGCTTTCCAGCTGTCACATGTGACAGCATATAGCCAATAAAATCCCGTTTTGAGATCCGTGTAAATCCGAGTAAATCCTAGCCAGTACATCTCTAATCTTAATCCTGGTGCTGCTGTGGCTTCCTAGAGCTGGTATTGGTGGGACTGGTCACCTGCTTCTAACTCCAGCAAGCCGATACCATAGCTCAGATCCTGCGGTTGCTTCAGATGCTGGGACTGCTACTCGTCTGTGATAATACCTGCTCAGACAGAACAGGAATGACAACTGGGGATTAGGGCTACTGGCGACACCCCAAAAACAAAAACGACACCAGGCAGACACCTCACGGGTGTGTTGGAAGAGCTGCTAAACTAATAATTATTCTTAACATGATGACGGTGGCATCTAACTCGTTAAGTTGAACTCAACTTATTAACTTGAAGATTTAAACCAGGCATGGGGAACCTTTGACCCTCCAGCTGTTGTTGAACTACACATCCCAGCCTGCCCTGCTACAGTTTTGCTATTTAGCCATGCTAAACCTGTTGCAGGGCATTCTTGGATGTGTAGTTTAACAACAACTGGAGGGCCAAAGGTTCCCCATCCCTGATTTAAAACCAGGCAACGCTGGGTACTTCAGCTGGTCAACACATCAGCCTAATCTAATAAACGTGATTCTGTTTTGGGGCACTCGTGTATACGTGCATAATGGATTGTAAATGTAAAACATATACAGTATTTCCCATTTTAAAAATCAGGGCATAAAGACTTTAAATGGTGAGTCTGCTCAAAACACAACTACATAACACGATGCAAATGTGGCATTGTGGTGCAATTAATCCCAAAGATTAAAAAGCATTACAGCCAGGACACAACCTTGTGTCCTGGCTGTAATCTAAAGGGTAATGAGTGTATCCTAAGCAAGCCGAAGTTCCTTCACAGCAGCGATGCCAAGATCATGACGCCAGGAGACGGTACCCAGAAGTCGTGTCTCGCCGCGCACTGTGGAGCCGGGCTCGCTGTGCAGCTGCCATGCTGACTGAGCCGCGGCTGGAGCGAAGAGGACCATCTAGCACATCGCGGATAGCATCAGGACCCTCCACAGGATTACCACACTGACCACAGGTGAGAGGTGCATCGCGGAGGACGCCAGCCCCCAGCACCACCACCCTGTGCCTTTTCCAACCAGTGACTGTCTGTACAAACAGACCCCTTATACCACCGTCGAGGCAAACTGATAATCTGTTTACCCCCCGTTCACCCACAGCCCCTCTGGGAACGTATAGTGGACAGCCCACTATATTATCCCCCCCCCCCCCCAAAAAAAACAAATAATTTTATTCATTGCACACATAATTTGGCATTGTGACCTAGAATTATAGTGTGATCATTAATAAAAATAATTTTGTCACTCATCTATTCTCCATTTCCATAGAAAAAGGTGTTACACTAATATACATTTGCATATAATTAGAGATGTGCAGACTCGGATTCCAGAGATCCGAGCCGCCACGGACGTCATCATTCCGAGCCCGGTTCCGAGCAGCGCTCAGAGATTCTCGCCTGACTCGGGTCCTTCCTGACTCGAGATTCCCGCCTGACTCGGGTCCCGCCTGACTCGGGTCCGTCCGTGGTCAGAACGTCATCTCCCAGCGCCGGATTTCGCGAGGCTTTAAATAGCGGCTGCTGCGCCCGCCATCTTCACTCCAGTCTAGTAGTGGGTTGGGAGAGGGTGTGTTGGTGCTGATGCTGGGGCTTAAACTTGAGCTTGACCTTGAACGCAATATTTTTTATTCGCTGGGGCTGTCTCTCAGTGCTGCTGTGCAGTCTAACTGTGTACTTGTAGTACTACTGTCTCCTCTGTGCGGTCTACCTCTGGTGTGCTGTGCTGTAATTATTTTATTTGCTGGGGCTGTCTCCCTCAGTGCTGCTGTGTACTCTGTTCTCCTCTCTGCTTAGGGTGGGATCTCCCTAGCAAGGAGGACAGTCTGTGTACTTGTAGTACTACTGTCTCCTCTGTGCTGGGGCCTACCTCTGGTGCTGTGCTGTAATATTATATATATATGAATAATTAATTATATTATATATATAGTCCACTGGTGCTGCCTGCACTGAATCTGCCAGTATTATTTATTTACTCAGTCCACTGTTGCCACTGGCAGTGCTACTGCCTACCTAGTGTACCTACCTAGTACATACTAGGCTGCTATATATAATTTAAGTAAAAAATAATACTTGTGCTGCGTGGGACTGTAAAAAATAATTACATGCTGCTGGTGCACTGACGTGTGCCACTGAGTGCCACTGCCAAGCAGTACCTAATAATAAAATTAATTATTATAAATTCTGCTGGTGCACTGCATAATAGTGTTCTACTGGTGGTGTGTAACTACCTTTGTGTTGACCACTGGCAGTGCTACTGCCTACCTACCTAGTAGTTTATTTTCTCTACCTACTAGGCTGCTATATTATTAATACTTAATTAATTGAATTATATATAGTCCACTGGTGCTGCTTGCATTGAATACTGTGTGAATAGAGGTTGCCAGTGTTATTTACTCAGTCCACTGTTGCCGCTGCAGTGCCACTCTTACATGAGCCACGTGTTTGTGCTTGTGTGGCTTAGCATAGTTATCCAGCTACCTCTGTGCAACCTTTTGCCCTAAAAACAATATTGTGAGGTGTGAGGTGTTCAGAATAGACTGGAAATGAGTGGAAATTAATGTTATTGAGGTTAATATAGCGTAGGAGCAAAAAAAAAAAAAAAATTCAGCGATTTTAGCAGTTTTTAAGCTTTTTTAACAAAAAAAATTAGAACCCAAAACCCCAAAAATCCAAACACAAAACACTTAGAAGGTGTTTTGCCAAAACCCATTAGAACCCAAAACCTCAAGGTAATCAGAACCCAAAACCCAAAAAGTGGCCGGTGCACATCCCTACATATAATATTCCCACGCAGCACCCATTAGGAGCTGAGCGCAGCACTACCAATAAATTTGGCCCTTACCCATACCAGGTTGGCCACCTGTCAGTACTGCAGCTAGCTCCGACCACTGGCAACCCAGTGCGCTGTTCACCAAATATTCTCTAAAAACATATACAGGAGTGTAGCTACCATACAGTATGTACAGGTAGCAGGGACGTGCAGTCAGGTGAGGCAATGAGCAACATAATAAAAAGAAAATACTTCTGACACATATTATGTGTCAGAAGTATATGCTTTATAGTATTATAATAATTTTGACTTTTTTAAAAATTGGTTTAGGAGGCTCTAAGAGCGGTGCCTCCCATTGACTATGTTAAAAGGTCCAGAAAATGGGATTTTGCACTTACCGATAAATCCTTTTTTTCGAGGCCACAGGTGGCACTGCAGTTTACAGTGGGAATAGAGGGCGACCATTAGGAGCATGGGCACTAGAATAAATTTAACAGAGTGGCTAGCTCCTCCCCTCTACAGGCAGTCTGAAGATTTTGCCTGTAGGGAGCTGGAGATCACACTCACCCAAGAGCAGGATGCATCGCACACATGTAACATATCGACAGAAGTTAAAGGTGAGATGGAAATTTTTCTTAAAGAACAATCACACAAGAATACAAGGGAGTTCCAACAAACAACCGGAATCAACCCTGGCAGGGAACTGAACTGAAGTTAACTGAACTGATAGGAGGCAGCACCGGGAGGATGTCCAGTGCCACATGTGGACTCGGAGAAAAGGAATTATCGGTAAGTACAAAATCCCATTTTCTTCTTCATCCACCAGGTGGCACTGGAGTTTACAGTGGGGTCGTCCAGAGCTCCCATCACGGGCGGGACGGCGCTGCGGTCCCCCTAACACCGCACAGCTGAACTGAGAAGCCTGAGCCGCAAAGATGTCAAACCGGAAGAACCTGACAAAGGTTCTTTTGTACAGTCCAGGTGGCCGCTCGACAAAGCTGTTGAATAGAAACACCTCTGGCAGCCGCCCAAGAGGGGCCCACTGATCTTGTAGAGTGAGCTGAAATGGATTCAGGTGGTGGCTGTGATGCAGCCACATAAGCCTGACGATTGGTTAGCCTTAGCAGTCTAGCCAAGGTTTGCTTGGATGCTGGCCAACCAGGCTTAGCTGAATCATACAAAAGGAAAAGAGCATCCGATTTCCTTAAAGATAATGTCCTGGAGACGTAGACCCTCAGAGCTCGAACGACGTCCAGCGAACGAGACTTCGCAGAATCATCTGTGAAGGCCGGTACCACAATTGGTTGGTTGATGTGGAAAGATGACATGACCTTTGGGAAAAGGAAGCGCTGGTACATAGTCCTGCCCTATTCTCATGGAAAATAAGGAATGGTAGGCGACAAGACAAGACGCTTGACTCAGATACTCTCCTAGATGAGGCCAACGCTAAAAGAAGTACCGTTTTCCAGATAAGGTACTTTAGGTCCACGGTCTCCAGAGGTTTAAACAAAGGAGTCTGCAGGAAGGTAAGAACCAAATTCAAATCCCACGGTGCGGTGGGAGGCCGGAAGGGAGGTTGAAGGCGTAAAACTCCCTGAAAAAAGGTCTGTACCTGAGGTAACAAGGCAATCTTCTTTTGGAAGAAGATAGAAAGGGCAGAAGCTTGAACCTGTGAGGCAGTAATGCTAGTATATACACTATGGTATATTGCTCTGCACTTGCATCTTTTACCGGCTGTTACATGGGGTGTATCCATCCGGGTCTGGAACAAAATAAGGGCCCATTTTTACAAACATATAAATACATCTGACACAGCAGCAGGGGAAAGACTGTGGCCATGATTAGGTGGTGGTGGGAGACTGTGACCACGGAGGAGTGGGGGAAGACTGTGGCCGTGAGTGGAGGGGGGAGTAGGGGAAGACCGCGAGACGTGAGCGGGGGGGGGGGGGGGGAGACGGACGACTGCCATGGGCAGGGGAAGACGTAAGGTGCCCACACACTAGAAAGATCTGTGATCTTAAGATGTGTGCATCAATTAAGGTGCCCATACACTAGAACGATTTTTTGGCCGATTGGCCGATTTCCGATAAATCGGCCGATATATCACCCGATGTTTACCAATAATCGAAAATCCGCCGATTTTGGTCCGATGCGCTCTCCCGTGGATCTTTTGCTAAATCTTCTGATCTTACGTGCTGCATGAAAGATCAGAAGATTTAACAAAAGATCCATAGGAACGCACACGGGATCTTAAGAAAAATCTTTGGTAAAGATGTGCGCTTGCTTGAAATCTTTTGTCCAGGACAGGCAAAAGATTTGAAGGCTAATTTATGCGCACATCTTATGATCGCAGATCTTTCTAGTGTGTGGGCACCTTAAGTGTAGAGGGAGATTGCTAAGCACATACTGTAGATGCATACATGTTATCATCATGTATGGAAAAAATGTGCGGGATCGATCTCCCTGGTAAAAAGAGCATTAATAATGTGGGGCTTATGTTTACAAGGCATTATGCATGTCATTATGTCATTATAATAATGAAGGGGCATATTTGCAAGGAGCATTTTGTGTATAAGGGCATTAATAAAGTGTGGCATAACGTATAAGAGGACTTATGTGTAAAAGGACATTAACAATGTGTGGTTTATGTGTAAGGTACATTACTGTGTGGCATTATGTTTATAAGGCCATTATTAATGTGTAGCAGTATAAGTTGTACTACTGGATGTAACGCGGATAAGTTACACTATGGGGGAAATTTCATAGGATGAGAGATCCAGAAAGTGAGAGATTTGGTAAGAAATCTCCAGGGTTTTTTTAAAGCAGCAATCATTTACACTGCAAAATCAGTTTGATTTTGCAGTGTAAATGATTGCTGCCTTAAAAAACTGGATATTTCTTACCAAATCTTTCACTTTCTGAATATCTCATCCTACAGGTACACCACCAATTTTCCGGCATGATTGGTTCCAATGCCATGCCAGATTATCGATTTTGCCAGATTACAGAAGGATTTCTAGTTTTTACTAATTTTGCACCTTCAGTACATTTCTAGAGCAATAAATAGACAAATATATGCTACAGCATAATATTAATGAATGAATAAACAAAGTAGTGTATGCAAAACTGTTTATTATAGTGTACTACGTGCTGTATAAGCAAAACAGGTATCAGGTATATTTTGAACAACCATTAACAGTAAGTGCAGTATGAATGAAAGTCTTGCTGGGACCTTGGATGCCATATCAGCCCCACTGCTGCCTGCTGTGTCACCTGCGGTGTCCTTGGAAGCTGTACCCAGTGGCACCTGTTTATGCTGTGTCTTTATGTGTGGTACTTGCTGGGACCTTGGATGCCATATCAGCCCCACTGCTGCCTGCTGTGTCACCTGCGGTGTCCTTGGAAGCTGTACCCAGTGGCACCTGTTTATGCTGTCTTTATGTGCGGTACTTGCTGGAACCTTGGACGCCATATCAGCCCCACTGCTGCCTGCTGTGTCACCTGCGGGATCCTTGGAAGCTGTACCCAGTGGCACTTTCTCATGCTGTGTGTTCCACCGATGTGTGGTACTTGCTTTGACCTCAGACAACATGATGCTTCCTGTGTCACCTGCAGTGTCAGCGGAAGCTGTACTCACTGACACTTGCGCCTATTGCGTGTTACACAGGGCTGGCAACAGAAATCTTGGGGCCCGGTACACTGATATCTCTGGGGCCCCCTAACCACGCCCCCTTGAGCAGAATATTTTAGTATACTGCATATTGAGGGGTGTCTGGGTAAGTACCCTAACAGGAATCCAGGCGGGTGCCTTTATAAACCATTTATAGGCACTTCACTGCTGCAGCTATGCTTACAGCTGTCAGAAGTTAGGGGCCCCTCACAAGCTTGGGGCCCAGTACAGGTGTCCCTTTTGACCCCCCCTGTCGCCTGCCCTGGTGTTACGCCCATGCGCAGAAAGTGTTCCGGATTAAAAGAGTTCATCAACTCTTTTAATCCAGACAATTTTCAATTTTGCTTTGTCCGGATTAAAGAAGGTCCCTAAACTCCTTTAATCCGGACAAATCAAAATTGTCCGGATTAAAAGAGGTTCCGGACTCACGGTTGCCGGAAAATCGGTGGTGTACCTGTATTAAATTTCACCCTATGTATATCATGTATAAGGTAAAGGGGTACTATTGTGTCACATAATCTAAATAAGGGAATTGAATTGGGAAAACTGTTGTGTCCACACCCCATTCCAACAAGAATATACCTCTTTTTCAGGGTGCTCACCTTCTAGTAAGACCACACACTGGCTCTGCCAAATGAGATTGGAGGGTGGTCAGAGGCGGTGGAAATTAGTTCCAGCAAGTCTCCAGGACCACTTTAAGCACTGACTATAATGTACTTGTGTTTTCCTGTTATTATCTCAGGTAAAAAATAAAAACAGTACAACGTAAAGTTTGGATCCTGAGGGCTGTTATTGGATTTTATTTTATTATTTCAATACAAAGTACCATACTGTATGTTCGATATTTGCTTATTTAATGTTTAATAACCCAGACCAGAAGTATTGCATTTTCCGAATCACCATTGTTTTGGGATTGCATGGTGATATTGTCCGAGTGCAAGATTATGCAGCAGGGGGCGGGGCAATGATTCTGCAAATCCCAGTTAATTGAGGTATCAAACCTATGAATCCTGGAGGCTGTTTTTCTCTCCTGGGAGTGGTGGAGACTTCCTAAAGTTCAAGAGTTTCCCAGACTTCCTTAACTATAGATAAGTGTGGCATATTTTGAGTTGAATTAATGACCAACATACGCCATTGGTACTGCTACTGTATTATGTTCCCTGTCCAAGAAAAACAAGGAAGCCTGGGGGGGGGGGGGGGGTATAATCACATACACACATGTTCACAAGTATACTTATACACTGGTACAGCCACACTGAGCAAAAATAAATGAAAACCACATTGTTTCTATTTTCTCCTCCTTACCCTGGGCATTGTGAGCCGCATTGAACGAGCTAATGATTTACATATTCCTCTCTCTTGTCTTCATGACAAATGAACATTTGCAAACCTGTATTTATACTATCAAATGGCAATTATATTGATTCAGAAGAATGTAGACAGGAAAGTGGAGAATGTTCCAGTAAGGGAAGAATGTGTGTACAGTATATCGGTTCAATTAGGGGGTATAGAAACGACAAGCCTTCAGTTGTACCTCTAGGAATGCAGGAGCTGTAAGCCTGTAATCACTTTCCATAAGTACTGTATATCCAACTATGCCAATAGCTGTTGTTCTTCCTATACCGGTCATTCCTACTGGGCTCTTAATGAATGAACAGCTGCCATGGAAGAAGCCCAGCACTGATAATTCTTGGCAGGTACAGATTGCTTTGGCGCAACCTGGGAAGGTGCATTAGGGGACTGCCAAATATCCAGTGCTTTCTGTACGGGGATGACTACATTTAGGAGCCAATTTATAAAAGGTCTGTAAATTGGAAAATGATGGAAATGATGTGTTTTAAGTTACTGATATTGTACAAGGAAAATACAGTGCTGATGCGTAATCTAAAATTATATCAGTAAACTCTGCTAACATTGATGCGCCAGAATTTATTTTGGCAGGGGGAAGCAAAATTGCTAGTTACGCCTCTGCTGGTGGGTCCCTAATACTGTTTGAATCCAGGACGTGAAATCCACAAAAATGCCAGGTCTGGGTACTAATGAGAAGCTAAAGTGTTAGTGAGTCTTTAAGAAAGAAGCAAAGGCTAAGGGTTAAAAAGGCGTCACTGAAGTATTGCCATTGAAAAGTTACATAGTTAAAAAAAGACATTGTTTCCCCCAGCTCAATGAATGGTATTAGTAACCAGTCTTGAACAATACATGATAATAGAATTCAGAGATGCCGCACCCTGCACCTAGATATAGCGCTAGGGACCCCCAATATACAGAGAAGCCTTGACGATGGCTTGGGGGCATGTCATACACCTGCGCAAATATATGTAACAAATATGTAACAAATATCTCTGAATTCTATTATCATTGTAATCATGTAAGTGTTCAAGATTGGTTACTAATACCATTCAGTGAGCTGGGGAAACAATGTCTTTTTTACTTACTCAGTATTAACCCCTTCCTTGCATGCACCTGAGTGGTATTACTGAACTAATTGAGCATCTACCACTATCCATATGAAAGTTACATAGTTACACACCAGCAGATGACACAAACTAGGGAGGGTATTCAACTGCTCATGCGTATGGATTATAGCGCTCATGCACAAGGTAATTCAGAGAAAAAATCCAGTGTCTTTTCTGAACACGAGCCGTTTGCAAGTTGATTGACAGGAGGCTAGCGTTTGGGGGTGGTGACTGGCCATTTTCAGGGAGTGTCAGGAAAAAACACAGACATGCCCAGTTCTCAGGAAGTTTTCAGGAAGGTTCTATGTGTCGCACAGGTAGAGTACTGTAGGTTCTGGGTTACGCACAGACTGCAGACAGGGAAAATCATTAGCTGGTGACTGAGTGGCAAATGGATTTGCAGCTATATGCTGACTGGTGCAATTTTCGTAAACCATTTGCAGCCTTATGCAGGGCGTTGGCTATCTGATCATAGGGCTCTGCAATTTTTCAGAGCAGCGATCAGGTCTGAGTAACCCCCTATGATCAGACTAGTTACGTAACACGTTATTTGTCTTTCAGAGGGAGATTCTCTAAAACTCTCCGCCCCCCTTCGACGCCCATCGCAATTATATTTATCGCATATGTTCTAACATATGCGATAATTATAGCAAAGGACAGCTCTTGCGTTAAGAGCTGTCCTTTGCGGTGAGAGTCGCCGGGTCCCAGCAGGTCCCGGCGGCTCCCCCTCCCTCCCATACCCGACGCTGCTGCTGCTGGGCCGTGCTCTCCTCCTCCCTGCACCCGGAAGAGGATCAGTGCAGGGAGGAGGTCACAGGTCCGGGCAGCACAGCTCTGTGCTGCCTGGACACAGGTGAGGGGGGAGGGGGTGATGCGGGGCGGCGGGGGTCCGTGCGGGGTGGCGGTGGGTTCGCGTTAGAAGCCCATTGGCGATGCCCCCGCCGCGGTAACCTGGTGAGGGATGCTTAGAGCATCCCGAAATGCTGTAAAACCCCCGTTATCTGGGTTTTTACCACATTTTTACCTTAGAGAATCTCCCCCAATATCCCATAACGCTCTCTCTTGCTCCACAAAGGTACATTGTAGTGACAATGGGGGAGGGGATTTCAATATTTTGCTATGGGGTCCATGAAGTTCTACACCCCTGGCAATGATCATGTAACCCCTGGCAATAAGCTAAACCCCCTAGCAATGAGCATAAAACCCCTGGCAACAATGAAGAAAACCATGGCAATGAGAATGTTATACCTGCTAATGAGCATGTAACCCCTGGCAACATGAAAGAAACTCCTAGCAATGAACACTTACAGTAGATAAAACAATATATATAATTAATGTTGGGGGGTACCAGAGACTTGTCTGGGGAGCGAAAAATGTCTAGCTTCGCCTCTGCCCTGCACCCAAATCTAACTGTCTCTGCACATGTTACATTTGCCCCACCTGCGGTGTGCATGGTTTTGCCCATTTCAGGAAGATTTTACATTTGTGATCAACTCTGAATCCGGCGCCCTTTGTTAGATAGGCCAGATTTCTCCATTGTACCTAAATAGAGGAGCTTAAACAAAGAAACCCACAAAACTTCCAAAAACACATATCCTGAAAAAGTCATCATAATGTATATTATTGATCCAGAAAAAAAGGAAAAAAAGAAATTGAATCAGGACCAACACTGTGTTCCCTGGCCTGTAAAGTGAGTTTTTTCCCCGCAAATGTAAGCCGTAGCGGGATTGTAGTAATGAAGCTGTTGGAGCTCAGTAAGAGGCATAGACAGCTTGGTGGCAATGATCCATTGTGTTGCAGCTAAGGAAGGAAACAACTATCTATGTTTTTATGTTTCCCAGATTTTGCAAATCTGTTATTTTGAATGGCTGCACAGCTGCATCATATAATGATCCTTGGGGGTTATTCAGAGTTGATCGCTGATGTGCGAATTTGCAATCCATTCAATTATCAAAAGACATGCACATGTGTACGGATTGTAGCATGCATACAGGAGCCGTAATATAGCGACAACAATGGCGAAAGGATCCCAATTTGACTGGCAGGAAGTCAGTGTTTGGGGGTGGACAGCTGACATTTTTTTGGGAGTGTCCCAAAAAATGCAGGCATGCTCAAGCATTTTAAGGGAGGGTGTGTGACGTCAGCCTGTATCTGTTGCAGAGTTGTGGAAGGTTCAGACTTTCTCACATATGGACAGACTGGAAAAATAATCAGATATTTATGCATGCACATGCATAAATCCCACATAATCAGACAAGTTGCCGAAATTGAATCCGAACGAACCAATCAAAATCGGCCTCATTATTCTTAGAAATGTGCAGTTCGGTTCTCCTTAAGGGCCAGATTCTATAAGCTTCAAAAGTGATAAAATGGAGAGTGATAAACAGCCAATCAGCTCCTACCTGCCATGCCACAGACTGTGTTTGAAAAATGTCAGGCAGGAGCTGATTGGCTGGCTGTTTATCACTCTCAATTTTAATGAATCCATCTGAATTTTGTGGATCCGAACTGAACCAAAATCTAGTCCGAGTCTCCTGAGAAATGAATCTGAAATCATGATTGAAATCCTGTGTTTTAGAATTTAGATTTTAAGTCTGAATCTTTTTTTATCAATTATTATCAATTTTGTATCAATTGTATACCAAACAAAAATCCATAACTGGGCAATCTTGGACTTCTGGCAAATGTAAACAAAAAGATTTGCGCAGACACACCACTAATGCAGCCTATGATCATGCAGGGCCTTCATCTTTGACCCACAAATGTGAACAGAAATACAGAAAATTGGTGTCAAAAAGGGTGCTTAGGTGGTTAAGCAAACAGGATAAACAATTCTTACATAAAGTGAGTTTTAATCAGTGGTGGCTCCTACCTTATGGTAGGAGGGGGACTGCTGCTGGCTGCAATGCCGGCTCCCTCCGGCCACCGCTGCTCCTCCTGGTCCCCGCTGCATTGTTCCCAGTGCTTGTACAATGATGACAGGCACCGGGACTGGCGCATGCCCAGTACCAACCTCTGTACTGCGCATGTAGCTAGCTTCTAAGGACTGCTTCGGCAACAGCCCTAGAAGTGAAATCACAGTCCCGGAGCCTGTACAATATAGGGACCAGCACATGGACAGTACTGCCGTAGGTACTGCGCATGTGCAGACCCTGGATTTTATGGGCTGCCATGCAGCAGGCCATAGGGGCATCCCAGAGGGAGGGAACACCTCCCAATGGGACTGCCTTGGGTGACTGGCAGGTCAGACTTCCAATAGGAAGCCAGTGCCAGTCACAGTGAAGCCAGTGCAGTCTCACAGACTGCATTTGGCTTCACTACAGAGGCGGATTTTACATGGGGGGGGGGGGGGGCTGTAGCTCTGCAGCCCATATGTAAAAACCGCCACTGATTCTAGCTATTATCCTTTAAACAAGGAAGGGGAACCTTTGGCACTGCAGCTGTTGTTGAACTACAAATCCCATCATGCCCTGCTACAGTTTTTCTATTTGGTCATGCTTAAACTATTATAGGGCATGCTGGGATGTGTAACTCAATGACAGCTGGAGGGCCCCATCCCTGCTCTAGAAGTTGCTAGCTAAATGAAAAGAAGAATGTGATTGGTTACTACTGGCAACATCTCTAACTTCTAAAAATTCACATGTTAGTAAATGAACCCCTAAAGTACCATACACACTAAAGTGAAAAAGTGAAAGCCATCATTCAGAATGCCCTTTCTGAATGATATCTTTCACAATATCATCTATTCTCTTATTTCTCTCATTTTATTTTCCTTCTGGTTTTTGGTTTTATTTCAGTTGTTTTGCTTGTTTTCTACACTAGTAACAGTCTTGAAAAATAGACAATAGAGAAAAGCAGCACAATAATGAAATGAGAAACTGAGAGGTGATAGGAGCTGATAAATTAAATGCACTTTGGCAAATATGGAGATGGTAAAGGGACATATGTGTATTACATGAGAGATGTATAATAGTGGTGGTGGTGGTGTTATGGAGGAATATACACATATCACACATCACTAGAGATTATCTTGTGCACTTCTCCTTTAAAAAAGGTAGAACATGAATGAGGTTGTGCTGTGATGTCATAATGGTACCTACTGTACCTACTATACCAATGCTTTGCTGTTGGCTCTCTCACACAACCAGTACTTAGCATACACATTGCTGTCATTACCATCCTCCAGATACATCTCCTGCAACCTGATGTTTCCTCATATTATACCCAGCTTTCTCGGGGAGAGATCCCTGTGGGAGGTAAATATCTTGTCACAGGCAAGGTGTCTAACTTGGATGTGCCTGCAGACTTGGAGCTTGACTACCCTAAAAATAAATGACCTTGGTACTTGTTTACTGTTTTTGGAGGTTCTTCTAGCAGATAAATACGATGCTTCTCAAAAGGGGATGGCCGGCCTCTTCAGAAAATTGCGCAGCTTTGTGAGGAATGTGACTTGGGTAATATCAGAAGATGTGGAAAGGAGCTTTATTAATGACATCAGCCAATGTTAGCTATTAGGGTATAACTATATTTGTATGTTTCTTTTCATATAAATGTATATTTCATTCTTCCATGTTCATAATGTATTTCATTATGTTTGGTAATATAACTCTGCATAGCCTCCTAATGCCCAGAGGGACGGGTAGTCCTTCAGCCACGGGTCCCCAGAGGTTCCCTTACAGGGGGTTTTGCCTCTCCTGAGTGCTGAAGGATGACTCTATGTGAGTCACGAGGCTACCACCAGCTTGGTCCTCTTATAGGATAAGCTTGGTCAAATATTTCCTAATTTATAATGCAGAGTTAAAAAAAAAACGTAATTTATTTAAAAACTCAATAAAGTTATTTTACTTTAAAGAAAATGTCCAGGAGAGAGGGGTGCATCATATGCGGCTACTTCCCTCTCTCCTGCAAGCCGAGATCAGCAGAGCATGGATGCCCAGTGTGTGCGCGTGCATGACCGGCATGTGCACAAGCGTAACTTCACGTTTCATGCATGCACAAATGCCAGGGTCGATTCAGCGGCCCAGTCCGTCCCTGATTAGAACCGATACTAAAACTCAAGCTACGTCTGCCTCTCAAAGTGTAATTGGTAATATGACAGTTTTATATTTGGTCAAATTGGTTGAGCCTCTATCAGTGGCTCAAAGCCCTAAAACATGCAAAACAACATATCGTACCTCCACTGGTTGTGATGTTGAGTCTGGAACTGGAAATCCAAGTCTGGCCTTCTTGTTCCAGTAGGCATGACATATCATACCTCCACTGGTTGTGATGTTGAGTCTGGAACTGGAAATCCAAGTCTGGCCTTCTTGTTCCAGTAGGCATGGCATATCATACCTCCACTGGTTGTGTTGTTGAGTCTAGAACTGGAAATCCGAGTCTGACCTTACTCTTCCAGTAGGCATGACATATCGTACCTCCACTGGTTGTGTTGTTGGGTCAGGAACTGGAAATCCGAGTCTCGCCTTCCTGTTCCAGTAGGCATGGCATATCGTACTTCCACTGGTTGTGTTGTTGGGTCTGGAACTGGAAATCCGAGTCTCGCCTTCCTGTTCCTGTTCAAGTAGGAATGACATAAGCCGGGTCACGCATATGTTCCTTGGCACCTAACTGGCCTGGCAAGCAGAAATCAACTCTTACCCCTGCTGCCCAGTTTCATTGGGAGGTGAGCATTGCTCAGCTCTCCAGCCAGCTGACTTTCTATTTTATTGCACAAAACATTTTTCTATCACTTCAACAGAAAATCTTCATATCGGATGGACGATGATAAATAGAAGAATTGCTTATAAGGTGAAATAGTTAATCTACCCGCGACCATACTTTAATGTTATGATGTATACTGTATTGCTATAGTACCATTGCAATAAAGTAATGCACAGCAATCAGGGCGCAGCTAATTTTGTTGTTCAGATTACAAATGAGAAAAAAATGAAATAACAACAAAAGTAAAACCTTGGCCTGTCTCACTCTAATTAATCACTCAGAGTTTCCCTTTCTACTCGCATCCAGGCCGCACAACACAACAATCACAAGACGTTATTTTTCCCAGCTTACAGGTCAGAGGTCTGTCTCAGGTTTGCATTGCTGATTTTTATCCCAGGCAGTTAGACCAAGTGAGAAGCCTGGCCCACCCATTACCACAGCTGCAGTCTGTTAATCAGCCTGTTGCTGGACTGGTTAGCCAGAGGACCACGGCTAAACTTCATTTATTCCAGTGACCCTGAAAAAAACAACTCTACAGGTGGCCACACATGGTGCGTTTTGGACTAGATCGCATCGCGAGGTGCTAAAGCAGGATGCACTCTGAACTAGGGCTATGATCCTAGTTGATTCGGTCACTGGCGTGTTCATACAGGAGACCAATTTTTTAATTCTGCGCATTGGCATATTCACATATGTGCAGGATTTCTGTGTGGGCACCTTCGGAGGCTTGCATAGTGACCGTGGCGCTTGCACAGGGGGTGGAGGGATGAAGGTCGGGCAGGGGGTATTTGCATACAAACACCCTGCGATTCCTGGGTGTACCCAAGAAAACGCTGGGTGTCCCTGTGCGAACACAGATGGGCACCTGCCTACAGGGGCGGGTGGCTGACGTCACAGGACATCAGCCGCCTGCCCAGTTCTCGGACCCGAACACCGCAAGTCTAATAGTGTGTACACACAGGGCGATATGGCTTCCGATGTTGCCGATACAGTGAACATCGGAAACCATATCGCATGCAGATCACATGCTGATGCGTGCTCCCGTGTGACCGCAAATCGGTAGTGAACTAGAGAGGGCAGTCAAGACTATATAGTGCAGATCTACACTATATAGTCTAACTTGTGCCACTCCATGCATGCCGTGCGATGTGAGTCCGGATGCGATCTGATCGCACCGGGACTCGCATAGCACGGCAATCGCCCCCATGTGTACACACCTTAAGTCAGCCCAGAATGGCTTAGATTTGTGACAAGGGTGGAAATCATTCAATGGTCAGTGACCATCGAATGATTTTGGCCCCGTACTCTACCTTGCGAGTGGATGTTTAATTAAAATATCCATTCGAAAAGCGGTGGGGATATTTGCAAGGTGGCGTGGGGCGGGCTTTCTCACGATGTGACCTTTACGTAAGCTGATCACACTGGAAACGAAGCTTCCCAACAACATACAATTCCCTGGAATGTTAAAATGCAGAAGTAAAAAAACATTCATCTACTACTGTACTATCCATTCCATTCCCACAGCGCTTCCTTGGCAATCATCATTGTATACTGCAGTTATAAGGTGGTGGTACAAAACACAGCAAATCAAACGAAAAAACATTGTGCAAAGTCACAGCTGCAGCTGTCATCATTAATATTGGAACTTACACCAGCACATACCTCCCAACTGTCCCAATTTTCGCAGGACAATCCCGTTACTTTGGGGAACTGTCCGCATCTCACCTTCAGACAGCAGTGTCCCTTGGCACGGGGTGAGTGGTTGGGAGCCCCCCATGTCACTTGGTGCTCTGCGGAATTAGGGGGAGATTCTCTAAAGCAGAAATGCGGTAAAAAACACGTCTGGGTTTTTACTGCATTTCTGTATGCTCTATGGCCCCTCCGCAGTGGCAGCGCTGCGGAGGGAATCGCCAGCAAACGCTGGCGATTCCCTGCAGAAGCCTATGGGCTTCTTACCGCAGCACTTTTTGAGGGTTCCGTCACGGATCCCTCCCAGCATGCCCTGCGGCCGGCGCCGTCACTCTGTGCATGCGCAGATGGACTCCCGGGTCACAGACCCGGAAGTCCAGTGTGGCACCGCATCGCAAGGGACAGCTCTTATCGCAAGAGCTGTCCCTTGCGTTAATAACTGCATATGTTAGAGCATATGCCGTTATTAAAAATGCGGTGGCCGGCGAAGGGGGGCGATAATGGGCTGCGGATGTTACATCATCCCGCCCTTAGGGCGGGATGTTATAACATCCGCGGCCCCCCTTCGCCGGACATCGCATTTTTAATAACGGCATATGCTATAACATATGCCGTTATTCATGCAAGGGACAGCTCTTGCGGTAAGAGCTGTCCCTTGCGATGCGGTGCCGGCACTGGACTTCCGGGTCTGTGACCCGGGAGTCCATCTGCGCATGCGCAGACCCCGGCGCCGGCCGCAGGGCACGCTGGGAGGGATCCGTGACGGATCCCTCAAACAGCGCTGCGGTAAGAAGCCCATAGGCTTCTGCAGGGATTCGCCAGCTTTAGCTGGCGATTCCCTCCGCAGCGCTGACACTGCGGAGGCGCCATATAGCATATAGAAATGCGGTAGAAACCCCGAAAACGGGGTTTTTACCGCATTTCTGCTATATAGCATCCCGCCCTTAGTCACTGGCCCCATAGTGATGAAAAATAAGGTTGTGGATTGCGATCACAGCAATGCTGCCAAGCCATGCCCTTTTTACAGAAACCACACCCCATTTTTGGGAGCACATGGCCGAGTTGCATGCGAGAGTCCCGATCTCGGAATGTAAATGTTGGGAGGTATGGAGCACTATGCTGGGTGCAAAAGATCTCTCTGAAACAGATATCTTGGTGAAATGTAATAGGATGAGAGATTCAGAAAGTGAGAGATTTAGTAAGAAATCTCCAGGGTTTTTTTTTAAAACGTTGATCATTTACACTGCAAAACCAGTTTGATTGCCGATTTAAAAAAGACTGGAGATTTCTTACCAAATCTCTCACTTTCTGAATCTCTCATCCTATTAAATTCACCCAAGATCTCTATCCACACCCTGCAAATGAGTGACAACAAGGTTCTATGCAATGGCAAGATCGCCTCCGATTTACTGCCCACCCTGATGTTTTACTGCTCATTGATGATGATTATAATAATAATTATTATTATTATTAGTTTCAGATATAGGGTAATACCAGACAAAGAATTAGGAATCCCATTTCATTGATAGGGAGACAACAGTCTATACACACACCATTGAACTCAGGGCTTGATTTATGTGGGTACAGTAAGCAAAATAAAAAAGCAAGCAACAGGGCAAATAGGTATACATACAGGATGCCCGCTGTCAGAATACCGACACTAGTATCCGGAAGGAGGAAACCCTAACCCTCCTTTCTTACTCCATACCCCTAACCGTCCCGTGCAGTCTGACCCTAACCCTCCTTTCCTACACCATTACCCCCCCCCCCTCCCCATACGCAGCCTGACTCTAACCTTCCTTTTCTACACCATAACCCCCCTCCACACAGCCTGACCCTAACCCTCCCTGGTAGTGCCTAAACCAGCAGTTCTCAAACTGTGGGTCCTGACCCCAAAGTGGGTCCCGACCTTGTTAGCATGTGGTTACGACTCCATGTTGCTCACCATCAGGCTGATGACTTTCTAATCTCAGTCATTGATTCAAGGAGTCTGTTGAGTAGTCTGTTATTTTAAACTCCTCACATCATGTTATGCCTCGACCATGCTGTCATGCCATGTGCTGTCAGCTGACTACACATGTGTGGCAACCATTCTGCGGTAAATTGCTGGGGTCCTGTAACTATTTTTATTGTCTGATGGGGTCCCAGACCAAAATAGTTTGAGGACCCCTGGCCTAAACCAATCACAATGCCTCTTAAACCTATCCTCCACCCCACAACCAAACAATAACTCCCCCCCCCATCATTGGTGCCTAACCTTCCATCCCTACAGCCTAACCATTACCTGAACCACCCCCCCCCCCCCCCCCAAACACACACACACCCACAGTCTAACCCTAAGCCCACCACTAACGCCTAAACCTAACCAGTCAGTATAACATCGGTCAGGATTCCAGTGCTGTTATTCCAACTGATGTGATTCCGGGGTCTCACAGCAGAAGTCAGGATGCTACCATCGAACAGATGCGCAAAATAATGTTGCACTGCAGGTGGGTCAGATGCAGAGAGAGTTAGATTTGGGTGAGGTGTGTGAATCTAACTTACAGTATTAAAATACCAGTTTTTGTGTGCTATATGCGTCCGTTTGTGTTCTATTTTGCTTTACTGTTACACACATGAATCATGCCCTCAGTCTGCTAGCTTAAGTCTATACTTATACCATGTTAATTAATATGCCGCCTCAATAATGCCCCTTTTGACTTCACAACACAATGGTGGCAGGCTCTACATGTCTTTATTTTTAATCCATGTCTTCCAGCTGAGCGACCATATTGCCAGTGAATGCAAAATGAGTGCTGCAGCGATAAATCACCGGGTGCGCTCCCGTGTCCAGCCTTCTAATGCTCGCTGGTTGCAGGCTCCTGTGACCAGCTATTTCCCTCTGTGGCTCCCCCGGCAGAGTCTCCTTTTAATCAGCGTTCATCTCTGGTCGCTGGTGAAAACGGGACACTAACCAATATATTGCACCGTGTGTACACAGCTCTTGGTATGCAATGTATGAGAATGGGTATAGTCAGTGGCAGCTCAAGAGGTAGGGCTGCAGGACATTTTAAAATTCAAATAGGGGAGCAACACCAACTGTCACCAACTGCCCATCCAAACTGACTCACTGGCAGTTGGTGCGGTTCCCCTATTTTAATTTTGAACTGTTCTCCAGACTCTCCTCTGGAGCAACCACCGGGAATACTCAATATTTTCTCTAGAATGCACTATCAACTGGTGTCTCTAGATTATGGGGGGAAACATAGTAGGGTGTGGGGAAATGGATGTATTTTTAAAGCAGCAATCATTTACAGGACAAAACAGGTTGGTTTACAAATACGGAGATTCTTAGACCAACTCCTACGCCTCTGCCTTCTCGCACCCTATTACATTTACCCCATTGTGTTGAGAGACCCTGATGCTCATGCCAATAGTCAATGCCTTCTTACAAGTACTGTAATAGTCATCTGTAAAGTAATTTATCTAGCCACCTGTTGAAGTTGCTGCAAAAACAAGCCATGTCTAAAATATTCTAACATAAGCCCAACAAATTCCTCTTCAGGTCAGAAACTGTGAAGCAGGTTAAACTTCATGTTTGTTCCCGGAATACTAAAAACGCTCAAATAATTGCGAATTCATATTTACGGAAAATGAGTCCAGGCATTCTCATTTTGCTTTATGTAGGATATAGGTTCTCTATACATCACTGTGGTTTTTAAAGTCTACATTTGTGGATTGCACAATAACGTGACAAGACTGCACAGAATACTGGGAATTTTCAAAATACTTTCTTAACACAATCGCATTAAGAAATTATAAAAAAAAAATACTGTAAATTCATACATACATATCACATTTGCACTTCCATAAGGAATTTACAGAAACATTTGCCAAGCAAAGTTGGGCATTGCACATCCCTGACAGTGCCAGTAAGGCAAACATATACAGGCATTCTATCTGACATGAGGGCATGTGAAATTATAACCTCCACCACTCTGTCTTGTCCTCAGGAACCCCCAAACAGAATATTTAAGGGCACAGTTCTCAAGAAATGCTCAGTTTATCTCCACCATAGAAAAGTATACAGAATTCACTTCTTATCTAGGACCTAATACTAATCCATCAATGGCGTAACTATAGCACCGCAGCCCCCGCGGTCGCGGGGGGGGGCGCTGTGCATATGGGGTCGCCGAGGGGGCTGCGGTGCTATAGTAATCCCCCCCACCCCCACCCCCATCCCCCGCAAGCTTACCTGTCCGCGCGTCCCGGCTCCCCTCCTGGCTTCAATCAATGCTATGGAGAAGGACCACGATAAAATGGCCGCCCCATAAAGCAGACTGTTCTCTGAAACTGTCTGCGGTATGGGGTGGCCATTTTATCGTGGTCCGTCTGCATAGAATTTATTGAAGCCAGGAGGGGAGCCGGGACGCGCGGACAGGTAAACATGCGGCAATAGGGGGAGGGGGCACGGGTGGCAGGCACGGGGGGCCGGACGGACGGGCGGGGAGGGGGGGCCCCCATTAACGGCGGGGGGCGCCCCAAACAAAGCTACGCCGCTGTAATCCATACGCTCCCCTGCGTGTTCGCATAGGGGAGCAATGTTTTGGGACAGCCCATGCGCATACACATCTACGCACATGTGCAGCCACTTGGTGTGAGCTTATTCTCTGGCACGTTTGCACCTAGCAGTGCGGGCATGGCGCTTGGTGCGGAGGCGAGGGGCCACACCCATGGGAATGCCCAATGTTTCATGGGCGTTCCCATGAAAATGCTGGGCGTTCCGATGGAAATGTGCCCATGACGCAGGTGCCGGGGGTGGGCAGCTGACGTCAGCGGATGTCGGCTGCCCGCCCGCTTCATGCACGGGGATGCAGCAGATCTAAGACACCAGAGAGGTGTCTTAGATCTGCGAGCACTGTAGAAATCATTCCATGGTCGGCGACTATCAAATTATTTCGCCCACGCAATGCAAACTGCAAATGGATGTTTATGCTAAATATCTATGCATGCGTGCAGGGAAATCGGCATGCGAGGGGGGGGGGGCGTTCGGGAGAGCGGCAGCGGTGTTTAAATCACTCACAAAGCTGCAAATTTCGCAACTTTGTGGGTCAACCAGAATCACCCCATGGTGTGATATGTCCATAATGTCTTTCAGCTATGAGTTTGCTTTGGGGGACATTCACATACAATAAAGAAGTACACAAGACAGTATGTTTTGGGTATATACTTAATGCTATTTGCATAGAGCTCATCCACTAAAATCAGTAAGGTAATATTGGGGAAAAGATAACCCTGCTTCCAAAGTCAATGTTTTGCAGTGGAATAGATCACACTCGCCAGAATTGTCTGGCATTAGTTGTAAAGTTGGTGGGAAAAGGCCTCAATGATGTGATTGATGCCCACGGGTGCTGCGTCTCCTGCACCAGGATGTGATTTGCGTCTCCATCCATCAATGGGTGTGGTCTGATTATGCACTTCCAAAGTCCCTGCCTCTCACTGCACCGTGACTCAAATAATGTCATTATGCACCCCAGATTTGTTATTTAGGAGTGGTGGAGAAGTGGTACTTCCAAATTCTTGTCTGTGTAACTGATTGGGATACTTGAAAAATGCAAAAAATTTTACAGGCATCCTGCATCAGCACACTGCACCCTTAGGGCATATGAACTTATTTAAAAAGCATGACACTATCAAACCACTAGATTGACTAAAACCCCTCACTTCACAGCAACGCATTTCACCACAAAATGTATAAAACAGCAGATTATTATTTTATAATGTGGTCACCGTTTACATTGGCACAAAATAATGTACTAAACATTAGTGGGCGATAAAGTGGATAGAGAGATAATGTACCAATCAGCTCTAATTGCCAAGTTAAAGGCTGTATTTGAAAAATGACAGTCTGGATCTGATTTTATTTGGTACATTTACCTCTCTCCAAGGCTAAGTACATCTGCCCCTACATAAAACAAGCAAGTGAATCAGTCCCAAGGCACAATCACTCTTCTTCTGCAAAGTCCAAAATTGGGGATCATTACTCAAACTCATACAGATAGAACCTTGGAAGAAATGGACCAGGGGCGATGAAGAGTCGTTAACACAAGTATGATGTTCACACCCATTGAGTTTTCATATGGATGTTATATAAAAAAGATTAAGAAATGTATATCAGTGTGTGGACCCAAATAAAATAGGTTTGATTTCACAGACACTTAAGGGTGGTTATCCCAATGCGTACCCGCACCCATGCTGGTAAACAGAAACTTGTGTATATAAAGGTTTCTTTACATATATCCAGGGTTCACCACAGGTGCAGTCATATGTTTACAGCTGGATGCGTACCATACTCACTGGTCAACTAACCGGTCCAGACACATCAAGGTATCTTTGGGAGGCCCAAATCCCGGCTATAGATAGATAGATTCACTTCCGTGAAGTTCTCGATGGACAATGTATAAAAAAGATGGAAAAGGCACAATGTGTAGACCATCCAATCAGGTATTAATTTAAATGATGAACATAAGGGGGTAGGATTCCACTTTGCGTACCCACACTCACACATAAAAGGCTACAAAAGGTATATAAAGGTTTCTTTTCAAGCATCTGTAGTATAATAGATGTTAGGTGCGTACCATACTCACTTAAGAGCTGGCTGCTAAAAGCATGTAAAGGTATCTTCCTTATATATTTGGCTCCTCCAGGAAATCCTTTCACCACGGATATGCAAATAGAAAGACACAGGTCCCTCTTTCAGTGAGAACTCATACATTTTTTATGAAAACAGAAAGCTGGGAACAAAAGATAGAATAACACGGTACCTGATAATCGGGGCAATGGCCATTTACCCCAATAGTGGCACCGGTCTGAATGACAATCCCAGAAAAACAAGAACAAATACTCCGCTCCTGCCAACATGTTTTGACAGGGTAACCTGTCTTTTTCAAGCCTTTATCCAGCCTGGAACCTGGTATTTGATGGAAAAGGGGTATGAGGTACTTTATATGTCCTTCTACCCGATAAACAATAGTTGTATGTTTATCTTTCATCTAAAGAGTTTGAGATGGACATATAGAGAATGAAATAGAGCAGTAGAGGGGTAATAGTGCAACTTCACCATTTCGCAGAAGGCTGTGCTAATAGACAGGTAGTTTGAACTTATTGGTGTACTCCACTGCTATCCTGTACAGTAAGGTCAGTCACTGTATAATAAGGTTCATAAGGACAAGTTTGAATGATTCTCAATAAGAAATTACGTATTCAAGGAGTTAAACAGTTATACATTATGTATCAGTGAAATACCATTACATGACTCAAAGCTTTGGCAAGGTGAACAGAACTGTGCATTCCCTGGATCCTGGATCCCTGAACAGTGTGCATGACTAACGAACATGATACATTCCTTATGTGGGCTTGTGTACCACAGAGCATTAGCTGGTCACTGCAATGACAGGAAATATGTTCTGAAACACATCTACACATCTTCTAAAGCCAACATGAACAATAGGTGCCCTGTCTAGTAATAATTGTTGTAGCTTCTAAGGCTGTGTTTGGCTAGAACTCTACAGCGATTACTGCTCAATATATGGTTCAATTTTGCATCTTTGCAGTAAATGTTACTGCCATAACGCATTAGCAATGGGCTGTAACTGGCTGTGTGCCAGTGGTGCCTTGCCCACAGTGCATCTGAATATGATATGGTCACAATGATGACATCAAATGTCACCATGTTAAATGTCAACATCGCCAAGATGCCTATGGTTAGGGTTATACACCACATGTGATGGTTGTCTGGTGACAGAGGTAAGGTTTAGGCTGCATGGGGGAGGTTAAGTGTAGATACTAAGGAGAGTGTTATATGTAGGGATTGAGGTTAAATACACCAGACCCTGGACTGCAACTACATCCACAGGGAAAGATGGTAAGGAGTAAGGAACTATCAGGGAGAGTTTTATACCATTTTATTGTATCACCATATCAGTGATGCATAGACATCTTTGAGGAGTCACACAACGGCACCATCCCTTGTATTAAGCCAGAGGGAGCAGCCTCATGACTAGAACACTGCACAACCAGCAGATCACCCTAGCTACTATTCCAGTAGATGTCTTATTGAACAGATACCATTTCACCTGATTCAAAGGTGGATGCAAATCAGTTAGGGGGAAATTTACTAAAGGAAATTTGTAACAAAATAGGTGTATTTGTATCCAGAAATACACTTATTTTTGGCATTTTCTATCCCGAAAATACGGAAATTCGTATTCATATTGATGGGCTATCAATACGAATACGAATTGCCGTATTTTTGGAATAGCAAATGTCAAAAATAAGTGTATTTCTGGATACAAATACACCTATTTTTTACAAATTTCCTTTAGTAAATTTCCCCCTTAATGTCGATTACCATGGTTACATACTGTCCATCTTTATCAGGTGGTAACAGGGATTGACATGGCAAAACTATAATCCTGCATGCTCAAACATGCTGCCAGCATTCCAATTGCCACCACCATTCTGCACAACCATATAGTTAAACTGGCCATACATCTAAAGATTTATTGTCCGATCTGGCTGGTTGGAACAAAAATCTGGTAACTAAAAGGAGCAAATAACATTTTACCATTTGCTTTGAAATGCTGGAAATCTGCAAAAACCGGCCATTTAGATATTACCAGATTTTGAGTCCACCCAGCCAGAACGGACAAAAAATCTTCAGGTGTATGGCCAAGTTTACATAGAGATTTGATTATAAGATGATTTGCAACCATGAATTTGAGTCTTATAAGAAGTCCATGCACCTGTGTCATCTCCATATATTCACACATCCCCTGACCAGAGGATTGCAATTGCAAATGCATTGTTGTACAACTCTGAATCATGCCCTCGGGTAGCAAATAAAGTATCAGACTTCAGGCCATGCCTAACCGTGGAAGTTCTAGGAGGTCAGAAAATGCAATGCTGGTCTTACATGAAAATGTAGTGATTGCCAGTTATACAGGACTACACCAGTAGAGCCAGACAGTTTGCCTTCAGCATTTGGCATTGTGCAGTTGTCACCTATATTTTACCACGATTCCCCTACTTGTGCCACTTACACATATAATGTCCCCATGTAGGGCTCCTTACACATATGATGTCCCCCCTGCAGTGCTACTCATACACATAATGCCCTCTGAAGTGCTGCTTACCTACATGTTTGTTGCCAGGGTTTCTTGTGTATTGCCAGGGGTTTCTTGCTCATTGCCAGGGGTTACATGCTCGATGCCAGGGATTACATGCTTGATGCCAGGGGGATTACATGCTGGTTGCTGAGGGAGTTACATGCTTGTTGCCAAGGGAGTTTCATATTCATTGCCAGGGGGGCAGTTACATTCTTGTTGACAGGAAGGCGGTTACATGTTCCTTGATAGAGGAAGTTACATGCTCCTTGCCAAGGGGGGAGGGGGGTAAATGCTCATTGCCAGGGGGGTTAAATGGGTACTTCTGTAGTTTCAGGGCGCCGCCGCGCGCACACTCTGGCTCAGAAACTTGGCAGACTGCCAGAGGCTCTGATTAACCATGCGCGTGCCGCTCTAGCTCAGACAGAGTGTGCTCGCGCCGCTCTAGCTGTACTGACAGCTACGTAAACAGCGTGGCGGCCGGGCAGCAGCAGCAGCGCGCTGCCCAGGCGCTGGCAGGTCACTGTGGTACTTGTAGTTCCACAGTGAAATAGGCAGCGCCTGGGCAGCGCTGACAACAGCGGGGGCAAGTGGACACACCCCGGGCACAACGCTGACGTGCCGGGGCTTGTAAAGTACTCACCCCGGCACAGCGCAGTATCCCCCATGTACACGCTAAATCCAATGGCTTGCAGCCTAGATCTAGGCGCTAATGCACCTGGATTCACACTCCCTGCAAGCCGCTAAGAAGGAGGGGGGCGCCTGGATTTAGGCGCAAAACCCTCTGAATCCAGGCGCCTTGCGAGCCGCTAAGAAGGAGGGGGGCGCCTGGATTTAGGCGCAAAACCCTCTGAATCCAGGCACCTTGCGAGCCGCTAAGAAGGAGGGGGGCGCCTGGATTTAGGCGCAAAAGCCAGGCTCCCTGGGAGCCGCAAAGGTGGTTTAGCATCTAAATTTAGACGCTAAAGCGCCTGGATTTAGTTGGGTGGAGGGGTACATCTAAATATAGACGCAAAAGCATCTAAATTTAGCTGGGTTTAGGGGTACACTATTAAAGCCCGTCCACAGTGGCAGTAGTCGACGCAACAGCTGTCGACTGTGTAAATCCCACTATCCACGCCCACCCGAAGCGTGGAGAGCGCAGCGAGCCCCGCGAGGGGCGGCGGTACGCGTCCTACGACCTTTTCATACCCCCACTATCCACGTCGGCGTGGAGTTGAGAATAGAATAGTGTGGCGAGCGCAGCGAGCCACCGAGCCCGAAGCGTGGCGAGCGCAGCGAGCCCCGCGAGGGGAGGCGGATACCTTCACAGGTAAACGCGTCCCCTCGCGGGCTTCACAGGTGTCCGCAGCGACGCGGACACCTGTGAAGCCCGCGAGGGGACGCGTTTACCTGTGAAGGTATCCGCGTCCCCTCGCGGGGCTCGCTGCGCTCGCCACGCTTCGGGCTCGGTGGCTCGCTGCGCTCGCCACACTATTCTATTCTCAACTCCACGCCGACGTGGATAGTGGGGGTATGAAAAGGTCGTAGGACGCGTACCGCCGCCCCTCGCGGGGCTCGCTGCGCTCGCCACGCTTCGGGTGGGCGTGGATAGTGGGATTTACACAGTCGACAGCTGTTGCGTCGACTACTGCCACTGTGGACGGGCTTTAATAGTGTACCCCTAAACCCAGCTAAATTTAGATGCTTTTGCGTCTAAATTTAGATGTACCCCTCCACCCAACTAAATCCAGGCGCTTTAGCGTCTAAATTTAGATGCTAAACCACCTTTGCGGCTCCCAGGGAGCCTGGCTTTTGCGCCTAAATCCAGGCGCCCCCCTCCTTCTTAGCGGCTCGCAAGGCGCCTGGATTCAGAGGGTTTTGCGCCTAAATCCAGGCGCCCCCCTCCTTCTTAGCGGCTCGCAGGGAGTGTGAATCCAGGTGCATTAGCGCCTAGATCTAGGCTGCAAGCCATTGGATTTAGCGTGTACATGGGGGATACTGCGCTGTGCCGGGGTGAGTACTTTACAAGCCCCGGCACGTCAGCGTTGTGCCCGGGGTGTGTCCACTTGCCCCCGCTGTTGTCAGCGCTGCCCAGGCGCTGCCTATTTCACTGTGGAACTACAAGTACCACAGTGACCTGCCAGCGCCTGGGCAGCGCGCTGCTGCTGCTGCCCGGCCGCCACGCTGTTTACGTAGCTGTCAGTACAGCTAGAGCGGCGCGAGCACACTCTGTCTGAGCTAGAGCGGCACGCGCACGGTTAATCAGAGCCTCTGGCAGTCTGCCAAGTTTCTGAGCCAGAGTGTGCGCGCGGCGGCGCCGTGAAACTACAGAAGTACCGTTAAATGCTAGTTGCTAGTGGAAGATAAATGGTTATAGAGATCTTTGTGGAACAATCAATTGTACCATTGGTGATATACATCAATGGTATACTGTATAACCATCATTGGAGAACCATAGATTGTTTTCCCCAAAGATGATGCAATCCTTGCTCTTTTACCTTCCAGTGGGTCAATTAGCGGTGAAGATGTGGATTTAATGGTTTTTAAGAAAAAACATTGCTGCACTCTGTACCATTGAAGGCAGAGAAACACTGGCTCTCCACCATCAATGTGATAATCATCTGCCATTGGTGGTTGACCTTCGATAGCTGTTAACCATTGATGGCCAATAGCAACTTCTACCTCCTAAAGTCCAAAAATCAGAACTGATTGTCTGATCAGGACAGGGCAATTTCCTCTACTCTACTGTCCTGCTGCAAATGGGGATTCTTGGGTAGTAGGGCCTTTCATATACAGTAAATGAATGTCAAATAGTAACTTATCTTTCGCTTTAACCCTTTGATTGCCAAGTGAATTTGTCAAAATAGGTGTGGAAATTGCCAAAGAAACGTTTTTATTCATCATAATGACCTGTAGTGTTTACCTTATATAAGGAATAGCAACAACATTTTTTATATGAATTTATATAACAAATGTGAGCGAAGCTGGCATTTTTAGCAGATATTTTGTACATCACTTACTGATGTTGGCGCTCAAAGGATTAAGTTAAAATGTGTTTGTGCCAGTATTGAGAATACAGTAATTAAAAAATAATTCTAATGACAAAAAAAAATGTAGGTAAATTGTACAGTACTGAATACATTGTATACTGCAAAACTTGTTCCATGTTATCTGGATATAAAGGGGCAGATGTATCAACCAGCGTTAAGTGCAAAAAGGCACTTAACGCCGGTTAACTGGGGGGGATTACGTTTATCCTAATGTATTACTAGCGCACCTAACGTGCAATAGTGACAGCCCGCCGAGTTACGCTCGGCGGGGCTGTCCCCTGCAATCCCCCCCAGGGATTAGCGGCCGGGGCGATGTATTAACAGCCTTCAAGGCGTTAATTCGCCCCGGCCACTTCGCCAGCTCAGGGCTAGCGTTGTCCTATCCCCCACTATGGGGACAACGCTAGCCCTGCGTCTGGCTTGGGCTGCGCTGAAGATCTCGCGGTTTTAGCGAGATCTCGCGCATGCCCAGAAAGCCGGCCAGGGTGGGGGACGGCGAGTGCGCATGTGCATGGCGGCGAGGGAGACGATAAGGAGAGCCGTTCACGCTGGGGATAACGGCTCTCCTTATCGGCTTTGGGGGGGTTAATACATCTGCCTATAACATTTGCCCGCTTCTCCACGTTATGCTGGAGAAGCGGGACTCGTTATGTGCAAAACGTTATAGGCAGATTAGTACATCTGCCCCAGTATTAGTAAATGTTTGTTGAGAAAGAACAGTAGATGCTCTTATCACATTTGCATCAAATGTGAGGGAACATTTATCTGAATGTCATCTTTGAAATCAGAGAGCATTCTATACATACTGACTGCTATTGCAGCCAGCTCCCTGCCGCCATTTGTTAGAGTCCTTATGTTTTCATAGCCCACACGCTATCACATTTTTCCCAACCACATTTCCTGAACAGCATAGGATTACCTCAGATAACCTCATAAATGACAAACAGACAATAAATTGGTTGTAGAAGGTTTTTGATAATTATTTTCATTGATGGTCTCGTAAAGATGATATAATGACACAATTAAACTTGTATGTTTAATGCACAAATTGACGATGTTGTAAACAGTATTTAATGAAAACAATACTTAAACATTAAGCGGCTGAATACGAGTTGGACATTCCCCAGTTTGCAGGGGAGGTTTAAGAGAGGTGGGGCACTGTGTTCAGTCTATATGCAGCCCAACAACCACCCCCCCCCCCCCCCCCCCCCCGGGTGGGCTTCGTACCATCTTCCCATGTTACTTTGTGTGAATTTGCTCTGGTTACTGCGGATTCCTCCCAATAATCAGCAAGTATGATTGTACTGTAAGTTGATTGGCTCCCAACAAAAATTAACCCCTGGTGTTAGTGGCGAATTTGGTCTACCCTAGGAACAACGCTGCCAGTTGCCCCCATCATGTCACTGTTCTCTTCAATTTAGGGATTCCTGATTAACAAACACTAACCTCACCTCCCTGCCCACCACCACAACTTATGAATCATCCCTCCCCCCCATTCACCTGTTACAAATTAAAATGATAAGCTGTAATGACAAAAACAGATCACATGGCTTTATTGGGCCATTGGCTTAGCATGGCTTCCATGCAAGTGCGCTTCCTGCCCGTCCCCAAAAGTGTGTCACCCATAGGCACTTATTTAATTGGCCAAAATGATTTGCTGATTTTTTATAAATCTTCACTATGGAGGCTAATTCAATAAGGATCACATAAGTGCAATTAGGCTGTGGTGTAGGGGAGTTAAGGTAGGCACTATTGGGTGGGATAGGGTTAGGCTGTGGGGGGGAGAGTTACAGTTAGGCTGTAGGAGAGAAGGATTAAGGTTGGGGGGGAGGGCAGGGAGACGAAAAGTATACATAGGACTCCTGTTGATATTCCCCCTATCGATATGCCAGCATTAGTATTCCGACTGCTGACATCCCATCTGCCAGTCATACGTATGTATTCTGCTCAAACACAGTGACAACTACTGGACTACAAATTTTCCAAAGGGATGCTGGGAGGTGCAGGGGCTGCTGGGAGATGTAATTTTCTTAATGGCTAGCTCTTGGTTCATATATTTATCAATACATTTAATCTTGCAGCTTCCATCTTGGGACAACAATTCACTGCAAGTTCCTGCTCTAGAAATCAGAACTTTAAAAATGGTAACTGGATCAGAAATAAGCTGACGGTACAGTGTTCTAACTAGTTTATGGATTAACTGCCACCTAGTTTTTAAAAGGTGAGAAAATGTTGGCACATACCATTTTGAACCCCAAACTAGGGGTGCCATGCTGTATACAGAAATACATATTTTTGACATAAAGGTTGAAGTCTACTTCTATGAACAGATATGCTGCATTTGCAGAATTTCCTGGCAGGAATTTACAAAATTATGTTTATGATATGAAAACTGGAAAGGTGTCAGAAATCCTCAACAAGTTTGTAAAACAATTGTTTAGTGGGAAAAGCCAGGATAGCAAGCCAGCACGTTCATAGATGTCTGTAAAACTTATTATTAAGAGGTCCCAGATGCTTCTTGACTTGTAACTGCAGAACTGAACAAGCATTGTACAGTATACTGTATAAGTAGACTTATGCAGTAATTAATACAAACATTGGGCATGATTGTTCTTCTAATACAGAATTGGATGTATGTGGACTGACGCTCCCTTCAGCATGCACTTCCATGCACAAACAAACCATTAACTCACAGCAGCTGCAGTCACTTGGATCCCCCAACAGCTGGTAAAGGACACAGCCATCGCAAAGCACTATGGGGGATCACATGTGACCACAGACAGGAAGTGCACAGCTACATATGGCTTGTGAGTAGATACTCATTGCTTCAGACCAACTGGCATAGGCGTGCGCACAATAAGTTTTAGGGGTGCACAGGCACCCCCTAATGCTGTGCCCACCCTTTTGAACACCTCCCTGCCTCTAGCAATACCAGGCCAGCAATACATATTACCAAATACTTTTTTTTATACAAAGTAAGTAGAAAATTAACACTGAAATAGGCAGGAGATTATGGTGTGGCTGAGAGACGTTTATATTGTAACGAGTGGCAATTGATAATGGTAGACACACCTGATTGGCGGTATTAGACACACCAATGGGCGGTGTTAGACATGCCCAATAGGTGGTGCTAGGCACACCCCTTTGACAGTGCACCCCCTAATAAAATGTGCTGAGCACGTCTATGCCAACTGGCACTGGGCGCTTCAACACTGGGGCACGATCAAGAAAGCTATCAGCAACTATTGGGACCCTGAAAAGGAGGCTCAGTAGTACACATCATGTCCATTGTGTGGGGGGACACAATAAACTTTTGGCAGGGGGAGCAAAATGGTGCGCAAACAAAACAGATGTGTCACGATCCAAGGCCTGAGAAACACTTACTTATTATCCAGGTGTTTCTCCAGGCTTGCTCAGAGCCTCTCTCCTGTGGTCAAGCTGCAGCGCTCTGGTGTCCGGCCGGCGCCAGGGACGTGTGACTGACAGCTCCCGCAGTGTCATCCCAGCGGGTGCCGCTGATACAGCCTATGACCCTGACAATGTGCTCCAGTGTTTGTTTACAAGTTACAGGCCTCAGACCTATTCCACATCCAAGCCCAACTTCCCTCCAATTCCCAGCATGGGCCCAGCCATATTGGTTTGATCCACATGATGCTTCTCAGCCAATCCAGAACTAGCCATCATACTGCGCACGCCATGGTTTAAGCATGATGTCTCGCTATGTTAGCCACACCATTATAATCCCCATCGTGTCCACTGGGATGTTAAAGTATGAACAAGTAAAAAAAAAAAAATTTTAAAGTAAAAAGCCCATTTCAACTTTTTTCATGTTGACATTTTATGTGTTGACTTTTTAACCATGTCGACATTTTGACCATTGACCCTATTCATGACACACCATAACATCTGTTTCTGCGTTTATGAGCAAACTGATATGGGTCACTTTAGGTGTCTGAGAAGGAATGACAGAATGTATTGTATCTCAACTGTCCTCACTACCCTAAACAAATGCTGTACAGCGGGGATTGGTGAGGAGCCAGTCTTTACGGGAAAGATCTGAGGTAAGGAATTTGCTGACATTGTGCCAGACATTTGGGTTCTGTCCCTTATCCCCCCCGTAGTCTCTTTCCAGCCGGCAACATGTTCCTGCAGCTGGCATCATTTTTCTCTCTTTTTCCTAATTATTGCATATTTCTTTATTAGATTTAAGCTTGCCTTATGTAGTAGTCTGTACACAGTATACTGTATGTCTATTTGTTACACCAGTAATGCGAGATGGTTTACAGTAGGTGTGACCTTGCATGGGAAATATGCTGCCCTCTATTTACTGTACGATTTTCTAGCACCTTAAATGATCCCCTCCAGCCTTTTCCCTTCCACCAGGTTCCTGTAATTTGAGATTGTTCGCCTGTAATGAATTCCAGTTGTATTTGTGGTATGTACTTTTTTACATGAATTACGTTATTATGTTTTTGTTAGTTATATAGTCTATTATGACATAACTAGAGATGTGAGCCAAACCAGTTTTGGTGGTTTTGGATCTAATTCTATATTGGGTTTTGGTATTGGATACAGTTGTGCCAAAACCTCTTCCAGTGTTTTAGTTTTAGAAGATCTGAATAATAAAAAAAATTTGACAGAAAATGCTAAAATCACATAATTTGGGCCATGGGGTGAGAGCAGTCAGAATACCGATGCTGAAATGCGAAGATCAATGAGGGTGGCAATGCCGGAATCCTGACTACCGGCCTATCGATCGTATGTATGCAGGGCAAGATAGCATTCGGTGGGGGGAGGGAGGGTGTTAGGTTTAGGCACAAGTGTTGAACTTGGGGTTAGGCTGTGGGGGCTAGTGTTAGGCTGCAGGGAGGGTTAATGTTAGGTGGGGTTAAAGTCACACTGTAGGATGGGAGGTTTATGTTCAAGTGGCAGGGTATGAGGTTTAGGTTTAGGCACTAGTGGGTAAGGTTAGGCTGCAGGGTTTTTAGCTATGGGAACAAAATTTTAGGGGTAGGGGGTAGGGGGCAGGGGGAAGGTAAGTATACTAACCACCAGCATTCTATATGCCGGTCATTCTTATGTATTCCCACAATCTATATACATTTTAAAAGCCGCAGTATTGTATGCCACCATATACTTGTACAGTATGTCACCATATTTACACATTGTAAAAACCAAAAGCAGGTGGATTCACTACTTTTGCCTTTTGTTTTGCCAAATATGCGTCTTAGTCGCAACGCAATGATAAATAGTTTGATATATGACACTTTTACATAAGGGAGACCTTCACAGGAAAGAAGAACACAAGGACATGCACTGATATCGAAGGGAGGTGGGTTAGCGCTGGGCCACACATAGCAGCCAAGCGGGTCCTGTTCAGTGGGACCCACTTGGCCGTGAAGAGGCAGCAGTGTAACGGATTCTGCAGAACATGATCTGGCCACTGCCGGCCGGCTGTGCTGCACTGTGTGAACACATACATTGTATGTTGTCCCGCCATCCAGTCCTATCACAGCATGCTGTGGTAGGACCCGGCAGGTGCAGCCCTGTATTGCAGCCAAGCGGGTCCTGCTGAATGGGCACTGCTTGGCTGCTATGTGTGGCCTAAACCTTAAGGGGAACTTTGAAGAACAATAAGTTCACAGAAAGGGTAGTGGACAAGTGGAATAGCCTCCCATCAGTGATGGCAATGGCTAATACAGTAAAGTAATTTAAGCATGTTTGGAATAGGCATATGGATTTCCTTTCAAATAAATGGGAACAGGGTTTGAGGTAGCTAACAATATGGGTAAAAAAGAGTGGTTCTGATTTGCCATTAAATTATATGTGTTACCGCCTTCCCCATGGTGGGAGTAATAATGGTGAATGTTGATCTTATATGTCCTTATATGTCCCCCAAGTCAGTTTCCCCAAGCTGTGAGCGTGTAAACACCATATTGGGTTAGGGAATCTCCATAGTTTATTAATATAAAAAATAAAAAAACCTTACATGTTTTAACACAGGAGTAGATTAATCTGGTATTGTTTGGTTTCAGCCAAATGGCATTCACAAAGAGAACGAATATGAGGCACTTTGCACACATCTACATTTCACCCCTGTAACACTTCTGACACATACTGTAGTAGCTGCTTTCACTTATCTAACATTCTTTAACATTTCACAAGTGTGCTGCCTTGGTTTGGGTTGGTTGTCTTATGGTTGTCCAATAGCCTACACTTGAACCCTTAGAATGTTATGGATTTACCCTATGAAGAGGTTACATGGACATGGTGGTTTAGCCTAAAACCTTGGCCAAGATTATGCAAAATGTATTATAATTCAGGGGGTGAATGCTTTGGCATATATAAAAAGTATAAAAAGTCTTCCCCCGCTGTGGCATTACCCTGCTGGTTGGTTAGGCCCGGTGCTGGTTCTTGAAATACTCTTTTTGTCCCCCTGTATTTTGGGAACCAGGACCAACCCTTGAACCTGGTGCTGGTTTTAATAAATCAAGGAGAACCCTATTTGCTATGCCCAGATATTTTTTTAAACCAGGACAGGCTCTTTAAGCCCGTGGCTGGTTATGCTCAAGAGGGGGGACCCCACGCCATTTTTATTTTATTTTTTTACATTTACACATTTTTTGGGACAGAACCATGCACTGGTCTGTGCATGTTCTGTCAAAACCATCTGTCAGAACCTGTTCTGTTTGTGTTGCAATTTTAAGTAACGTTTTTCCCAAAATGCATCCTATTAAATTGGCGAGTTGTCTACTTTTTAATAGGAAAACATCGGGATACGAATTGAAGTATTTTTAAAAAAAATCACAGAATGTGCAATTTTCGCGGCAAAAAGTGCAATTTTTTTTCCGCAATTTGCATCCTATTAAGCTGGCGATTTAAAAAAAACGCCATTAAATGTTACCCCAAATGTCATTTACACAGATCATTGCTGAAATATATTGTAGTACAGCAACTCTGAGACTTCTGTCTGTTTTGGTATGGACATACAGATGGAGCGAGCTCCATCTTTGCAGGGGCTGGTGATTCTATCTGCATACTGGCCGCCAATCAGGAGCCACTAGGAGCCATCAGGAGCCACTAGACCACTAGCCGGCCAATAGCGACATTCGGGAGGAGGAGCCGCAGGTTGTAAACACACATCCTGCGTCTCCTTCTGTCAATTCGCTGGATCAGGTTTTAGCGTTTTTTTGTTTTGCCAAGTCGTAGATGCCTACTTTGAAATGAAGAGGACCCAATCTATGCCGGAGGACCCTTGTAAGTATAATTTCCTTCCACAGGTAGCACACGAATTTCTTCAGGACGTATGGCTAGAGAGCTACCTACAGGCTCAAAATAGGTAAGTATCAGTATGTGTGGGCTATGTATGTAATAAAGTTTTATTATTCTGGTGTGTCAATGTGTTTATTTGATTATTTGTATTGATGTGGAACTAGAAGTTCCAGCGTGCCCTTTATTGCCCCGAATGCTAGGAATTGTGGTTCTCCAAGTCCCTGCAAATTGGGGAGGCTAGTTTCTTCTTTTTTTTATAACAAAATCAGCCTGGTGCCCACTGCCCAGGGGCACTGGGGACAGCCCCAGGCTTCAGCCTAGGTAGGTAAATTCTGGAGGGGGGGACCCCTTGATTGGGGGGGTCCCCACTCGCCCAGAACCCCTGCCCAGGCTGACTGGACAGGGGGTTAATGCTTTGGCCGGGGGGGGGGTATAAAAAGTCTCCCCCTGGCTGTGGCATTACCCTTGCTGGCTTGTTGGGCCTGGTGCTGGTTCTTAAAATATGGGGGAACCCTAGTCATTTTGTCCCCTGTATTTTGGGAACCAGGAGCAGCCCTTGGGCCAGGTGCTGGTTTTAAAAAATCAGAGGAACCCTAGTCAGTTTTTTCCGTGATTGTTTACAACCAGTGACGCCATGGGTGGGGAGGATGCTGTTTTTTTAATTTATTTATTTATTTATTTTTTTTACACACTGAAACCTGCATGGATCTGACTGATCCATGCAGGCTTCTGCCAAATATGTCAGGAAAATGAAGTGTATTTTGTTGGCGTATTTGGCCGGCAATTAGCTGGTGTATCTCGCTAACTGCCGATAATTAGCGGCCGTATTTTCAATATGCCGCTTAGTAATACCCCTTTTACACCAAAAACCCTGGTCCGACCCTGGTCTTTGAACGCTGGAGTTTCCAGGGTCTGACCCTGCTTTATACCCCATTTACACAGAACTTCAACCTGGGTCAGACCTGGGTCTGCACCATTTATACTGAACCTGGGTCAGCACTGCCTTTCCTTGTGGATGTCATAAAAAATGCTTGCTCGTTGCCAAGGGGGGTGAAATTGCTTGTTGCCAGGAGGCAACACATATATATATATATATATATATATATATATATATATATATATATATATAGTAGATTTGCGGTGGGGCACTCGTGGCTATTCTCCATAAACTAGACAAGCCAGCTAGTATGCAGCAACGTTTCAATTTATTTATCAAATTTTCGTCAGGTTACCAAATAAATTGAAACGTTGCTGCATACTAGCTGGCTTGTCTAGTTTATGGAGAATAGCCACGAGTGCCCCACCGCAAATCTACTATATTTTTCTATGTGCTGGCACCGGCGCTGCTGCATTTGGTTATAGTGAGTGCCAAACCCGAGTTGGATATATATATATATATATATATATATATGACTCCAATATCTCAGCAAGCGAAACAGACTCCCATCCATCAACCACCGGCGGTGAGAATATCCCTTTAGGAGTGCGCACCCGGAGTGCAGCTACTCCACCGGCACCCCCAGCCGCCCCAAAAGGACGAGGCGCGGCGGGCAAAACCAGAGGCAGCGGGCGCACATATTCAAGAAAGAAAAAGAGTGCCTAGTCTTTAACTTATCGGAGGTGCCTCTTACTACTACAGAACTTAATGTATTATCTAAGGGACTGACTTTTGTGCCAACCTTACACCATGACCCCTTCCAGTGGCAAGTAGATGCCCACCGCTTCAACCGCTCCTTACAATTAAAGGACTTCTTTGGTAATCGTGATACATTAGACAGCGGGACTGCCATACCACCGGCGTTACGTAAGTTGGCTTCTGCCTCCACCTTTGATCCCCAAACAAACTCCCCCACGTTAAAGACTTTCTCTAGATTGTTGTTGTCTGCTCCTGAAACTGTGCAAGCTGATATGTATAATCATCCCAATTTATCTTTTGATGAGAAAGCTGCATTAAAATCGTTACAATCTCGTAAAGATGTAGTTGTGCGTTCAGCAGATAAGGAGGGATCTATTGTCGTACACCCTGTTGATGCATATGTGAAAGAATGTTACAGACAACTTAATGACACCAGAGTTTATGCCCTTTTAAGTAATGATCCCACCAAGGACTATAAAAAAAAGTTAGATACTGTACATTATTATCCAATGCTGTCCAACAGGGGGAAATCCACAAGGATTTGTTCCGATACTTGACGGTGGATTATCCCATCGTGCCGCTGTTTTACACGCTACCCAAGGTACACAAGCGGCTTGAGGACCCTCCTGGCAGACCCATCATCTCTGCCAGGGGGTCTCTGTTTCAGCCCATTTCTGTGTACCTGGACAGCGTGTTAAATCCATGTGTACAGGCTATTCCATCTTACTTAAAAGATACTAATGATTTGTTGAAAAAATTATCCAATATTGGCTCTGTGGATGCCGTTTTGTGCAGCGCTGATGTCACTAGCCTGTATACCTGCATTCCCCACGAATTGGGTATACAGGCAGTGACAAAAATTATTGTTGATAACCCTTTGTATGTCGGTCCACCAACAAAACTGTTTCTTACGCTTCTCAATGCTTACTAAAAATTATTTTTATTTCAATGCACAATTATTCCTACAGGTATCAGGGTGTGCGATGGGGTCTTCAGTGGCCCCATCGTACACCAATACCTTCATGTGGTTTGTAGAGACCCAATTGTTTGACCCCATTATTCGTGATCCAGATTTAAAAATTTATGTACGATTTATCGATGACCTTTTAATCATTTGGTCAGGGCCTGAATCTGCTTTGACAGATATCTTTGATAAACATAATGCCTCGAATCATGTGGTCAAATTTACTACTAACCTAAGCCATTCCACAATTCACTTTTTAGATGTCAGCTTAGAATAGAATAGAATCTTTATTTGTCATAAAATGCCCATTAGCAATGAACATCGAACGAAAATAAATTGTGGACAATACAAATATACAATCAGAGACATTAAAAATAAAGGTAACACATGACTACAGGATTCATACATAGTTCACGATTAACCCTAAGCATTTAAAATATTTAAAATATTTAAAGTGCGAACTGCCACTGGAAAAAAGCTCTCCCTATATCGTTTGGTTTTGCATAAAACCGAGCGATAATGCCTATTTGAAGGAAGTAAAGAAAAAAAATCACTATTCGGATGGGTGGAGTCTCTCAGAATACTGCTAGTCTTTGAGAGAAGCCGCTTCTTGAAGATGTCCTGTAAACTCGGTAGAGCAACTCCAATTGCTCTACCTGCAGTTGACACGACCCTCTGGAGGGACTTACGGTCAGCTGCTGAACATGGGCCAAACCATGCCACAATACCATAGCAATACCAATACAGTAGCTTAAACATTGTGGATGAGTCCCTGGTGACGAGAATCTATATTAAAGAGACAGACCGTAATTATATCTTAACACATGACAGTTGCCACCCTTTGCCTTTAAGACACGGTCTCCCTTTTTCTCAGATGCTCCGTGTGAGGAGAATCACCAGTGACCCGGTAGACACATTAAAAGCCTTAGATGACATGATTGTACGATTTGTACAACGAGGTTATAATCTCAATGACTTAAAACTGGCCAAGGACAGAGTAATGAACATGTCCAGAGAAACATGCCTGGCAGGGAAATTACATACTAACAAAAGTGGGAAAATTATTCCATGGATTAATAGGTTTAATATGTCCAGTACTTCTATCAATAAACATGTCAAAAAAATGTGGCCAGTTGTTAATACTGATAAAAATCTACCAGGTTTGCTAGACACCCGTTTAATGCCAGCATACTCTAGAGGTTGCAACCTTAGGGACTCACTGGTGAAACTGGATGTGACAGATTTGTTGAAACCTATTGTGCCCAGCAATTTCCTAACTAAACCCAATGGATGTTATCGCTGTTTAAGCTGTACCACTTGTAATTCCCTGTTGATTGGTGACCATATTGTCCATCCTTACAGTGGTAAAAACTTCCCATTAGACATGTTCTTACTTGTACGACCAAGTTCGTTATATATGTAATTTTTTGCCCCTGTGGATTTCTGTATGTAGGAAAAACTGAGACCACATTTAGAGAAAGAATGGCTAACCACAGGAAGGCAATAAGGTCGGCCATTCAAGCTGGCACTAGTGACCAGCCGGTGGCATGGCACTGTGCAACGGCTGGCCACTCAGTAGCCAGCCTACGTACCAAGCTAATTGACCATGTGCCCCCACTAACTAGAGGGGGTAACAGGGGAAAAAAGCTCTTACAACTTGAATGCAGATGGATCGCGAAATTGGAGACATTATCTCCAAAGGGACTCAACGAAAAATTGAGTCTACACTGTTTTTTGTTATTTAAAATTTGTTGAGATATACCCTACAAGCCTCATGCTAAAATATAGAACAGTTAAGGGTTGGAAAATTTTCTGATGTAATGGGCCAAGTGAAATTAGCAAATTTATATACTACGCTATTGATTTTGTATATTGCAGTAATTATGTTATTGATAAAAACATCGATGGTCAATCTCTGTACATTGGTCTCTATTCCTGCAGGTTTATACCTTTTTAAGAAAAACTTTTATATAAAAAATGTATGTGTATGAAAAATTGGTACTTGTATAAATTTTTGTATATTTTTTCTAGATTTTTTCTGTATATTTTTTGTACTAGTTGATTACACAATATATATTTTTATGCACTCTCATGCTGATACCCTTGGAAGCGCCTGCTTGCCTGTGATACTCAGGTGGGCTGACGTGATAGGGTTAATGCCAAGGTGCTTTGTTAATTGGTGAAGGTGTGTCTTATGTCTTATATAAACCACTATTGCATTCAGTATGTTTGTTCCCTGACGACGAGAGGACATCTCGAAACATGTCTGAATAAAGCTGTTGTGTTCATTCACTTAAAGAAAAGTCTTGAGAGTGCCGCTTCATTTCTATCTGCTACATTTGAACTACATGTTCTAAGAAGGCACCTGAGCACAAGTTTTGGTGATTTCCTCGAGGAGTGCCGGTGTTATTGAACTGTGTATATATATATATATATATATATATATATATATATATATATATATATATATATATATATATAGGCAACTTTTCCTAGGTGTGGATTATTTCTGAGTGCCGCTGTACCCCCCAGGGTTCTACATTGAGACAGCACACACTGTCTGCATCGGAGGGCACCAGTTTATTACCTTAGGAACCATTTGCCTTTCAATTTGGAGTGCCGCCAAAGGACTATATATATATATATATATATATATATATATATATATATATATATATATATATACATACTACTTATATAAAAATTCTGAAGGGATAGAGGGGGTAAGCTGTCCCCGGGTGCTGGGAGAAGGGGGGTTTCTGCGGCTGCTGAGGGGAGGTGGGGGTACCTGGCTGTCAGCCTGCGGCGAATGGACAGTCAGTGGCGGGGGTCCCTCCGGCGCATGGGAATTAGTACTAGTTCCCATGCACCGGAGGGACCCCCGATGCCGACTGTCCATTCGCCGCAGGAATTTTGCGGCTGCGGGGGGAGGTACAGCAGCAGCGGCGCACATCATCCCCTCCGGCTCTGACCATCATCACCCGCAGCCCGCAGTTGTATGCTATTGGGCCTGATTCACCAGCAGCAGCGGCGCACATAATCCCCTCCGCCTCCGACCTCTGGCTGACAGGAACCCCTACCTCCCCTCAGCAGCCACAGACAACCCCCTTCTCCCAGCACCTGGGGACAGCTTCCCCAGTGCTGCACGCTGTGGACCCGCTGCGGGTGCCTGCACCCGCAGCGGGACCATTTACACCGGCCTTTACACGGGTACTATCCGGGTTCTACCCAGGTCAGGACCTGGGTAGAGGACCCGTGTAAATGGACACGGATATACCCCATTTACACCGCCGATGATCCGGGTCTGACCCGCTGCTGACCCGGATTTTTTACCGGTGTAAAAGGGGTATAAATAAGTAATCACTGTTATTTTGAATGGTGATTCCTATTCCTATTCTGTTGATGGAATATACTTTCGTATTTGTAAATACAAATACAAATGTGCCATGAATACGAATTAAAATATTTTCAGGATAGTAAATCCTGAAAATACGAATACGCCTAAAAAAATCATATTTTGCTATACAAATACCATTTTTTTAGCCGTATTTGGCTTAGTAAATTTCCCCCAATGTGTTGTTAAATACAATATGTGTTATCAAATGAAAAAAATCACTTCCACCAAATGTGCTCCTCAATGAGTTCTCCATCTTCCTCTACTATTGACTCCTAACTTGTGTGATACTGTATTTTAGAGAAGTGGTCAAAATCCCGGCTGTCAGAATTCCGGCGGTCAAAATACCAACACGGGGATCCAACCGCCAACAAAAATTGATTTTATAAAGTGCCCGAGCCCGAAGCGTGGCGAGTGCAGCAAGCCCCGCGAGGGGGCGCAGATTACTTGACATGTATTCTGTGTCTGCTAACCACGCTTCGGTCTCGGTGGCTCGCTGTGTTCGCCACACTTTATAAAATCAACTCCACGCCGACGTAGATAGTGGGGGTATGAGCATGTTGGGAGGACGCGTACCGCTTCCCCTCGCGGGGTTTACTGCCCAAAGCCATGCCTCAGGCTGGAGTGGATAGTGGGGGTGTTTAAAGAAAACATTCTCACCTGGCATATCATACATCTGAAACAGTAATGGCGACATGTGTTAACTGGCAAATGGAGCTGCTGCGTTCAAAATTTGTGTCGGATGATTTGTCATTGAGTGAGTTAGTTTGTGTAAAATGCGGATGAAAGCGTTCTCTGCACCAAGGGTTTTACGCCAAATTAACTCCTGCAGGTAGGAGTCAAGGTATTGACGCGCAGTGCCCCTCTGTCTCTTGTTCCTCCATTTGCAACAGCCCCAGAGCCTTTCAATGTTTTGGATATGAACCCCAGTGTCTGGGTCCATGAAATTGTAGCGGTGGTTGATGCGCACATGATAGTACCCGCCTGCTCAAGTTGTTGTGTGTTGTACACGCGCCAATAGTCTGAGTATATGGTGGTACCGGTTCAATATGCGTCTGGATGGTGGAAATCAGGGGGCTGGCATCACGGCTGGCCACTGGTGTTACGAAACATTCACCTGTCTTACGAGATATGCCACCAAAGAGCCACTGCTGAGGCAGGACGTGTCCAACATGATTTTTTCGCTGGACAAATAAACTTTCATCCACCTCAACAATTTTGCCAGGCCTGTCAATCCGGCGTTGGGGCTGTGACATCAAATCCAAGGTACACGCCTCCCGCATAAGGTTGTTATAAATCACAGCATTTTTGGGGGAAATCATGAGGTGGCGCTCACAAAATTGAATGCTTGACAGCTCCTCAGCCCAAGAAAATATGAAGCGTAGAAGGGTCATAAATGTCAGGTGACATCCTTGAAACCATTGTGCGGCCCGGAGATTAACCTTCTTGCCACAGCTTCTTATGTGGCAGCGCCACATATGCTCCTTTACATTAAGTCTCATTGGATGCCTGTTGACACAGGTCTGTGTCTCTGGCAGCAAGTGGTGGCGTTGTAAAAACTCCACCGACTCCTCCTCCATCTGCGGCAGGTTAAAGATGGTAAATGCTTCGGCAGCCATAACTGACACAATGAAATTAGTGGTGACTGACTGCTGACCAAGTATTAAGCTTTAACAAGAGATAAATGCAAGGGTGATAAAGAGAGATAAATGCCCAGCCAATCACATCCTAACTGCCATGTTACAGGCTGTGTTTGAAAAAAGTCAGTAAGTAGCTGATTGGCTGGACGTTTATCTCTCTTTATCACCCTAGCATTTATCTCTTGTTAAGGCGTAATACATCTGCCCCACAGTTAGACATAGATTAAATGGCAAAAATGATGGGGCACCGGAAGGTGAAATTTGGAACTTGTGAAATTGGGTAGATGATAGTAATGCAGGGTGGGGAGAAAAGTTAGAAATGATCTCATGTGTTCTGTAGGATTACCCATTGAGAACATTGCATCATCCAACAGACCATTTAGTTGGCAATAAATTCAAAGATCGTACAATGGCCCAGTTTTGTACTGAATTTCTCATCACCCAGATCTCTTAGGGCCTCAGCTGTATATTGTTAATTTTCTCATACAGCTCTGAGAGCCTTTGGGAAATCTCAGCATTGGAGAGTTTAACAGATGTGACCATAGAGAAAATTTAGGTTTGGCTCTGTTAATTTTTAAATACAGTGGTTTTATAGAAGCAGCCAATGTTACTACTTTTGGAATGAATGGGAAATAATTCTGAAGGAAGTCTACATTTTCATTGTTCTCTCATGATGTCTGCATTAATATGCATCGTGGGCAGTATGGATGGTGTAATGGTTAGCATTACTGCCTTACAGCACTGAGGTCATAGGATCGATTCCCACCATGGCACTAACTGTGCAGAGTTTGTATATTCTCCCCATACTTGCGTGGGTTTCCTCCAGGTACTCCGGTTTCCTCCCACAATCCAAAAATATACGGTTAGGTTAATTGGCTCCCAACAAATTAACCCTAGAATGTCTGTGTGTGGTAGGGAATATAGATTGTAAGCTCCACTGGGGCAGGGACTGATGTGAATGTTTGAATATTCTCTGTAAAGCGCTGCGGAATATGTGTGCGCTATATACGAAACTGTTAATAATAAATGTCAGAAAATAGCAAGCGGTGTGATGGGAAATTCTTAATACTTTATTCTCATAGTTTATTTATTTGTTAACAGTTTCTTATATAGCGCACACATATTCCTCGGCACTTGACAGTGCTGTTACTCCAGCATCTCCAGCTGAGCATAGCTCAAGGTCTGCCTAAGGAAATAGGGGTACCAATTTCTAAAGCAGATTTAAGATTTTTAATGGTAAAGTATGTCTTTCTACATAATTTATGTATAAAACATTAGGTTCTACAAACAAATCAAATATATTTGTTTCTGCCATAGGGTGAAATAAGTCCTGATATAGTAAATAGATTTGTTCTAGTTTAAGGATTTGAGATGACAGAATAAAGATACTTCTCCCTTTGGTGGGTTTTACCCAAAGGCCACTCTTACCTCAGCGGAGGAGATGGGCTGCCGCGATGCCGCCCCCTCCTCCCCTTCCTCCAGTGCTGCCATTAGTCCCCACAGGTCCCCACTGCCACCTGCTTGTCCCAATCACTGTTGCGGGACTGGCACATGTGCTGTAGCCTCTTTGGTACTGCGCATGCACTGGCCCCAACCTACATGGGGCTGCTTTGGGAGCCGTAGTGGTGGTCCTGGGTCCAGCGCATGTGCAGAATTGTCCACGGTACTGCGCGTGTGCATAAAAAGTTTATAGGGGCTGCCCCGCAGCTGCGCTTAGAGAGGCATCCCAGAGGGAGGGAACATCTCCCAGTGGGACTGCCTTGAGTAACTGGCAGGTCGGACTTCCAATAGGAAGTTGCTGCCAATCACATTGAACCCAGTAAAGTCTCACAGACTGCATCTGGCTTCAAACATTGGCAGATTTTACCTGGTGGGGCTGCAGCCCATATGTAATACTGCCACTGGTTTTACCACCTAAAATCTTCTCATTGTTCCTCCTGCTCAACTATACTTTCAGTCCTTAGACTTTTTTGGGTCGTTAATCTTCAGAATAGGTTCAAAGGTTGAATTGTCCAATGCTAATTTATGTGGCTCTCCCCCAAACATAATTGGCTTCCTCTGTTTGTGGCTACATCATACGTGACCTACTGTCATGAGGAGATAAAAGCACTTGTACAGATTTAGGGGCCATGTTATGGTTAGCCCACATGCAGCCTATCATAATAATGCAATACAAAGACCAAACAATAATTTGTGCTCTATAAATGGCGTATGTTGCTCTATAGACTTGGTGCACACTGTAACTTTTACACACACAAGTAGAAATTATTGTGAAATATGAAGAACGAAAAAGTTTACAACATAATAAAGTCATTATTGAGCTTGGATCTAAAAATTGAAAAAAGTTGTGGTTACAAAGACAGATCTTAAGCTATTGTGCAGGACTGTGAAACATATTCCAGATTTTGTTTTTGTTTTTTAAAAATTAATAGAAAAATGATTCCGCAAACGTACTGCTAATAACATTGCCATTGGTTTCTTTCAGCCTCAGACAGAACTTTCCCTTCAAAGTGTAATGGACCATTTTTTTATGGACAAAGCTTGGCTCCCCTGGAGTCATATTACTTGAATCCAAACCTTGCTTCACAGTTTCTGTCAGTAAAAGTCATTGTTCTGGGATAGCGGCTGCATTCCAAGCATTCCTTTGACCCCCTACCACGTTTCTCTAGTAATAGCTGGGGACAATAATTGAAAAGCAATTTCACAAAAATGTATTTGGGTAGGAGACACGGTGTACAAAGTGTGCAAAGTGCATTAACCTTGGTATTCACAAAGATCATTTGCCTGCCAGAATTATACAGGGATATATTTTCTCTGTTAATTTCATTAACTTGCTGACTGAAAACAGCTCAGACTGAGAACTCAAATGCAGCTAGATTATCAAATTGTGACACTCCTGTTGTTTGTGCAAAGTGACGGTTCAGAAACATCCTAAACTGATTGCTTCAAATCCTGATACTCATAACTTGGGGCAGTACGGACTGTGTAATGGTTAGCATTAGCGCCTCACAGCAGTGATTTCATGGGTTCGATTCCCGCATGGCCCTAACTGTGCGGAGTTTGTATATTCTCCCCGTACTTCTGTGGGTTTCCTCCCACATTCCAAAATATACTGGCAGGTTAAATGGCTCCCAACAAATTAACCCTAGAATGTCTGTGTATGCGTGTACATGTGGTAGGAAATATAGATTGTAAGCTCCCCTGGAGCAGGGACTAATGCGAATGTTTAAAATATTCTCTGTAAAGCGTTGCAGAAACTGGTAATAACTGGTAATAAATAAGGCGCCCTTGCTTTGTTTTGATAACACAGGGTGACTGCTGAGCAATCTCAGCAATTTAGATTTCTCAGCAAAATCAGTCAGCACACAGAGCTGCACAGCGAACGCTGAGCTATCTGTCAGGGCCAGTGTTCTCCGGTGAGGACAATCGCCATGACCAGTGATTAAGTAGATTTATCCAGCATGCTGTATATTAATCGCCGGGCGATAGAGATGCGCAGGGCCGCGATTCGCTATTGCTATGACCCCTACACATGGAGCGATGTACTGTAGAGCCATTTTCCAAGCGATCTAGTGAGATAGCTTAGAAAATGCCCTGAAACCATCCCTTTTGTAGGCCCCAGTAGGCCCTTACCTTATCATTACGCTAGCTTAGCCAACTAAATATAGACATAGACACCAAATTGCTATATTAAAGGTCAACTGGAATTTATTGATTTGCTGACCTAAATATAATCTGTGCAGGGACAGCGGCCATTGTGTGACGCCCTCTGTGGGCGTGCTGTGATGACCTCACCGTCGAGGCAAGGTGTCTTCTCAAGTTAAGTAACAATTATTTATTTTGTGATGGGTCGTACTATCTTCAAACGGAAGGCGTGGCAATGGAGTCCAATGTGGCCCCATCGCTAGCCAATGCATTTATGTTTGAGATAAAGAAAGACATATTTTTCAGTATTAGAGAAATAGAACAGAAGATTTTGCGATATTTCAGATTTATAGATGACATCTTAATTTTTTGGACATGGTCGGAGCATGACTTCAGAGACCTGAGTGACACACATAATAACACAGAGAGCCCAGTGAAATTCACATATCAAATTGACCAAAAAACAATAAACTTCTTGGATGTTAAAATTACCAAATACCAAGATAGTATACATACAGGTCTCTTCAGAAAACCAACAGACCATAATAATTTGCTAGTAGCCAGTAGTGCTCACCCCTTACACAGCAAATCATCCTTACCGTACAGCCAATACTTCCATGTATTATTGATAGTTAGTGACCCCCGAGGAACCCGAAAAAGAACTGGAGACAATGACCAACAAATTTAAGGAGAGGGGTTACAATAGGGCAAACGTACAAAAATGTAAGAAAGCCTTATTAAAAACAAGTCCTGAGCTCTTATGCCCTGCACAGAGACCCAGGAAACAGCTCAATAAATTAATTTGGGTAAATACATTCACTAATGAGACAAGCAACAGGATTCAAAAAGTCAAGAAATAGGGGGAAATTTGCTAAAGGAAATTTGTAAAAAAAAATGTGTATTTGTATCCAGAAATACACTTATTTTTGACATTTACTATACCGAAAATACGGTAATTCGTATTCGTATTGATGTGCTATCAATACGAATATGAATTGCCGTATTTTCGGGATAGTAAATGTCAAAAATAAGTGTATTTCTGGGTACAAATACACCTATTTTTTACAAATTTCCTTTAGTACATTTCCCCCATAGTGTCTGATATTCAAATCAGACCCAAATCTGAACCTAGAGGGTACAGCATTGATTCCAGCATTTAAGAGGGGGAAAAACCTTAATGATTATCTAGTCAAAAGAGATATTACAGGAATGGGAAAACCGGAAAGTTCCACCTTTTTGGGTAAAACCAAAAAGGTCTGTTTTAAATGTCCAAACCGTACCACTTGCAGTTTTATACAGGTGGGAAATTCTATACCACATTCATATTCAGGAACCAGGTTTCCGATTAAATACCATCTTACCTGTACAGTACATCGCAATTTGTAGTCTGTGCCATTTTTTGCCCCTGTTCACTAGTGTTTGTGGGTAAAACTGAAAGCCAGTTTAAGGAGCGGATGGCGAATCACTGCTCCGCAATACGGGCAGCATTAAAAAAGGGCACGAGTGACCAACCTTTAGCTCACCACTTTGCATTGGCCAAACACACATTAGCTTCAGTCAAGTACATGATAATTGACCACGTTCCCCCACTCGCGAGAGGAGGGGATCGTCGAAAAAGATTACTACAATTAGAAATGCGGTGGATATTTAGACTTGACACCTTAGCACCCAAAGCGCTCAATGAGCAGTTGGGACTCCACTGTTTCTTATAAAATAGTAACACTCTGTTTCAATAATATAAAAAAACGTGGTGCGAAAAAATAATAAAACTTTTTTTTGCCAGTAGCCAGGCCCAGGGTAACGTGTTCCAAGACCTTAAACGTGAGAGGAATTAAAAATAAAACTGACTAAAAAGGATCTCCTTTGAGGATGGATACCAGGTTGCCTGTTTGGACATGATATCAGTTACCTCTGTTGTATATATTCCTGATGACGATCTATACCAGATCGAAACGTCATGTCATGTCGGATGTATTCTTGTCTCTACAATAAAACTTTTCTGCTGAAATAAGACCTTGGTGAGTGCCCATTTCATCTACTACTATATATATATATATGTGTCTGTGTGTGTGTGTGTGTGCGTGTGTGTGTGTGTGTGTGTATGTAAATGTATGGACAAAAAGCTTAATTTAGATATTAGGTGTTACAGAGGCCACACCCATTTACCAGAATAGACCACGCCCATTTATGAGACCACGCACACTTTTCTGGGAGCGCGCGCTCCTGCGGCGCGCACATAAGGGGGTGGGGGGAATCTCCAGGAATCAATAATGACTGAGGTGGCAACCCTACTTATACCCCTTTTATCTAGTATGCTGCACTGCCTCCAGAATGTTTTTGGGAATAAATGGTGTGAATTGTTTCTGTATATACCTGGGTGGATGGAGGGTCTGGAAGCAGTGTCTTACTTTCTAAATCTTTTACCTTTAAGCGAAGGCCTAAAAGAATTAATCCTAAAGAGCATTGACTTTATTCTAACTAATAATTATTTCTACCTTAATGGATGTTTTTATTGTGTGATCACCCCTTATTTTATGAAGTTATGATGTTTTATTATGTATTACTATGTTGTTTTCAATTTTTATTGTTGTAGATACTTTATTAAATTATGGTTTATATATGATGACCAAACACCAGGATGTCCATTGCCGCAATCTGAAAGTTGTTCTCTCCGTCTTCTTAACTAATGCATGTTATTTATACCATATGATCACTTCTGGGACTTTGGGATGCATTCATTCTATCTATGCGAAATGCACATGTTTATAAAGAATTATCTGCCGGATAACGCGGAAGCGAGCATCATTAAAGATATGGAGTGTACACACTAGGAGGTATTGTAAAAGCCTAGTGTGTATGGGTCTTAGGGAGTTTGACCCCCTTTTATCTCTCGGGCACACAGAATGTCTCAGCAGCACTCCCAGGAACCACAAGCCATGTTATTGCAGCATTTACACCCATGGATCAGTTTACTTGACCTGCTGTTCCTTCCACTTCACTGACACTCTGGGGTTTATTTACTAAGATGGGATGTTCCTATGGGCAACCAATCAGATTATATCTGTTATCTTCTCGAAGGCGCTAAATAAATAAGAAGGGAAATCTGATTGGTTGTCCATAAAAACATCCTATTTTAGAACCCCCATCTTAGTAAATAAATCCCACCTAATCACAGAGCTGTCATTTGGATAAAAGCACTGATCTGGAGTAGGGTGGCCAATCCCAGGATCGGGATCGGTGGGATCCCAGGATTTGGCCCTAAAACCGCCGGGATTTGAATCCCGGGATTGGAGCTTCCAATCCCGGGATTCGGGGATTGGCCTGCGCATGCGCAAATCTAATGTCGGGCAGCGCTGAGACCAGCTCAGCCGCTGCCTGTCTGCTCCCAAACCCCGGTGCGCTGCTCTGCGGCTGCGTGCAGCGTGACCTGATGTCAGAGGTCACGCTGTGCAGCCCGTCAGCAGCTCCATGCCGCCCCACCGCCCGGTACCCGGGCCATCACCACTGCCCCGCTCCTGCACCGCCGCCCGGCTACTCCACCGTCCACCTCCAGACCACTGCTGCCCCAGCTCCCGCACATCACCTGCAGACCTCCCCCACACAGCCCCCAATCAAAGCCGCCGGCCTTTAAACACCACTGCCCAGCTCCCGCACCAATGGCCCGGTGAGTGAGACTGGGTTGGGGGGGACCGGAGGGGGACTAAAGTTCGTCATTATATTGACGAATCCAATCCTGGGTATCCCAGGAATCCCGGGATTGAAAAAAAAAGCCCCGGGATTGGCATCCCTAATCTGGAGGAATCCATCATGCATCCAACCACGCAAAACCACTTTCCAGGAATGAAGAACCTGAGGCGAAGCCATTCACTACACATGCGCAACTTGGAAAAACTCCATGCCATCTATCGGTAAACACATTAACCGGGATACGGTCGGTTGGTCGACCTAAAGATGGTCAACAGTCATTAGGTCGACACCGTTGGGTCAACATACTGCAAGGTCGACAGGGGTCTAGGTTGACAAGGGACAAGGTCTCCGGTCATTAGGTCGACACAAGCATTAGGTAGACATGGTCGACATGGTCTAGGTTGACAGTCAAAAGGGGTTTTTCACTGTTTTTTTTAGCACCTTGCCCGAAGCATGGTGAGCGGAAACGGTGCACTTAATCCTGTGTCCTTGTTGACTGTGTCGAAAATTTTGTAAAAAAACAGTGAAAACCCCATGTCGACCTTTTGACTGTCGACCTAGACCATGTTGACCTAATGCTTGTGTCGACCCAATGACCTGTCAACCTTATCCCATGTCGACCTAGAACCCTGTCGACCTTGCAGTATGTTGACCCAACGGTGTTGACCTAATCACTGTCAACCATCTTTAGGTCAACCCATTGATCCATACCCCATTAACCCACTGCCATTAGATACAATGCCGCAACAGCAAATGTCTCCTTTTCATGTAAAGTACAATTAAATACAGATTCAAAAAGAAAAGTGCTCATTAAATTCAGGAAGATCCCAATATCCATTGTTTTCCCACTACAAAAAATGGGAATCTACTTTATTTATTTACAGTTTCTTATATAGTGCAGCAGATTTTGTTGCGCTTTACAATTGTAAACTTTTGTATCTAGACAAATAGAATGCAGTATCCATATAAATAATAGTACTGTATCATAATAATATACAAAAAAAAATATTTGCACCAAAATAAAATGCTATCATCCAATTCTGCATCGGTGCCATAATCTATAAATATCCTGATTGTGTTAATTTCCTAATCTATGAAATTACAGCTACAGTACTAAATTTAGGTGCATTCCATAGAAACTTGCCACATTCTTCCCTGCGTTTTAATAATGTTTCAATCCCAATTCTTGTTCTAGCCCTCCCCCAGCAGGCCAGCCATGCATATTTGGTCTTTGTCTGTTTGTAACCAGTATATTGCACACATCAGGCTCTTTTGTGTAGCTGACGTCTCAGAGTGTAGTGTTCCCAATTGATTCAAAGTCTGTATCCAAGCAAGAAAGTTGAATGTAAAAGACAATAAGCTTGCACAGCTTCACTTCAGTGCAGTAAATTATATATTAGTATTTTTAGTTAATTAAATTTTTAGAGCAATATGTAGTATTCAAATTTAGAAAATTGTGATAAAAAAAAACAAAAAGTGTCACAAGAAAAATATTAAAACACTGCCCCGCCTTTAAAGTGAGGCTGCATATTTACATTTTTGGCATCCTTAATGGTACAATGTTGTCACTAGGGCTGTAACGTGCATTTCAGCATTTAGGTTTTTGCATGCAATAATTCTTTTTGGCATTTCTGGAATCTATTAGAGTAGCTGCCCAATAACCATTTTCCAGATGAAAATCATGTTGGTCTTTTGGACCATCCATTTAAAAGGAATACATAAATAGGTCAAACATTTCTAATCTCAAATCCCGGAGGTCTCGCATGTGCCAAAATCAGACAATTGTCTGGCTTAGAACCTGCAAAGTAATCCTGAAAAATGATATGGATCATGATAGCTGCCAAACAAGAAAAATAGCTTTTGTGTTTTATTAAAAAGTTGTCTGTAAGCATTATAAAACGCTCCAGCATTGTACTGGATAAGACAGCCCAAAATAATGGCATAACTCCAACCGGAACAGTTCCGGAATGATATGGGGCTCAGTAGTGGAGGTGGCTGGCATTGCTGAGCCTCTGTGCTCTTTTTGATATGCACGAGAGACATCTGGCAAAAGTGTAATCAGGTTGTTAACTTGGTGAATTGCTTGAGAGCTGGTGGCTCAAATGGTAAAAGCAATTCTAGGCAGACAGTGCCACATCTAGAGATTTGTGTGGACCCCCTGTGTTTGTTCTGGTTCTAAATCATTTTTTTTTGGGGGGGGGGGGGTTTGGCACAAAAACATTCTCAAGTATTTACCGTAGGTGTGAATTTGGTCTGGTTTAAAATTGATAATCATTATATAAATAGATTGCAAGAAACTGCAAAAATCAAGTAAATTTTTGCATCCCAAAATTCAAATTTAAAATCTGAATTCTGAAACTCAGGTCAGATCTCCTCCAGGGATCCTAATGGGTTTTGGTTCAGTTTTGGATCCACAATATTTGTGGGGATTCAGATTTCTGCAGAACTGAACCATACATCTCTAACTAATATACAGTATGAAAGCAGAGAGGTGACGATGTGCTGCAATTAGGACTGACAGCCACAAAACAATGTCAAGATATCTCAAAGCAATGATACTTGACAATCATTTATTGAGACAGACATGGATCCCCTTAGTGTGGCCAGTAGCTTGGAGATGACAGAACAGTAATGGGAGGGGATGTTTTCTTGTACACATCCCCTCACATGGTACTGAGGGGATTCGGCGGCGGAGGTGCGGGCTTTCGGTCGACAGCCGGTGGCGTTTTATTGCTCGGTAGGCATGCAAATTTAGCTGCTTACCAAACCAACCAGAATCACCCCCTTAGTTGGGAATCAGCCTGTGTTATACAAAGAGATAGGGATGGCCACTGATGGTTTGTTACCGATGGTCAATAGTTTTGTCATTCTGTCATGAAGATCCAGTGGTTCTATACCAACTGTGGCATATGCATCTTCAACAATGCTATAGAGCTGGGTACATGCTTGTCCAATACCCAGCAGATCAGCCTCCAGATCAGCCTGGTAATAAATACTACTGCAGGCCTTCTAGCAGATTCTACATCCATGCCATGCTATCAGTAACATCACCATCATTCCTTTCTAAAAGCTTTAGTACATTTAGAAATCTGCATCTTCTGAAACATTCTTCTGAAAATATTAATTTGGCTGTGGGGAAGGGATATTTAATGACTGATGTGGGAAGGGGGGTCAGTACTAATAATACTGTAGCTGCGGTATGGGTACATGGTATTGCAGTGATAGTTGTGTCCAATATTTAAGAAAAAAATACAAAATGGGTTCCCCCAAAAATTCATAACCAACCCTGAACCTTTGAGCATGATCTAGTAATGGAAAATATATGTGTGTGTGTGTGTGCACGTGTGTGTGTGTGTGTGTGTGTATGTGTGTGTGTGCGCGTGTGTGTGTGTGAGCAGTCTCCCTATTCTCCAGTAACCAAAGTAGGAACTCTGCTGATAGTGTGGACTTCCAAATATAGAACATGGTTTTCCCCTACCAATCAGCAACCAGCCCTAGTGGCAGAACCACAAGTGCCAGCATGCCTGGACTGTAAAGGGCCCGCTGTAGTCCATCTGTAAAAATATATATATTTTTTACAGATGGACAAAATACCAAATATTGTAGCTATTTATTGGGCAGTACCCTCACTGGGGGGGGGGGGTGGCTTTACGCTCTGGGTATCTTGTTTGATCTTTACCTGGAAGGCAGCCGCAACCACAGGGGGCTTGTGACAACAGTGGCATCCCATTCCTCTTTGCCTGGGAGGTTGTGGCTCTTTTCCGTAGCTGTAGCCTACCCAGGTCTTGAGGCAGTATCTTCTTCGGTGATCTTCACCTGGAGAGCCGTTGTTCCCTAGGGCTTTTTATGGTGTCTTCTTGTTACCTTGACCCGTAGCAGCTGGGATTCCAGGACCGAAAATTGGTCTGCAGGATACATACTATACTATTGGTTGGCAGCTCAGTGGTTGGGTCTCCTAGTGTTTAAGCATATTCAAAAACCAGGAACCAGGATTGGAGGAATGGGTCAGCCAGTGGAGGGTACAAGGATTGGACAAGTGTGTAAACTCCAGACTGCTTACAATGAAAGTGAAAAAAATATGGTAATAAATAAATACATAGCAAATTACCTCAAAAAGGTTAATATTCATATGTAAATCATAACTCTTGGTTATTGGCTTTGATAGCATGTGTTAAGTTTAAGTTGAATTAGGGATAGAGAAGACTGTTCAATCCTTATCCTTCTGGACCTCTCTGCAGCATTTGACACCGTTGACCATGGGATTCTAATTGAGCGCCTGAAGAATTTCTGTGGTCTGGGTGGCAAAGTCCTTAGCTGATTCAAATCATTTCTCACTGGCAGATCACAGAGAGTTTCATCAGGAGTATACTCTTCACCACCAGTGCCGTTGTCCTGTGGTGTCCTACAGGGTACTATACTATCTGAAAAAAAGAATTGTCAGAGCGCAAGTCTGAAATATATACCAATCTTGGATCTGCAGCTGTCACTATCGAGGGGATACTCCACCCCTTGAAACACAGAAGACAACCGAGAGAAATTAGAGATAGCGCTGATCCAAGTGAATTTAAATGTATCAAGTTTTAATTCAAAATTGGTACAATTTATTTAATTATACATCAATCACCGGCCGGTATACAAATTATTATACAACCATAAAAATAAAAAATAAATAAATAAAAATAAGAATGCAGATAAGAATGGGGATGGGACTGTCCCTTTAAGGGTAACAATGCATATTGATTGTCCCAACAATGGTTAGTAGGCTGGAAGGTATGTTTTATGGCAGCCTATATGAGGCAGGTTAGTCCAATTAACAACAGGTGGCTCTCTCACAGCTCCTGGATGTTAGTAGGTATTAGCATTCATTATCCAGTAGGTATTATACCAAGTTAACAGTCAATGATATTAATGCTTTAAGGGTTTGGTAACTTGCCAAGCTCCAGGTATAGATTTCTGCTGTGGTATTAGACAGGTCTCAGCTGCGGATTCCTTGCGTGTGCAATGCAGCCAAATAGACTCTTCCACATTCCAGGCACAATGGCAATTGGGTCAAAGCTTTCAGAAAGCTGTATGGTAGTACCGGCACCGGTGGGTATCCTTTACGCGTTTCTTCTTTGAATTCAGCGGCTTCCTCAGAAGGATGAATATGTTCTATACTATCTCCCATGCTTTTTGCAGTATACATGCTTCCACTGGGGGACATAATCAGACGTCATGGCCTGGTCTACCACTGCTATGCAGATGATACACATCTGTACCTGTCCTTTGCTCCAGGCACTGTTATCACAATAACAACCTTAAATGGCTGCCTAGCTGAGCTCCAGGAGTGGATGAGTGCCAGTTGGCTGAGACTGAACCCAGATAAAACAGAAGCCCTGATGATAAATCACAGGACAAGATGGCAGCATAGCCAACTGACAGGTCTAAAGCTGGGTATACACGGATAGATTTGAAGCCCGATGTGGGCGTTCCCGATCGATGGGAACGACCAATCGTTCAAATCGTTCCGTGCATCGTTAACGATGCGCGTACCCGTGAATCGTTAAATATGGTCTATGATCTTTCCTGCATGCAGGAAGATCATAGACAAATCTTTTGTCAAGTGTATCCAATCGTTCCGTGTGTACGCACGATGAACGATTTGATACACTCGTTAACGATGTCGGAACGCTTCCGACATCGTTCCGTGTGTACCCACCTTTACACTGGGGGGCATAGCACTAAAAAACTCTGTTCATGTGCGGAATCTGGGTGTTGTCCTGGATAGTGGCCTAACACTTAAACATCAGGTGTCAGCCACAATCAAATCCTCATTCTATTATCTAAGGAATATAGCCAGAATCAAGCACTTAATTCCCTCAGAAGACCTGCCTAAAGTCATACATGCATTTATATCATCACGACTAGACTACTGCAATGCTCTCTACCAGGGTCTTCCAGCAAAAGAATTGCACCGCTTGCAGCTGGTACAAAATGCAGCCACCAGACTATTAACTAACCAGCCCCGATCCTGCCACATAACTCCAATTATCTTCTCCCTTCACTGGCTTCCTGTAAAATGGCAAATAATTTTCAAGATTGGCTTACTGACTTTCAAGGCCTTACATGACCAGGGCCCAAGGTACCTGCAGAAGCTTCTGATTCCTTTCTTTCCTACTTGATTACTACAATCCGTTGAAGAAGGACTACTAACAGTACCCAGAATTTCCCTGAATTCATCTGGGGGTCGAGCTTTCAACTTTGTTGCTTCAACTCTGTGGAACTCTCTTCTTCGCACAGTGCGAGAAGCCCCCACTGTAGAATCCTTTAAAAAGAGACTAAAGAAGTACTTATTTACTCAAGCATTTCACTGACATCTATTGTTAAGCTTATTTTGAATTTTGAGTCGTAAAGACAATGGTAAAGCACTTTGAGTCCTATTGGGAGAAAAGTGCTATATACAGTAAATATCATCATTGTTATTATTATTATTATTGTTGTGGTTGTTTTTTTGCTTTAATTGATTTACAAAGTGCCAAAGCCCCCAACAGCTTTGCTCATTGTCCAAAAGCATACTGGAAGAATAATTATCCTCTGCTGAAAGTCATTATGGTGTACATTTGCAGGGGCGGATCCAGGATAAAATGACAGGGGGGGCACCATGATAAAAGAGGATTTTGGTGGGGGAGGGGCGGTGTTAGTGGTGCCAGTGTACATGCTAAGAGAGCGGCAGAGAGAGGGTGGGAATGGGATTAAAAATAGGCCCTGGCATTTAAAGTACGCAGGCCCACCATGGCGACAAAAGTGAAGGATGTAGTTGTGCACGCGCCGAAGGCGCGCTCCGGAAATCTAGTGAAAAGGGGGGGGGTGGTCACTCAACAGGGGGCGTGTCCTTGAGTGTAGTGTACAACACCATATACAACTTCTACACATTATGCAACAAAATACTAGACCCCATTATACTTGCCCCTTACACATGATGCCAAATGGAATGAGCCAAAATTCACATAATGCCACACGGATTGAGACAAAATTTACATAATGCCACAAGGATTGATCCAAAATTCACATAATGCCACACGGATTGAGCCAAAATTTACATAATGCCACACGGATTGAGCCAGAATTCACATAATGCCACACAGATTAAGCAAAAATTCACAATACGCTTCATAAACAGGGACATTGTCCACCAAAGGTGCGCATTAAACATTTACACCATAATGTCCATTACACGTTAAGTTACACACCATTATGTCCAGTATGTATTACGCCAAACACCATAATGCCTATTTATAATTATGCTACATAAGTGCTGATTATCTACATGCTCATTGCCAAGGGTTCCATGCTCATTGCCAGAGGTTCCATGCTCATTGCCATGTGGGATTACATGCTCATTGCCAAGGGGGAATACATGCTCGTGGTAAATGGGGGACAGCCACCGCCAGGCAGAAGTGATAGCCACTGACAGTGGCAGAGCCTGGCTGTATTCAGAGCAGGTCCCGGCTATTTGAAATAATACCCCTTTCACACCAGAAAATGCATTCCCGGGTTGGCCCCTTTTACACCAGCCTAGTCCCTGCATTTTCTGGTGTGAGAGGGAGAGAAAACCACCCCTCCCCCCCTTTAACCAGTTATCTAATTTAACCGGCTATATCTTCGGAGCCAACTGACCCATTTACATGAGACAAGTATCATATTGAAGAACTTTTGAGTGGGCTTTGAATGATTTAGGTCCAGTGAAACTGGAATGTTTGGTTCCAGAGTAACCTGCCCTCAAAGAACATGAACAGCCATGAAATGACATTTCAAATATAAAAAAAATCGGTTTACACGCAATATCTCTGAAACCCATTGAACGATATGGACCAGTCTGGTATCATATTGAAGGCCCAGCGATTTGGAATTGAATGAGATCAACCACAAGCTTCTGTGATGCCAGGGGGGAACTGGCAGCCGTCGGAACCGGGTGGGGGTCGGAATTGACGGGTCCCATATTATCCTATGGGGAAAAAACTTTACAACTTTGCCAGACAATAGCTCCGGTTCCCGGGGGGCTAGAGACACGGGGCTGGGCTCGTTGGAAAGCCCTGGTCCTCAGCTACAAAAGAAATGACAGGGGGGCACGTGCCCGGGTGCCCCCCCCCCCCCCCCCTGAATCAGCCACTGTACATTTGTATTGTTCTCAGAGTACAGTATGATCACCATTTATGGCAGGTCAAGAATGTTTATGCATTATTGACACTAATGCCACTATGTTTTTTTAACTATATATAGATGTTAACTAAGTAGGACTGCCGTATGTACATGTCCTACCTGTACACTGCATTCAAGATGGCAAAAGGTACAGTGAAAAATAGTTTGCAGGTACTGGTACATTTCAGGCCAACAATATTAACACAAGAATCCGAGTGCTGCCCCCAAATTAGTGCTGCCCCTAGTCATGTGCTTCACGCACCTAATGGCAAATTCACCAATGGCATTAGGTAAAGTTGATATACCATTACAGCAGCTCATCAAATAAAGATACAGAATACAGCAGTGAAAAGAGTGGAGAATAGGACAAGTGGAGAATTTGCCACAATCAGCTTTGAGTTTTCCTTTATAAAGTACATCCTAGAGAACAAAAGGTAGAAGCTGATTGGTTGCTATGAGAAACTTCTCCAGTGGTTCATTTCTCCACTACCATCAATAGGAGTTGGCCATAAGAAACAACAAAAGGTCTTCATATGGTCTATTTTTGCTTATTTTCTGAGTTGTTTTGTTTTTGTATCGTTACTGAGTTTAATTCAACTGCACATTCTTCATAGACCACAAAATATTAATGAATAATTCTCCATGCATGCTACAGCCAGGACACATACCAGTACTTGCAGAAAATATTTCATACTTAAGGATTGTGGCACAGGTTGAGATTACACAGAAACCATTGCAAAACAGCATTCATTTTAATAAACTGCATATGGGCTTCTTGGAATTAAGAAGAGGAAGTCAGAAAATGTGTCAGCTTGTGCATACAATTCAAATAGTAGACTCACTACTGTGCAGGATTGAAAAAAGGATTTGGAACAGTGATTTTTTAATCTTTTTCAACTCGGGGCACACCAAACAAGATTTTAAAATTGCCAATTCCCACACAGGAAAAATTACACTGGCCCCACAGTAACAAAAAAACATTGCTGCGGTCTCATATCCCCAGGATACAGAGACAATACTAGAGCAGGAAGAAGTCAGGGAATAACAGCTGAGCTGGTGGTGGTGGCGGCTGTAAACATCACTAGATTAGGGCACACTTGAGAACAGGTCACGGCACACTAGTGTGACACGGCACAGTAATTGAAAAACTTTGATTTAGAGGGTAGACATATAAAACAGATTGATATCTTAAAACTTTGAATATCACTGTTAATGCTTGTATTTGCACTGTCTGTTTTGAAAATGCACAGCTGTACCTCTAATGACTTCACCACTTCTGCTATTCCATTGATAGTAGGTGTCCCCCATCATTTTATTCTTGGTCCTCTTCTTCTCTATCTCTATATGTCCTCTCTGGGTGAGCTTATTTGCTCACTTAACTTCCACCATCACCTCGATGCTGATAATACTAAAATATACTGCTCCTTTCCTGATCTCTCTCCCTCTATCCTCACTCATATCTCCTACTGTCTCTCTGCTATCTACTCTTGGATGACCCAGCGCTTTTTTAGACTTAAAATATCAAAGACTAAGCTGACCTCCCACCCTCCTGCATAAAACCTGACCATCTCTCATCCTAAACTACTGTTTATGCTCACCTCTTTCCCTTCTGTGTCACCCCTGTCTGTCTAACCCTCCCCTTTAGACTGTAAGCTCTCACGAGCAGGGCTCGGGTCTCCTCATGTGCCTTTCTTAGAATATATAAACCTCTGCCACCCTGATGCTTGCTTCAGTGTCCTGTCCCCTGATGCAACTATCCATTTTTACCATGTACTTGTCCTAAACTGTCTTGTGCTGTAATTTGTTATGTGTTTTTGCTCCTAATTATGCTTTGTAAAGCGCTGCGGAATCTGTGTGCGCTATATAAGAAACTGTTAATAAATAAATAAATAAATATATGTGAATGTCAACCATTTTTTCTAATTAAGAGACAATTGAGTCAGTGATGTATAAAAATGGTGAAACCATGTGGAGCTCCCCATATCTAATATGGATTAAGCACCTCAAATGTGAAATAAGTTCTTTCCTGACTGATTCTCACTGGATGAAAAGTGTCTGTATTTGCAAGAAGCCTTGGAAGTCTTAGATACCACCTTATGCTATTGCAAGCCTCTGTAGGGCTTATGCATGTATTCACACAGCTGCTACAGAAACCAATACCATCCACAGTTTTCATACTTGCACCTATCCTATGCACGGTGCAAGAGACTCATCACAAAGAGGCTTCATTTCATTGTACGAGTTTTTCTGGAAATACTCGGTAATGGGTACATTGGCACCTGTTCCGTTTGCTAAAGTTGTCTATATGTGGCCATATATTCGTTTGGTTCTTATTACTGAGTTTAGTAGTCGAATAATAAAATGACTAGAAAATCTTTGATCTGGGAAATGTGTAAATGTACTTGCAGTTTTTTCTAACTGATACAGTTTGATACAGTTTTAATTACATGTGACAATGCTCTATAAAAAATTATTATTTTATAGAAAACCTAGACTAAGAGGGGTATCCAAACCCTGGTTCCGACAGCATTGAAGAGGCAGCTCGACAGAACGGACCCGACTTTAAAACCAGTCAGGTTCGTTTTGCCGAAAATGGCCATGGATTGTCGAGTTCATGGCCGGATCTCGACAATCCACGTCGGTTTTCAACGACACGCCCCCTTTTTACTGTTCAACAGGCAAAATGTTGAATTCCGCCTGCTGATAAACTGGTGAGTGGACTGAAATGGGGTAAGGATTCCGAGTGCCGGAACATCCCGACAGTCGGAACCTGGGATTGACAAGCCCCCTAAAGCTGGCCATACATCTAAAGATTTAGGGGGTATTCATTGTCTGCCGATATTTCCGACAGTAGTAGTATCGGAAGTTAAGATATTTAATTCCAGCCAGGACACGCCTCCTACAGACCCGCCTCCCTGTTGAGGCGAGACCGTGTTGTCGGAAACGGCCATGGATTGTGCAACAGCCATGTTTTTCGCCAATTTATGGGCTTTCTGAATTCTGACATGATAGTTGGAACATTGAATTTCGGCTGTTGAGTTACTGTCAGAAGAACTGAAAAAGGGTTGGGATTCTGACTGTCGGGACGTTCCGACAGTCGTAATTCCAAATTGAATACACCCCCTTTATTGTTTGATCTGGTTGGTTGGAACAAAAATAAAACTGGTAACTTATAAAGCAAGTTGACCATTTGCTTTAAAATTCTGGAAAACTGCCCAAAATTGTCATTCAGATATCACCAGATTTTTGTTCCAACCAGCCAGATCTGACAATAAAGATGTATGGACAGCTTTAGTCAATGCACTAGGTTAAGATTCTGTTAGTTTAAGCAGGAAGAGAGAGCACAGTCAGATAATATGCGCCAATGGCTGACATGGTCACAGCAATTAGTATTTTCAATACAGTCTTATATTTAATCCTATTAAGTCATTCCAGTAATAAGCTGTTTGAAATTTAACCTGGAAATAGGAACTTGGCAGATATCTGACTACAGGGCATTTGAAAGATAATTGACAGGTTTAAAAAAAAGTGTGGTAGTAGCATTATCCTCGCATTTTATACACTCAAATAGTGTTGGGGTTCTAAAAATACAATAATTCTAGGGGAATATCGATTAGTTTCTGTTAGTTAAACGAAGCTCAAGCTGGCACAGATGTTATTATCATTGTTAGTTTGAGATATTCCATGGGCCAAATGTAATTAGGTTGAGAGTTTCAGAAAGTGAGAGATTTTGGGAGAGTTTTCCCATTTTTTTTAAAGCAGCAATCAGTTACATGGCACAATCAATGTGTTTTTTTTGCAGTGTAAATGATTGCCACTTTAAAAAACATGGGAAAACTCCCAAAATCTCTCACTTTCCAAAACTCTCATCATATTACATTTGGCACCATATGTTTTAAGTTTAAGCAGTAACCTTAGAGGTTTACTGTGAAAAGATTGTTGCCCAGATCAGAGGTCAGTCCCAATTTGTGAGGCGGTTGGAAGTTATGGCACAGCATGCGCCTTAAAGGTTGGCCCTGAGCTTATTATTTGCTTATTCCAAGCAAATATGTCCAAAACCCATCATAACAGGCTCACCATCATAGGTGTGCGCAGGGTGGTGCCGGGTGTGCACAGGCACCTCCTACTGCCCAACACATCCACACACCCTTGCTGTCACCAATGTCCATTCTCCAACCCACAGTGGGCCACAAGCACATTCTGTCGGTCGCCTTGGAGGAGACAGACACTAGAGCTCCGGTCAGACCTCTACTTTCTGTCTCCAAGACGGCTGCCATTTTTTGAGTGGCCGCTACCGACAATGTGCTGTGGGTTGGAGGCCAGATGCGGTGGTCAGAGGAGCACAGAGCGCTGTTAGGAACTCCCTGGGCAAGGAGCATGCAAGTCCCCTGGCAATGAACATGCAAATCCTCCTGGAAACGAGCATGCAAGTCCCCCTGGCAATGAGCATGCAAGTCCTCCTGGCAACAAGCATGCAAGTCCCCCTGGCAATGAGCATGCAAGTCCCCCTGGCAATGAGCATGCAAGTCCTCCTGGCAACAAGCATGGTGCTGCGGAACCCTTGTGGCACCATATAATAAAATATAATAATAATGAAGGTAAGCTTCACTTTTGTGGCATATGTAATAGGCATTATGTCATATAATTTGTCATATAATTTGTAATGGGCATTGCGGTGTGTGGCATGATGTGTAATGGGCATTATGATGTGTGGCATTATGTGTAATATAGTAGTAGTTTGTTATTTATAAGGCGCCAGAAAGTGTCCGCAGCGCCGTACATACAGTAGCAAACATAAAAACAAATGACAAGGTAACGTACAGGGTGTGATGATAAAATATAGCATAAATAGGAGTATAGCTGGTAGAACTAAAATCAGCATCAATTCTGAAGTAGGTGTAGAAATTGTCGAGGAGACTGAAGATGAAGTAGAGGAAGAGAAGAACAGGGCAGGAGCGCTGGTGAGGTAAAGAGGTATGGTGAGTACGTAAGGAAGGATGACCCTACTTATAAGAGTTAACAGACTAAAAGGAGGTGGGTGGAAGAACGAGAAACAAAAGGAATAGTAGTATTAACAGATGGAGGGGTAGGGTAGGCAGGATAGGAGGAGCAAAAGAGGTTAGGAGGAGGAAGGGTAGGCTAGTCGGAAGAAGGGGGTTTTGAGGGAGCGCTTGTAAGGGAATCAGAAAGCCTGATGGGTGGCGGGAGGTTGTTCCTGTGCAGGGGGACAGTGTGAGAGACGTTTTGGACACGGGAGTGGGAGGAGGTGATTAGGTGAGAGGTCAGGAGGCGGTCGGCGGCGGAGCGAAGAGGACGGGAGGGAGTGTGGATAGAGATCAGTGAAGGGAGGTAAGGAGCTGTGGAGGAGGAGAGAGCCTTGTAGGTGGTAATGAGGAGTTTAAAGAGAACTCGGAAAGGAATGCGGAGCCAGTGAAGAGATAGACTGAGGGGGAGGCGAAGGTAGTGCGGCGAGAGAGGAAGATTAGCCTAGCAGCGTCGTTAAGAATGGATTGGATAGGGGCGAGTCGGGCGAGAGGTAGCACAGAGAGAAGGATGTTGCAGTAGTCAAGGCAGGAGATGACAAGAGAGTGAATGAGAATTTTGGCTGCGTCAGTGGAGAGGAAGGGTCTGATGCACGAGATGTTGCGGAATTGAAAGCGGCAAGACTGTGAGAGAGCACAAATGTGGGTGGTGAAAGACAGGGAGAAGTCAATGATGACACCGAGGCAGCACGTTTGGTCGGTGGAGGTGATCTTGGTTTCACCAATGCTGATTAAGATAGTGGGAGAAGAAGTTATGTTTGGGGGATGTAAGATTAGAAGTTCAGTTTTAGCCATGTTTAGTTTCAGGAAGCGTTCGGTCATCCAGGCTGAGATGGCCGTGAGGCATTCTGAGACCTTGGACAGGAGTGATGGGGATAGGTTGTGGGAGGAGAGATAGATTAAGGTATCATCAGCATAAAGGTGGTAATGGAAGCTGTAGGAGCTGATGAGAGTGCCCAGAGAGGTGGTGTAGATGGAGAAGAGGAGAGGGCCAAGGACTGACCCTTGGGGAACACCGACTGGCTGAGGAGTAGTAGGAAAGGAGGAGGTCGGAGTGGAGATGGAAAAGGAGCGATCGGAGAGGTATGAGGTGAACCAGGAGAAGAACGTGCCAGTGATGCCAAAGGAGCGGAGGGTGTTGAGCAGGAGAGGGTGGTCAACAGTGTCAAAGGCAGCCGACAGATCAAGCTGGATGAGGATAGAGAAGAGGCCTTTGGATTTAGCCGATAGTAGATCTAAGTGACCACAATCAGGGCAGTTTCAGTGGAATGTAAAAGGCGGAACCCTGAGTGTAGGGGGTCTAGAATGGAGTAAGCGGTAAGGTGGCTTAGGAGACGGTTATAGGCCAGACGTTCTATGAGCTTGGAGGCAAAAGGGAGGAGGGAGATAGGCCTGTAGTTGGTCCAGATTAGTTTTTTTGAGAATTGGGGAGACAAGAGCTTTTTGAAGGAGGAGGGGAAGATCCCAGAGGATAGGGAAAGATTAAAGAGGTGAGCCAGGTGAGAGCAGAACGACGGACTGAGACGATGGATAATATTGGAGGGGATAGGATCGAGCGGGCAGGTGGAGGGAGAAGCGGATTGAAGGATACTGTAGAATGGACTTCAGTGGCAGTGGTGGGGTAAAATGAGGACAGGGGTGGGAAGGAGGGGAGTGGAGATGTTGCAGGGGAGGAGGGAGTGGGTGAGGTCAGGGCAGCAGTGATGGCAGTCCTGAGAGAGGAGATTTTGGTTGAAAAGTAGGTAGCATTGAAGGGGGATAGAGGAGGGAGGGCAGGCAGAGTCCAATGCCAAAGATAGGATGTCGTTATAGAGGGAGGCAGCGAGGTTTGGGCAGGACATGGCGACGATTGGGGCGAGAAGAGGACACAGCGTGTCCTAGAAGGCAGCAATATTAAGTGTGTTGACTTTATGCCGTAAAACAATGCGCTTGGGGGGGGGGGGGGGTAGAGGGGGAAGTTGTGAGGGAGAAGGAGATGAGGTGATGGTCAGAAAGTGGAAAAGCCGAGATAGTGTAGTCAGTAAGGGAACAAGAGCGGGAGAAGACGAGATTGAGGGAGTGTCCTTGGATGTGAGTGGGAGAGGTAGTCCACTGAGATAGACCAAGAGAGGAGCAGAGAGAGAGAGAGGAGTTTGGAGGTGACAGGATCAGCGGGGTTATCAAAGTAATGGGCATTATGGTGTGTGGCATTATGTGTAACAGGCATTATGGTGTGTGGCATTATGTGTAACAGGCATTATGGTGTGTGGCATTATGTGTAATGGGCATTATGGTATGTAGCATTATGTGTGATGGGCTTCACAGTGTAAATTTTTGCAGCACAGCTTCCCTATTTCTAGTGTGTGGGGGGGAGGGGATGATTCATTTTAAAGCCCATATACATAAATAAGTCACCTATTTAGTTTGCATTGATGCCCAGTGGGTGGTGATAGACACGCCCAGTAGGCAGTTATAGAGATGCCCAGTAGGTGTGACGGACACTCCCCTAAAAAAATGGACAGCGCACGCTTATGCTCACCATCGACTGATTTTTACACTGGGCACAAGTCATTGGTGGTGTGATGGAAAAAGGCCTATCCAGCCTGCAGCTGACATCATACCCCCTGCCCTAAAATGCTCAGGCACGTCTGCATTCTCCCCATCACTGCCAGTGTTTTCCTAGGCACGTTTTTCTCAGCAATACAATTGAGATTCTGCGCTTCTTAATTATTACGTACGTGCAATATGGCTGAATAGGATGGATGCACTATAAATTTCTCAAAAGCGACTTTCAATTTTATTGTTGCTAATATGGCATGAATTGTTATTAATAAACACAGTTATTTGCCACATACATATAACAAACAAATGTGTCAAATTATAAAAACAAGTGGCCACCTGTAAAAAAAGGATAATTTCCTGCTCACTTTGTAATGTTGGATTTTAGCAGCAGTAATATGGTTGAAAAGAGTCATAGAAAGTATATATTATAAAACGATGTATGTATGTAGCTCACAATAGGGTATACTTTGATACCATTGCACCAATGTTATAGATATACTTGCTATGGGGAGTCCAAACCAATATTTGTACAGCGGCACCAATTTATTAGTAATGACACAGTCACTGGAGTGATAATACAGTATCACTTATTTACAGTAGATGTCAACATAAATAGCTGAAAGTTTCACCTGTCCAGGGGGGTAGGGGATAATAACGCATGTGAGCGGGAACCCAATCCCAGCGTGGCAGGTTGAGCCAGTGCCTGATTCTTTAGCTGCCCCCGTTCAGACATGATCGCTTGTTGCAGTACGGCAGCCGCAGTGCAGACCTATGTTGGTTCCTTTCCCATCTGCCAGGCAGTTTGTAAAGCCCACAAGGTGGAGGGGTATCACCGTACTGGCTTGCTCCTCCTTGATGTCCCGATAAGATGGTAACTGGGTGTCTGGACAAGAGCAATGGCAATGTGGGCTTTCAGGTCTTGATTGGTGCAGGAAGAAATTCAAGGGTCCACAACAAGCAAGAGCAACAACTGGTGCGTTTCGTTCCACTGGGGCCTGCGTTTTTCTTAGCACTCCCACTAAGCGTCCGGTTTCCACCCTGAGACGCTCACTTCCTGTCAATCATAGTGCACACGGCATGCAAATAGAAAAAATATCAGGATTTTACTGCAGCATGGGCTGTACACAACAGTGTATCGATAATTGTTTGCCATGTGAATTTGCAGCCGTGCAATCAGTTCTGAATTACCCCCTATGGACAATGCTGTACTGCTGTACTTGGTGGAGCTGTAAAGTGCAAGGAGAGACATCCTAGTAATAGAAAAAGTACTTCATTGTTAGACATGCACAGTAGAGCAAAGGAGCAGAGTGATATGCTGCAGGTCTGTAATGAGACGAAGGTGATGGTGAGTGATAGGACCACGGAATAGAGTGCTCGGAATAGCAGAGTGCCAGCAGTGTGTACAGGACATATGGGCAGACAGCTGATACACAGCAGGATACGTGGAGGCTGTGTGATTTGAGATTAAATAAAAGTAAGTGGTATAAACTGGTGATAGGCAGGACTATGATGGTTATTAGACTGATGGACCAAGTGGTTCTTATCTGCCATCAAATTCTATGTTTCTATGATGTCGGAATCCTGACTGCCGGGACTGCCATGCTCGCCATGGGTTCTATTTCCCTCTATGGGGGTCATGGACCCCGCAAGGGAGAATAGCCACTGTAAGCCAAGATCCCAGCTGTTAGGAGGCCATCCGGCACCCAAATAAGTGAACTGCAATATAAAGTATTATATATCTGGCAGAGAATGAGCTACCTGAGGTATATGCTGTGAGCGTGACACATGCTCCAACTGACTGAGCTATATGTATACCTGAGTCGATAATCTGCACAGTGAGAAACATATTGATAATGATATATTACATGCTAAAGTGCACTAAGTACTGAGATACAAATAATACTGAGTGCTGAAGATAATTCAACTGTGCCTTATCATTGGAATGCTGCAGCTATTGTTTTCTCTGAATCTAGAAAGATAAGCATTTAGTTACTAATGCTGCTTATTGTGGATTCTTACATGCTTGTAATGGGACAGTTACCACCATGCAAGGGAGTACTATCAAAAGAACTCTGCTCACCTTAACCCCTTCATGACAGAGCCAGTTTGTGCCTTCATGACAGAGCCCTTTTTTTCAAATCTGACATGTCTCACTTAAGTGGGGATAACTTTTTTTTGCTTTTACTTATCCCAGTGATTTTGAGATTGTTTTCTCGTGACACATTGTACTTCAAGTTAGTGGTAAATTTTGGTCGATACAGTCTGTGTTTTTTTGTGAAAAATACCAAAATATCGTGAAAAAATGGAAAATTTAGCAATATGCAAAATGTCACATTTTCTGCTTGTGAGACAAATAATCTTACCACTCAAAATAGTTAATAACTAACAAAGACCATATGTCTACTTTATGTTGCAATCATTATTTCAACCCCCTTTTCATTTTTTTGGACACTAGGAGGCTTCAAATATGACTAGCAAATTCTCAAATTTTCAAGAAAATTTCAAACACTGATTTTTTTAGGGACCAGTTCAGTTCTGATGTGACTTTGAGGGACTTGTATGTGAGACACCCCCATAAATGATGCCATTTCAAAAACTGCACCCCTCACAGTATTCAAAACAGCATTTTGGAAGTTTGTTAACCCTTTAGGTGTTTCACAGGAATTAAAACAAAGTGTAGGTGAAATTTCAAAATTTCTTTTTTTTTGCAGAGTTTCAATTTTAATACATTTTTCTAACAAATACAGTAGATTTTACTAGAGAAATGTGACTAAAAATTGATTCCCCCAATTCTTGTGTTTTCAAAAATATCCTATATGTGGCCCTAGTGTGCACGTTGACCAAACCACAGGCTTCATAATAGAAGGAGCACCTACTTGATTTTGGAGCCTCCTTTTTATGAGATTTTTTTTTAGGCACCATGTAGGTTTCTAGGCACCATAAGTATTAAAAGTTAGGAACCTTCCCCACAAGTCACCCCATTTTGCAATCTACACCCCTCAGGGAATTCATCTAGGGGTATAGTGTACATTTCAAACCCCCAGGGGTTTCACCAATTTTGGTACAACTGGGATGTGAAAATGGAAAATTAAATTTTTTTACACAAACATGCAGTTCTGGCTCAAAATTTTTCATTTTCACAAGTAATGAAGGAGACAAAGCACCCCAAAATCTGTGCCCCAATTTCTCCCGAGTACGGCAATGCCTCACATGTGACCAAAAAATACCAGTTGGGTGCATGGCAGGACTCAGAAGGGAAGGAGTGATTTTTGGATTTTGCAGCACAGATTTTGGTGGAATGAATGGTGGGTGCTATGTTGCACCAATACAGTGGAACCCCCCCACAAGTCACCCCATTTTGCAAAGTACACCCCTCAGGGAATTCATCTAGGGGTATAGTGTACATTTCAAACCCCCAGGGGTTTCACCAATTTTGGTACAACTGGGATGTGAAAATGGAAAATTACATTTTTTTACACAAACATGCAGTTCTGGCTCCAAATTTTTCATTTTCACAAGGAATGAAGGAGACAAAGCACCCCAAAATCTGTGCCCCAATTTCTCCCGAGTACGGCAATGCCTCACATGTGACCAAAAAATACCAGTTGGGCGCATGGCAGGACTCAGAAGGGAAGGAGTGATTTTTGGATTTGGCAGCACAGATTTTGGTGGAATGAATGGTGGGTGCCATGTTGCATTAGCAAGACTCCCAAAGCACCAATACAGTGGAACCCCCCCACAAGTCACCCCATTTTGCAAAGTACACCCCTCAGGGAATTCATCTAGGGGTATAGTGTACATTTCAAACCCCCAGGGGTTTCACCAATTTTGATACAACTGGGCAGTGAAAATGAAAAATTACATTTTTTTACACAAAAATGCAGTTCTGGCTCAAAATTTTTCATTTTCACAAGGAATGAAGGAGACAAAGCACCCCAAAATCTGTGCCCCAATTTCTCCCGAGTACGGCAATGCCTCACATGTGACCAAAAAATACCAGTTGGGTGCATGGCAGGACTCAGAAGGGAAGGAGTGATTTTTGGATTTTGCAGCACAGATTTTGGTGGAATGAATGGTGGGTGCTATGTTGCACCAATACAGTGGAACCCCCCCACAAGTCACCCCATTTTGCAAAGTACACCCCTCAGGGAATTCATCTAGGGGTATAGTGTACATTTCAAACCCCCAGGGGTTTCACCAATTTTGATACAACTGGGCAGTGAAAATGAAAAATTACATTTTTTTACACAAAAATGCAGTTCTGGCTCAAAATTTTTCATTTTCACAAGGAATGAAGGAGACAAAGCACCCCAAAATCTGTGCCCCAATTTCTCCCGAGTACGGCAATGCCTCACATGTGACCAAAAAATACCAGTTGGGCGCATGGCAGGACTCAGAAGGGAAGGAGTGATTTTTGGATTTGGCAGCACAGATTTTGGTGGAATGAATGGTGGGTGCCATGTTGCATTAGCAAGACTCCCAAAGCACCAATACAGTGGAACCCCCCCACAAGTCACCCCATTTTGCAAAGTACACCCCTCCGGGAATTCATCTAGGGGTATAGTGCACATTTCAAACCCCCAGGGGTTTCACCAATTTTGATACAACTGGGCAGTGAAAATGAAAAATTAAATTTTTTTACACAAAAATGCAGTTCTGGCTCAAAATTTTTCATTTTCACAAGGAATGAAGGAGACAAAGCACCCCAAAATCTGTGCCCCAATTTCTCCCGAGTACGGCAATGCCTCACATGTGACCAAAAAATACCAGTTGGGCACATGGCAGGACTCAGAAGGGAAGGAGTGATTTTTGGATTTGGCAGCACAGATTTTGGTGGAATGAATGGTGGGTGCCATGTTGCATTAGCAAGACTCCCAAAGCACCAATACAGTGGAACCCCCCCACAAGTCACCCCATTTTGCAAAGTACACCCCTCAGGGAATTCATCTAGGGGTATAGTGCACATTTCAAACCCCCAGGGGTTTCACCAATTTTGATACAACTGGGCAGTGAAAATGAAAAATTACTTTTTTTTACACAAAAATGCAGTTCTGGCTCAAAATTTTTCATTTTCACAAGGAATGAAGGAGACAAAGCACCCCAAAATCTGTGCCCCAATTTCTCCCGAGTACGGCAATGCCTCACATGTGACCAAAAAATACCAGTTGGGCACATGGCAGGACTCAGAAGGGAAGGAGTGATTTTTGGATTTGGCAGCACAGATTTTGGTGGAATGAATGGTGGGTGCCATGTTGCATTAGCAAGACTCCCAAAGCACCAATACAGTGGAACCCCCCCACAAGTCACCCCATTTTGCAAAGTACACCCCTCAGGGAATTCATCTAGGGGTATAGTGCACATTTCAAACCCCCAGGGGTTTCACCAATTTTGATACAACTGGGCAGTGAAAATGAAAAATTACATTTTTTTACACAAAAATGCAGTTCTGGCTCAAAATTTTTCATTTTCACAAGGAATGAAGGAGACAAAGCACCCCAAAATCTGTGCCCCAATTTCTCCCGAGTACGGCAATGCCTCACATGTGACCAAAAAATACCAGTTGGGCGCATGGCAGGACTCAGAAGGGAAGGAGTGATTTTTTGATTTGGCAGCACAGATTTTGGTGGAATGAATGGTGGGTGCCATGTTGCATTAGCAAGACTCCCAAAGCACCAATACAGTGGAACCCCCCCACAAGTCACCCCATTTTGCAAAGTACACCCCTCAGGGAATTCATCTAGGGGTATAGTGCACATTTCAAACCCCCAGGGGTTTCACCAATTTTGATACAACTGGGCAGTGAAAATGAAAAATTACATTTTTTTACACAAAAATGCAGTTCTGGCTCAAAATTTTTCATTTTCACAAGGAATGAAGGAGACAAAGCACCCCAAAATCTGTGCCCCAATTTCTCCCGAGTACGGCAATGCCTCACATGTGACCAAAAAATACCAGTTGGGCGCATGGCAGGACTCAGAAGGGAAGGAGTGATTTTTGGATTTGGCAGCACAGATTTTGGTGGAATGAATGGTGGGTGCTATGTTGCATTACCAATACAGTGGAACCCCCCCACAAGTGACCCCATTTTGCAAACTACACCCCTCAGGGAATTCATCTAGGGGTATAGTGTACATTTCAAACCCCCAGGGGTTTCACCAATTTTGGTACAACTGGGCTGTGAAAATGAAAAATTACATTTTTTTACACAAAAATGTACTTCTGGCTCAAAATTTTTCATTTTCACAAGGAATGAAGGAGACAAAGCACCCCAAAATCTGTGCACCCATTTCTCCAGAGTACGGCAATGCCTCACATGTGACCAAAAAATACCAGTTGGGTGCATTGCAGGACTTAGAAGGGAAGGAGTGATTTTTGGATTTTGGAGCACAGATTTTGGTGGAATGAATGGTGGGTGCTATGTTGCATTACCAATACAGTGGAACCCCCCACAAGTGACCCCATTTTGCAAACTACACCCCTCAGGGAATTCATCTAGGGGTATAGTGTACATTTCAAACCCCCAGGGGTTTCATCAATTTTGGTACAACTGGGCTGTGAAAATGAAAAATTACATTTTTTTACACAAAAATGTACTTCTGGCTCAAAATTTTTCATTTTCACAAGGAATGAAGGAGACAAAGCACCCCAAAATCTGTGCCCCCATTTCTCCAGAGTACGGCAATGCCTCACATGTGACCAAAAAATACCAGTTGGGTGCATGGCAGGACTCAGAAGGGAAGGAGTGATTTTTGGATTTTGCAGCTCAGATTCTGGTGGAATGAATGGTGGGTGCTTTGTGGCATTAGCAAGACCCCCGATGCACGGTGAAATGATGAACCTAATAATCCATAGATGTGTGGTATATTTTGAAACACTCCTTTATACATAGGCCGGGTTTGTCGGGGCAAGTTTCACAGTGGAAAATAAGTTTCCTTTCTTATTCCCTTTTTATAGCAAACTTTGCACCTTTTTTGTGTCCTGCCCTTTCTTGCAGTGGAGGGGATTTCGTTGGGAAAATGCTGCCCTGGTACAATACGGGGGCCAGTACTAGAAGTACTGGGGCCCTCTGCCTGCTGGTTCCCAAATATTAGGCCCTTTATGACTTCCTCTTGAAAGTGCATAAATGTCCCCCTCTGGCCGGTAGAACGGAATAGCACGTAAGCGTTATACAGTGCCATCTGGATGATATACACGGCCAGCTTCTTGTACCAGATATTTGTTTTCCGCAGGGCACTGTACGGCTTCAGTACCTGATCTGAAAGATCCACTCCGCCCATGTACTTATTGTAATCCAGGATACAATTTGGTTTTGAGGTGTGGGTACTGGTACCTCGTACAGGGATGGAGGTGGTACTGTCTCCATGAATTGTTGTCAGTATAAGGACATCCCTCTTGTCCTTATATTTGACCAACAACATATTTTCGGTGCATATTCCCCTGCTTTCACCCCTTCTTAGTACTTGGGCAATGTGCGTTTTGGGGAGGCCTCTTTGGTTCTTGCGCACAGTACCGCAAGCTGCTGTACCTCTTGAACCAAGGGCCTTAAACAGGGGGATGCTGGTGTAAAAGTTATCCACATAGAGGTGATAACCCTTATCCAGGAAGGGGTGCATTAAATCCCAGACAATTTTGCCACTAACACCTACGAGGGAGGGGGGGGCATTCTGGCGGTTCAATTCTTGAATCCTTCCCTTCATATACCCTAAACTTGTGGGTGTACCCTGTGGTGCTTTCACACAGCTTATACATTTTTATGCCATACCTTGCCCTCTTATTGGGAAGGTACTGGCGGAATTTAACCCTTCCTTTAAAATGTATAAGGGACTCGTCGATACTAATACATTTATCAGGGATGTATAGCTCTTCAAATTTGGCACTGAAGTGATCAATGACCGGCCTGACTTTGAATAGCCGGTCAAAGGTGGGATCATCTCTGGGTGGGCACTGTGCATTATCGGTGTAATGTATAAATTTATGGATTGCCTCAAAACGAGTCCGAGTCATGGCCATACGGTAAAATGGGGTGCTGTACAGAACATCTGTACTCCAATATTGCCTAATTTGTGGCTTTTTTACTATGCCCATATGAAACACCAGACCCCAAAATGTCATCATCTCTACTGCATCTACAGGGGTCCACCTAGCAAATGATGACGTGGGGTTTTGAGCAATAAACTGCTGGGCATATAAATTAGTTTGGTCCACCATTAAATTTATAAAATCATCAGAGAAAAATAATTTGAAAAAGTCAATTTCTCTGAGACCTGTGGAATCAAATTGGATTCCTGGCATGGCCAAAAACTCAGGAACCTGGGGCTCAAAATTGTCTGGTGGTGGGGTCCATACGAGATCAATTATTGGGGGCGGGGTCTCAGCTGCTCTACGGGGGCGTCTTTGAGGGGGTCCCTCATCACCAGAGGAGGAAGAGGAGCTTAAGACGAATCCTTCAAATTCCCCGCTTGCCTCACTGGCTGTGTCAGAATCAGAGGCAAGCATGGCATATGCCTCCTCCACTGAATACATTCTTCTGGATGACTGGGATGACATTTGGGATGACATTTGGGATGACATTTTTATTTTTGTGTTACTGGTAGTGAAATGTTTCAACACGTGTACAGTGTAGGGGGGGGTTCAAACTTTATTTCAAGCCGGGGGGTATGTAGTGTGTAGTGTGTATGTAGTGCAGGAAAAAAAATACTTTATACAAAAAAAAAAAAATTGAAGGGGTTAAAAAAAAAAAAAATTGAAGGGGTTAAAAAAAAAATTGAAGGGGTTAAAAAAAAATTGAAGGGGTTAAAAAAAATTGAAGGGGTTAAAAAAAAATTGAAGGGGTTAAAAAAAAAAAAAAAACGTCCTGCGCCAAAAATTGAGCACAGATGTTGGTCAGTAACGTCCGTCACTGAACAGCGCTCAAAGGCAACAGGAATTTGATCAAAAAAAAAAAAAAATAGATCAACCCTGTGCCGAAAAAGATGATCAGTGATGTACGTCACTGATCAGCGCACAGCGGCCACAGGACACCCACAAAATCACAGTGTGTGTAAAAAAAAAATAAAAAAAGACCCCACAGCACACACAAAAAAAAAAAAGGTGATCAGTGATGCGACACTGATTACCAGTGAGGGGCAGCAGGTGCACAACCTTTGGTGCAACTGACAGTGCAACTGGCAGGTATATATAAAAAAAAAAAACCTCTGCACCCCTAAAAAGTTGCTGATCACCTCAGATATAGTGATCAGCACAAAAGGCGGGGGCAGCAGACACAAAATTTAGCACTCTCTATCACTCTCTATCACTCTCTGTCACTATCTCTCTCTATCTCTCTATCTCTCACTATCTATCACTCTATGACACTGCAGCAGCAGCACTGACAGTTATATATATGAAAAATAACCCCTGCACCCCCAAAAAGTTGCTGGGGGTGCACAAAAGGGGGGCAGCAGACACAAAATATAGCAGTCTCTATCACTCTCTGTCACTATCTCTCTCTATCTCTCTATCTCTCACTATCTATCACTCTATGACACTGCAGCAGCAGCACTGACAGGTATATATATATATATAAAAAATACCCTGCGCCCCCAAAAAGTTGCTGATCAGTTAATTTATACTGATCAGCACAAAAGGGGGGGCAGCAGTCAGTTATATAAAAAATATATAGCACGATCTGTCACTATCTCTCTATCTCTCTCTATCTCTCTCTCTCTCTATCTCTCTCTATCTCTCTATCTATAACTCTATTACACTGCAGCAGCACAAAATATAGCACTCTCTGTCACTAGGCCTCTCTATCTCTCTCTCTCTATCTCTCTCTCTCTAACTCGATGACACTGCAGCAGCACAACACAGCACAACACAGCACAGGATGTCACAAGATGAAGCAAGATCCCAAGCAGTGATCAGGTAAGTATTGAGCAAGGTTCTGGTCAGTATATGGCGGCAGCTGGGCACGGTGACCGCACTGCACGCTATTCCAGACCGGAATGGCGTCTGCAGTGCAGTCACCGTTAGTTTAAACCCCCCTCCATGGCTGTGATTGGTCCGTCGGACCAATCACGGCCTTTGGGGGCGGGCGGGGTGAGGTGGGTGACACCAGTGTCACCCTTACACCCCGCGGTGATTGGTGCTGTACTTTACAGCACCAATCACCTCCGATCCCGTGTCACCGGCGAACGTTATTCGCCGGTGACACAGAAAACGCTGTGAATGGCTGTTCACACTGAACAGCCAATCACAGCGATCGCCGACGGGGGGGCGGCATCGCAGCCCCCCCTGGGCATGCAGGGACATGTCTGCTGTCAGGGACAGCAGACATCGTCCCTCTGTCCCCGCGTCTATAGACGCGGGGACAGTTTGAAGCCATGACGTATATATACGTCATGTGTCGGGAAGTACTTCCCGGCCATGACGTATATATACGTCAAATGTCGTGAAGGGGTTAAAGTAAATTTCTTATCAGTCTGGCATGTTGCTAGTTTGCTGTGTGATAATATACATTATATGGACAAAAGTATTTGAACACACCTGTAAATGATTGCATTCAGGTGTTTCAATCAGACCCAGAGCCCTGGCCTCAACCCCATCAAGCATCTATGGTATGAATTGTAACGGACATTGCGAGCCAGGCCTTCCCGTCCAACATCAGTGCCTGACCGCATAAATGCTCTACAGAATGAATGGGCACAAGGTCCCACAGAAACACTCATAATCTTGTGGAAAGCCTGTTACACTGTAGCTGCAAAATAAAAGCTATGAATAAAATGTATCTACCTATAGAAAAAGAGGTGCTGCAGTAGCTAGGATAAAGAAGTATATTTAATTGCCAAGATAACTATTGCTTATTGATTACAAATGACCATATTGCTAACCTTTATCATATGCCTCATGTCATTTGTATGCTTAGAACGTTCTGCATAGTATTCCCTGGCCCTGTATCCTACTAATCCACTATAATAAATTTGCTAGATTATTCTATTCATCAAGCCTGTCATATTAAGTTGTTTTAAAATGTGTATGGTTCTAGCCTCTCTTACAACCTGAGAACAGGGCCGGTGCAAGGCTTCTCAGCACCCTAAGCAAAACTTCAACCTACCCCCCCCCCCCCATTTATTTTTAGATCATGTGGTCATCCAATCCCCATGACACCACCCCCCCCCCCACCCCCCCCGGAAGGTGGCCAAGTCCCCTGCTTTTCCTCTGCACCCTCCCCTTCGCTACCCACAATAGAGTACAAGGAGGAGGCGGCAGCAATGTAGGAAGTATGACTCAAGGGAAAGTATAGAGGTGAGTTCTTAGAAGTTCCACAGCCGCCACCTGCATTAAGTACAACAATGATCCTCATAGACATCCTTGATTTTTTGATTTGCAGACTTGGTGGCGCCCCCCAGATCCCGGCGCCCTAGGCAGCTGCCTAAAGCTGCCTAGTGGTAGAGCCGGCCCTGCCTGAGAAGGACAAACTTCAAGAGTCCTTGCCAGAGAGAAAAGGAAGATCTACCAGGAGTTGCCATGTTTGCTGTAAGGTACCACCTTAACCTAAGTTATCTGTGCACACAACACTCGGGGTACCACAGCAGTACCAGGGAAAACTGAAAGTTGCAGATAAACTCCGTTTTATCAGGATGCTGCAGACAGCCCGCTCTTGAGAACTGTAAGGAATGCTTCATCTATTGGCATGAGTTGAGAACCATTTTGAGGAATGAGTATTGTAGTAAACATAAATTAGCAAGATAGTGATCACAGTTTCTACACAAATAATAATTTCAGCCTTCGCAGTTACAGTGCAGTTCCAGCCACCACATAGTTTTATAATGCAGTCTTGCAGACTAGCATACTGTACTGTATCTCCTTAGTTCCAACAGACCTGTAACCATTTACCATGTGATAAGACTGTTCCAGTACCCTCGTTGCTGCCATCAAAAACTGTGGGGCTCAGGAATGAACCCCTGGCATGTCTGGTGAGACCTCCTGTGTCTGCAGCACTGGCGGCACTACTCAACCTCCACAGGTACTGTATATTGCGTCATGTGAAATTATGACAAATTATACTTGATAGCCTCCAGTCCTGGGCCCCTTTTCTGTTGGGGCCTGGAATTCGGCATCTTCAGACTGTGTTAGCCATTGTAACCTATGAGTCACAGTCAGCTGTGTATTCTGGTAGAGGGATCCATAGGCAAGGGGCGCTTGCACATGTATGGTCAGCTTGGGATGGCCATTGGTGTGATCGCCATTGATGGCTGCCATCAATGTGACATTACGAATCGTCATCGATGGCAGCATACAATGTATGTAGGCGAAACGGAACCTGGACAGGACTTTATGGGAGTTAGGGGCAGAGCTATGTTTCGTGTCCCTGCCCCTTAGGGGGAAAAAAAGGGTGAGCGCATTGAAGCCCCTTGCGAGCTCGCTCCGCTCGCCATGCTGTGGGCTTGGTGGCTTGTTATACTTCGCATAGGTTCTATTTTCCCTCTATGGGGGGGTCGTGGACCACCACGAGGGAGAATACCCCCTGTAAGTCGGGATCCCGACTGTCGGGCATTTAATAGTCGGGATTCCAATGTCGGTATACTGACAGTCGGAATCCGGTTCATTGTCTCCTTAGTGGTCTTCCTACAAATAGGCTCACACTACTACAACCTATTTGAATGTGGCTGTGAGGCTGATCTTCCTTGATAGACGTTCATCATTTGCAGATTTGCTCTGTCATTACCTCCATTGGTTACCTGTTTTCTTCTGTATACAATATGAAATACTTTTACTTAGTGTGACAGGGTCAGCAGGAACATACCTGGCAGGGATGTAGAGCAGCAGAGTGTGGTTGCATTGAATCCATGGTCATAATTCACCAATATGGCAATCCGATTCACCGATCAGCAGCATCAATGATCAGTAATACATTGGGGAATCAGTCATTATGGCATGAAGAGCCTCAGAAAAGCTTGTAAACAATAGTGCACTGATGGAGGCGTGTGGTCAGCATGTGGAATGGTAGGAATAACCATGCTGCACAGGATTAGCACTAGAGGTCTGAAGTGGTGTCACACATAAACTAGAACGTATTTACCTTACACTGATGTATATAGACTACAGTAAATACAGAATTACTCTGGGCTGTGGGCAGTGCCATTATGGAAAACCAGCTGGGGAATTTTCGGGAAGCAGCCCTTCTGGAGGCGAGGTCTGTTGAGGGGGTGGGGTCTTTTAAAGGGACGGACTCCCTCTTTGTAGGGCCTGATTCTGAGCTGGACACGGCTGTAGCCCTTCTTGTGTCTTTGACTTTATGTTATGTCTATGACTTTATGCTAATTATACTACAATGCCCTTTCCTAGTGTCATGGTCAGATTGGGCATTTAAAGTGACCCTGGACAAATTTTTATAAATTTGCCTTTTACACACCCATATCCTCAACCTGCAACCTTCTACCCCTTAACACACCCACAACAGCATGCCACCCTCTACCCCTTAAAAGTCTATCACCCTCTCCCAGCCACAGGTGGCCTTGCGACTATGTTGGCCAACATAGGCACTTCCCTATAGATTCTATTGCCAATCTTCCTCTGGCTGTGGGTGTTTATTTAGTCCACTGTAATTAAATGTCCAGTATATCTACATCAACCAAAATAATATATTTAAAAATATCCTTACCATGGTAGCCCTTGGCTCTGCATGCATTAATGGGCAGGGAAAACAATCAATCCTGGGGTTTGGATCAGGCAATCTTACCCGATATGTGGTAGTTTGCTAATGTAGGTTTCCCATTGACATCATCTTCTTGAATGATGAGATGCAATAAATAACTTTGTTAACTTTTCTTTTCAACAACTTGAGTTCCAACTCGTAGTTGTGTACGTAGTTGTGTACATTCTAACCTTTGATTATTTGAAACTCTCTGCGGCAGGTCCTCATATTTACACGCCTGTGTATAACAACTTGGTTTGTATTGTAATCAGTCTCGGCAAACTGAACTTTTTTACGCTTCAATAGAAAAAAGGAATTTTAAGCAAATATTGTCCTTATCTCTGTGTATACAAGGGACCCAGCTGGTATGCGCGTGTAAAGCATTGCTACTGACACCATACCAAATAGATCTCTGCGACTGAAAGACGTATTGATCCAAAATAGATTAAACAGAATTAATGTGAATAAAGCACTTGGACTAGATGAGCTCACTGGTTGCCAATCCATTATTTCATAAGTGTACACTCTCCAGAACAAACACTACTGGTCTGCAAAGTGCGATGTGTAACTGGGTAAGTAACTGGCTAAAATATTATTGTATTGTATTGTATAGTTTTATTGTAGAGACAAAAGTGTATAACGTGCACAAAAGCAAGCAATAGGCTCCCGATTCTGCTTCTGTCTCGAACAGCCTCCGTTGGCTCTGGAACATACTGTATTTGCTGCACCAGTCTACATGGAGCCCCCACTTATTGCTCCACTGAAACAATTGGCAAAGTCCATTGCAAACAATAGGAAGAAAAAAAATACAATGGAACACGATCAGTGCCGCTTCACAATTCAGAAGTGTTTCTCTCCATGGTTTGCAGCCAACTGATGCGGAGCCAAGGTCGCGAGCCAGCTGCTGGACTGTAGTAGATGCTGTAGCATCAGCTAATTTCCTTTCATACAAATGGATTTTTAATGACTATGGATAAAAAGATTATTTCCTCTATTATTTTACAAGTCCCAGTACAGAATTAAATCTTATCGCCCCAAAATACGAGAGTAAACCTCAGAAGCGTAGCTTGAATTTCCATAACAATGTATACAGCGCACTACTGGGCATATTCAATTGACTTTGCCTTAAAACTTAGGGCCTCATTCGTATGTTCGCAGCCTAGCGAATAGTTAAACGCCGCCTGACTGCCGGCTGAACGTGCGCTTACACATCCCCTCGCATGTGGTCGCAAAATCATTCGATAGTCGCCAACTATCGAATCATTTTTATTTCCCCATTCGCAAATAAAAGTCATTCTAGACGTCTTTTATTTCCAATGTAGATGGCCTAAAAGGGGACAGGTGCTGACATCATGTGATGTCAGCCATCTGCCCCAAGCAGGCATTGACCCACCTGCATTCTGATGCCATAAAACGCAGGGCATTCCCCTGTCTGACACATTCTCTCCCCTGCCCATGCAAATGCCTTGACAAGTGTGATACTCGCGAAGGCATTCGCTCAATGGGTCTGCACATGGGTATATTTACACAAGCACATGTGCAGACCCCCACCTTCAGAAATGGGGTCAAATTAGTCCCAGACCCTGTAATCCTGAATCAGGCCCTTAATGCAGCTATTGCGACCAAATTACAATAACTGCGGCTATGGGCAGTCTCACATTCCGCCTCTGAAAAATATTTTGCACTTTAAAAATGTTTCCAACAATGGCCCTTATTCTGATCGGAGCGGCCGGATCCGAATATGCGGCCAGGACCGTGCGTGCGAAACCCCGCCTTCCATACGGATCGCCAACTCCGTCCGTACGCGGTAAGAAGCTGGCCGAACGGACCGCACGTGTATTTTTCACGGAATACGCCTCCTCCATCTAAGGGAACCTCCCCCATCATTCGATGGTCACAGACCATCGAATGCAGGACCGAGTGGTCCACCAGCTCCCGCAACCTCAGACCACACGGACATTTTTCCGTGCAAAAGCAGAGATCTGGGCGGGCAGCTGACATCCGGCGATGTCATATGTCCGCCCCCTACACGTGCGTCACGGCCGCATTACCATACGTACGCCCAGCGTTTGCATGGGAACGCCCATGAAACGCGGGGTGTAAACATATGAAAATGAGCCCAAATACCCCTTCACGCCCCTTTCCACCCCCTGTTCGGAGTGTTCACATTTCATGCGGGATTTGGCTGTAAGCCCTGCTCGCACATGCGCAGACACAAAACATCGTCGGCACGAACGCACGCAGATATTACCGCACCAACCAGAATAAGGGCCAATGATTTGTGCAGTTTTTAATAGCAGTGAAAAAATGATAGGCAGCATATGTTATTTTCCTTCACACACATGCTGAAGTAAAACTTGGGGTTAATAAACATGCACAAGAGGTGATTTTTGAGTCATTTGAATCCACTTTAAAAAAAAAAATCTTTAAAATACACCTGTAATGCCCACCTCCTATCTTACACAGACCACACAGATCTCCTACAGTATGTACTAATAATTCTGCAGTTTCAGAATTACACCCCTATAAGGGCATGTTATTATTGTACCAGTTAAGCTAACAATTATGCACCTGCCCTGGGGTTGCTGGGAAAATAAAAGCCTTGGTACAGATGGAGCAGCTCCGGTCGGAGCTGATCCAGGCGATGGAATTGCCAAATGCCAGCCGCCGGAAGGGGCGCACAAGACACTCGCGCACCCCGTTCTGACAGAGCCCTTTGCCGACCGCTGCGGCTGCACCGATGCCCTCAGCAGCTGCCCCCACTTCTCCCCAAACCCGGCCTGCCCTGTGTAAGATACTCGTGCGTCCCCGTCAGATGGAGCGCCGCTCTGCCAGCCTGTGCCAGCCTGTGCCAGCTAAGGGAATCTGGCGATTCTCAGCGCTGGCTAAGACACGCTCCATCTGTACATACTGCAGATATGACAGCAGCTAAAGGGGGCGATTCAGACTACGGGCCGAATTCGCTCCCCCATCTGATGTTTGGGGTTTGCGCATGCACGAATATTTGTATGTGCAAACCCCCGGAGCGAGCGTCTTCGTCGTCTTCCACTACAGAATGGACTGCAGGGGGTGGATGCAGAAGACCACCCAGTGTTTCATGGGCATGCCCAAATAAATGGTGGGCGTGCCCATAGACACATTGGGCGTACCCCTGCCCCAAATTCCGTCAGTCTGCAGCCAGAATGGAAGTCAGCGAAGAGGGAAAAAAATCATTCAATATTGACCGACCATCGAATGATTTTTCTACCGTGCGGCCACATTCGAGCAGGTGTGTGCTCGCATGCTAGTGAGCGGATTCGGATGGCAGATGGGGCAGGCGGCGGTGTTACCTCCTCGCTAGGCTGCAAAAATACGCAAAATGTGGATAGATGGTGTTTGCACAGCGCTCGGAAGGGGGTTGAACCCTTAGCGGCTCGCACCTGTAGGGAGGGTCCTGTTCCCCCCTTGGTTAGAATCTGGTACAAATTTTGCGGTGGTGCTGGCGCTCTGGGGTTGCCGTGAAGGATGTATAGTGTCTGTAGTCACTGGTATTATGATCTTTAGCAGTGGGCAAAAACTGTAGGCTGGGTGTTGTGAAAATTGACCGGTGTTAATCTGTTGACCTTAGTAACCTGTCCCACGAAGAGAGATGTTTAAATCAGGGGGACATGTGGCTGGGAGTTCTAAGGATGTGGATCTCTTGCTTCTGGGCTGTGGTGTCGATACCTCAGATGCAAGGGGATGAGTCAGAAATGAATAAGTCAATTTTAAATGCAGATGTTGCTGTAGTGACTTACACTTAAGTTCTGTTGAATCAGCATGCACTCCTTGCCTGGATTGTTCCGTGTGTGGAAGTTAGATGGCAGGAGGGGCAGATACATGAGGATAGCTGAAGACTAGTGCTTAAATCCAAGCACAATTTTGACTGCGCTGATATCTGTAGGGATTTCTTCCTCCTTACACTGCTGGTCACTCCTCATATTCATCTCTTCCCCCTCTGTATCTTCCCACATAATATCACACAGATCTTCCCCCTGATGCTGCTGGACACAACACTGGGTCCTCCCTGCAGCCTCCTCCGCAACCCGTAACTTATTGTGGATTTGACAAATTAAAAATACGCAACCTAGCGAACAGGTCTGAATAAGGCCCAAAATTCTCATGCCCGATTAAATTGCAAAAACCCTACAGCTGGCCAAAAGTTCTCACGCCACAGGATATCAAATTTAATGCGGCCAATCAAATATGCTGCTAAATTTTATTATTCTCGTTCCACATGAACCAATACAGTATTATAATAGTGAGAAAAATAGCATTTTTATTGAATTAACTATTTCTCAAGTCCAACATCCCACTGAGATAACAGTTGCAGCCAAATAGAACGCATCCAAGTTCCAATAAAAGTTTCAATAGCGATATGCCTGATGAGACACGCACTGGACCCAGTCAGACGCTTCTTATGTGGCTGCAATCATTCACCCAAGAGACCTTTTTATGTAAAAAGAAATCATGATATGTTGGCTGTAACAATAGGATTATTTGTATTGGCTGTAGAGAAATTGAACTTCACAAAAGGCAGAAAATGATCGTTATAGCTTCAAGCAGTGACTATGGAAATTTGAAAGGGCGTTTATTGCACTTGGTTGGCTGGGTTGCTGAGGAATAACAGCGGTCTACTTGCTAAGCCTTGGGGAGGGATAAAGTAGACATAGATAAACTGTGTGGAGATGATACTTGTGAGACTTGTAATACATTTGCAGCCTATGATTCTTTCCCCTCTGCCCACTCCACTCTCTGTGCACTCTCCTGCTAGACCAGGGGCATTTTAAGTGTGGAGGATGTTCCTGTGTATCCTCCTGTGGCCACGCCCCCTCCTCTCTGCCGGGAGCAGTGATGGAAGTGCCAGGAGCAGTAGGGTCTGAGCACTAAAGCGCAGTGGTGTAGCTAGTTGCCACGGCACCCGGAGCAAGGGCATGTTTCGCGCCCCCCTCATTTTGTAGTACAGATGGGGTAGGCCCCATCCTTGCTGGCGGGTCGCCGGCGAATATACTGAGACGCGCGTGCGTATCACGCGCACGCGCGTCTCAGTCTCCGTCGCCAGCGCGATGGAAACCCTGTCCGTCTCCGCCTCAGGGAGGCGGACAGGGTTAGGGGGGGTGCGGGCAGGCGGCGGGGACCCCGGGTTACCGCTGGCAAGCCGGCGGGGACCCGGGGGAACCGATGGTAGCACCGTCGGAAGGGGACGCGCGCGCCTTGCGTGCGCGCGCGTCCCCTTCTCGACATCGCCATGGCGCTGGCGGGGGATGGCGGCTGGCGACGCCAGCGCCATTCCCTGCCAAGATGAGACCTACCCCATCTGTAGGTGAGGCTCCTGCGCAGTGAAAAGTGGACACGGACCAACATTATACCACACACCGTAATGCCCATTGCACATTTTAGTGAACTTTGTAATTCCAATTACACATAAGCCCACACTCGATGCCCATTGCTTACTATATAACACTGCAATGCCCATGACATACTATATAACACTCCGCAATGCCCATGACATACTATATAACACTCCACAATGCCCATGACATACTATATAACACTCCGCAATGCCCATTACATACTATATAACACACCATAATACCCATTACACATTTGACACAAAAGTGCCACTTACCTACATGCTCAATGCCAAGGGGCTTCATGCTCGATGCCAAGGGGCTTCATGCTCGATGCCAAGGGGCTTCATGCTCGATGCCAAGGAGGACTTAATTTGCTCATTGCCAAGGGGGACAGAACTGTACTCAGAACAGAACTGTGCTTGAAAATAGCTCCCCGACACTATTTTCAATTCAATGCACCACCAGTAGTGTGCAGCAGGGAGGGAGGGTGGGAGCAGTAGTTTGCAGCAGGTTGGGTGGGTGCAGCAGGGTAGGGGCAGTAGGGTGCAGCAGGGTGGCAGAGTGATGGCAGTAGGGTGCAGCAGGGTGGGTGCAGTAGTGTGCAGCAGGGTTGGTGCAGGAGGGTGGGTGCAGTAGTGTGCAGCAGGGTGGGCTGCAGTAGTGTGCAGCAGGGTGGGTGCAGTAGGGTGGGTGACTGCAGTAGGGTGGGAGGGTGGGTGGGTGACTGCAGTAGGGTGGGAGGGTGGGTGGGTGACTGCAGTAGGGTGGGAGGGTGGGTCGGTGACTGCAGTAGAGTGGGAGGGTGGGTCGGTGACTACAGTAGGGTGGGAGGGTGGGTGGGTGGGTGACTGCAGTAGGGTGGGAGGGTGGGTTGGGTGGCTGACTGCAGTAGGGTGGGAGGGTGGGTAGGTAGGTGACTGCAGTAGGGTGGGTGCAGTTGCAGTAGGGAGGGAGGGAGTACACCTACATAGCCAGCCGCTCACCTCCCCCCTGCCAGTGTGCGTCCTGTCCTGTCCCCCGCTCTCCGCTGTGTCCGGGAGAGAGCCGTGCACTGCTGCTATGTAAAATTCATATCTCCCGCTGGACCGCTAGCCAATAGGCGCTCGGGGTTCAGCAGCCACCAGTTGATTGGCTGCTGGACCGCAAGCGCCCATTGGCTAGCGGTCCAGCGTGAGAAGTGAATTTTACATATCAGCAGTGCACGTCTCTCTCCCGGACCCGGACACAGCGGGCGGGGGGAACGGGCGAGCAGGGGAACGGGCGAGCGAGCTCCGGCGCCATGCTATCTTCTACGCAGTCACTACGCTTCTGCTAAAGCGCTCAGACCTAATGCACATGTGCGAATCTCTGGAAAAATGGTGCAGCAGACAATTTCCAGTGATTTGCATATTGCTGCAGCTCAGCATATGGAGTATGAGTGCTCAGACTCCACTGCACATGGCAGGAGTACTGCGCATTTTGGGGAATGGGCAGCACTCTGAGAGCTGCTGGCCATACCCCCAGTCCTTCTCTCACAGGGAATAGATGCTGTGGACGATGAGGGTCTGCAGGGGCAATTGCTACCACTACCTTAATCTGCAGATACTTGTCTTTGGTCCAGTCACCTCTACAGGACTGTGCATACAAGTACTGTGACTGTGCAGGCCATACCACACTGTGCATACAAGTACTGTGACTGTGCAGGCCATACCACACTGTGCATACAAGTACTGCTGTCAGTACCACACAGTGGCCCTTTTTTCATATCTGATCGCAGTACAAATTTGTTTGGAAAATGGGCAAAACCATGTGCACTGCAGGTGGGGCAGATGTAACAAGTATAGAGAGAGTTAGATTTGTGTGAGTTATTTTGCTTCTGTGCAGGATAAATACTGGCTGCATTATTTTTACACTGCAATTTAGATTTCAGTTTCAACACACCCCACCCAAATTTAACTCTCTCTGCACATGTTACATCTGCCCCACCTGCAGTGCACATGGTTTTGCCCATTTTTCAAACAAACTTGTACTGCGATCAGATCTGAATAAGGGCCACTGTGTGGTACTGACAGCAGTACTTGTATGCACAGTGTGGTATGGCCTGCAGAGTCACAGTACTTGTATGCACAGTGTTGTACAGCGAGCAAAGTCACCGCAATCTTTCTGCAGGAGCGCCGCTATGACAGTGTGTTGTTCATATCACACAAGTACTGTGGCACAAGTTATCACAAGTTAAATATGTAAATCCAAAAATCTGTACCCCACTGTGTATACAAGAACTGTGACTCTGCAGGCCATACCCCAATGTGTATACAAGCACTGTGGCACAAGTTAACATAAATGAAAAATATATATATATTAAAAGTTTAAATTAAAAAAAATTAAATTGTGCTGTACACCACAGTGGCATAGCAATGATGCCGCAGACCCCGCCGTGGCTTTGGGGAGCCAGTGATAGCGTGGTCTGTTGGGGCGCGCTGAAAAAAAAAGGTTGCCCTACAGGATGAACAGTGGGGTCTGCTGGTAGTGTGAGGCAGAGAGCCCACAGCCAGACAGCCCAGCTCCTGCAGAGAGCCATGGAACATGCAGCACTGACGATGTAATTTATTTTTGTAATTGGTGGCACCGAATGGAATGCCGATCAACATCAGCAGCACTCCTATTCGGTGGTCTGCTGCTGGGTGGCCTGCTCTGGTCACGGACGTGACATGCTATATAGCATCCGTCCCCGACTCCCTGACTGTGGAGCCGAGTAATGGAGGAGGGTGGAGTAGTTTTAGTCCAGTCTTCAGATGGGACTCAGGAGCGCAGCAGCAGTGACTGAACCTGTGACCCTGTGTTGTTTCAGAATGACAGAATTCTGTAAGTTTTGTGTGGGACTGGAGGCTCGGAGGGTGGGGACAGGGGGAGTTATTTTACTAAGGTGTGCCACCGTTATTTTTACTCTATTGTACACACACACACACATACTGTATCTGTGTGCCTGTGTTGTATGTATATGCAAAATTTCAAGTTATGCCACTGGTACACCATTGTGTATACAAGTACTGTGACTGCAGACTGTACCCCACTGTGTGCTGTTTATTGCGAACAAGTACTGTGGCACAAGTTTACTGTATGTAAGTTTAAAAAAAAAATTTAATTTATAAAAGTTTCAAAAAAAGGAAACAGTTTTTTGTGCTGTACTCGACCATTTTTTCAAGTACTGTAAATTCACAGTGAGCAGTGGTTAAAATACATAATACTAAAGTAGTAACTCATATTTTTGCACAGCTTGAGCATGTTCATTTAAATGGATCATGACAGCCAACCGAGAGAAGAGCAGAAGCAGCAAGCAAATGCTAGCACTGCAACAACCATTCTGAATGACAATAGTAGTTCTTCATTGTCATCTAAAATTGATAATATGGGGTGTAGGGGCATTAGAAATTCGAGGGCATCTGAAATTTAAAAAAATCTATATTTTAAAGCTGTAAAGACTTAGGGTGACATTTAATGGAATGTGATTTTTAGTAACATTTTGAAATCACACCTTATCGCACCGTATCGCACTTTTTAAAATCAAATTTTTTTCTTTCAAAACCGATTATTTAATGGGATGCGAAAATGCACCCAAAAAGTGCGATAAAGTGCGAAGAGATGCGATGAGGTGCGATGTGATGCGAATTTATGACACATAAATGTGCAATTTTCCCCGCCGGTCATGTGCGAGGTTAGGACCAACCGGAATGCAAATTACAATACTGCCTCCGCATGCCAAATAACCCCCTAACCTATTGGCCCATCGAAGTCCCCTACATTATGCATTACACCCCCTATTTAAAGGGGCACAGGCACCATTTTCACCTTTGAAAGGTAGTAAGGAACATGGAGAGGAGAGGAGCGATGTCTGGGGGAGGAGTGTCAGAAATTGCAGGTGGCAGAGGGAACAGTGGGCCAGTCATAGGCAGCAGCAGCGCCAGAGGAGCCAAGGGGAGAGGCAGCAGAGGCATGCTGAGAGGCAGCACATTGAGAGGGAGAGGAAGCACTGTGGCAGGCAGCATGGCCACAACAAGGCCTGGCTCAGCCCGGAAAATGCCGCACTAGTCTGTGCTATAGTCCCTTTATATGACCGGCTGCTGGGCAAACATAACAACAGGACCACTGCACAGCGGAAGAGAGCCATATGGGACTCTATTACAGGGGCCATGAACGCAGTAAGCAGCCACAAAAGGACAGTGAGGAATGTCAAAAAGCTGGTAAGTGTTCACACATTCTCATGTACATCATACATAGCATTACAGTTCTAAAACATTGCACTCTTGTAATGTTAGCATAACAATAGTGCTGCTGTGGAACTACATCAGTGGCGTAGCTACGTTTTGGGCGCCCCCCCCCGCCGTTAGGGGGGGGCGCCCATACCCACCCCCCGCCGCCGCCCCGTCGAGCACCCCCCCCCCCCCTGCCCCGTCGCTCCGCTGCCTATGCTAACCCCCTCCCCCGCAGTCTTACCTATCGCGCTGGTCCCGGCAGCTCCGTCCGTTCATCTGCTGAGGACCACCACAAAATGGCCGCCCCCGTACAGCAGACAGTTTCAGAGAACTGTTTGCTATATGGGGGCGGCCATTTTGTTGTGGTCCTCATCAGAAGAACGGAGCCACCGGGACCAGCAAGATACGTAAGTCTGCGGGGGATTGGGGGGGTAACTATAGCACCGCAGCCCCCGGCGCCCCCACATGCACAGCGCCCCCCCCCCCCCCGCGGTGGCGGGGGCTGCGGTGCTATAGTTACGCCCCTGAACTACATATACCAGCAAGGTGAACTTAGGTAACTATCATGGTCATAGATAGAAATTGTTGCTGATGCTGGGCCATGTAGTTCCACACCTGCTGGTTTGGGACAAATGTCTATCATACTATGTTACAGGTTTAAATGGCCCTGGTCCCAAACATAGTTGTCACTTTGTAATAGCTAAAACGCCACCATACAGCATTATTGCAGGCATTTTGGAGACAAAAACATTTTTGTAGAATTATTTTAATAATATATAAAATATTGAAAAATAATATCCATAAGTAATTGGTCCCCATGACCCATGTGTGTCACAGGGGAGGAAAAGAAAAAAACATGATATGCTTGTAATAAATGCTGTCCATGCAAGGTCTCTAATGCCTGTCCACCATTTTGTTTGCAGATCAGCCATCCCGAAGTGCTAATGCACCACAATGATCCAGACGCATTGGTCCTGATGCAGAGCCTGCAGGTAAGCAAAATGAATGTGGCACCATTACACATACAGTACACACACCCATGTTACATGCACAATAGCCTACATTATGCTGCTTTCCCACTGCCTACACGGGTAATGACCCGTTTTTTTTAAACGGGTCTTTAAACGGGTAAGAGCCATAAAGACTCTTTCCCACTGCAGCTTTTAAACGGTAAATTACCGTTTAAAAGCTGTTTTTGTCACATTCACACTTACCCGTTTAAAAACCCGTTTGACAGTGTAAAGATAGGGGGGGGGGGAGAATTTAAAAAAAAAAACGGCGTGGGGTCCCCCCCACTGCCGTAACCAGCACCAGGCTGAAAGAGCCGGGGCTGGTAATAAAAAATCAGGAAACCCGACAAATAGGGGTTCCCTGATTTTTTACAACCAGCCCCAGGCTCCAGGTCCGGGGCTGGTTCCCAAAATATGGGGGACAAAATGACTAGGGGTCCCCCGTATTTTAAGAACCAGCCCCAGGCACAACCAGCCAGCAGGGTAATGCCACAGCCGGGGGACACTTATGATATAAGTTCCCGCGGCCAAAGCATTAACCCTACCGACCAGTCAGCCTGGCCAGGGGCCCTGGGGGAGTGGGGACCCCCCCAATAAAGGGGTCCCCCCCCTCCAGGACTTACCTGACCAGGCTGAAGCCTGGTGCTGTCCTCGATGCCCCTGGGCGGTGGGCATCGAGCTGATGGTATGGTGTAAAAAATAGAATAAAAACCATTGTCTTTTACTGGTGAACTATGAGTCCCAGCAAGCCTCCCCCGCAAGCTGGGACTTGGAGAACCACAAGTCCCAGCCTGCGGGGCATTAAAGGGCCCGCTGGGTCTTGTAGTTCCACAGTAAAAGAAAGAGTTAAATAAACACACTGACACACGTGAAAAATAAAAGTTTAATACATACATAACACATACATACTGATACTTACCTATCTTGAGCCCGTAGGTAGCCCTGGTCCTGATGTCCTGGTCCGTGTCGGCGTCTGTATCCATGTCGGCATCCCTGTCGGCGACGGCGTCGGCGGTCCGGAGTCCGAAGAAATCCATTTGGGAAGCTGTGGAAGGAAACCATACTCACCTGTCCCAGCGCGACGTAGTCCAGGTAAGGTCTTTGCAAAAAAAAAAAACCGAACACCCGAACCAAGCGAACAGGCAGAGAGCCGCACGGTGTGTTTACATCGTGCGGCTCCGCCCCCGAATGCCGCTATTGGCCGCCTTGCGGCCTAGCGGCCAATAGCGGCATTCGGGAGGCGGAGCCGCACGATGTAAACAAACACCGTGCGTCTCCCTGTCCGGTCTGGTTTCGCGTTCTCGGTTTGTTTTTTTTGCAAAGACCTTACCTGGACTACGTCGCGCTGGGACAGGTGAGTATGGTTTCCTTCCACAGCTTCCCAAATGGATTTCTTCGGACTCCGGACCGTCGACGCCGTCGCCGACAGGGATGCCGACATGGATACAGACGCCGACACGGACCAGGACATCAGGACCAGGGCTACCTACGGGCTCAAGATAGGTAAGTATCAGTATGTATGTGTTATGTATGTATTAAACTTTTATTTTTCACGTGTGTCAGTGTGTTTATTTAACTCTTTCTTTTACTGTGGAACTACAAGACCCAGCGGGCCCTTTAATGCCCCGCAGGCTGGGACTTGTGGTTCTCCAAGTCCCAGCTTGCGGGGGAGGCTTGCTGGGACTCATAGTTCACCAGTAAAAGACAATGGTTTTTATTCTATTTTTTACACCATACCATCAGCTCGATGCCCACCGCCCAGGGGCATCGAGGACAGCACCAGGCTTCAGCCTGGTCAGGTAAGTCCTGGAGGGGGGGGACCCCTTTATTGGGGGGGTCCCCACTCCCCCAGGGCCCCTGGCCAGGCTGACTGGTCGGTAGGGTTAATGCTTTGGCCGCGGGAACTTATATCATAAGTGTCCCCCGGCTGTGGCATTACCCTGCTGGCTGGTTGTGCCTGGGGCTGGTTCTTAAAATACGGGGGACCCCTAGTCATTTTGTCCCCCGTATTTTGGGAACCAGCCCCGGACCTGGAGCCTGGGGCTGGTTGTAAAAAATCAGGGAACCCCTATTTGTCGGGTTTCCTGATTTTTTTAATACCAGCCCCGGCTCCTTCAGCCTGGTGCTGGTTACAGCAGTGGGGGGGACCCCACGCCGTTTTTTTTTTTTAACGGGTAAAGGGCTACCCCTTTCCCACTGCCGAAAAAACGGCTCTTACACGGTAAAAACACTGCTTTTTACCCGGTTAACAAATACCGGTATTTGTTAACCGTGTAAAGCAACCTGGAGCTTTCCCACTGCAGCTCTAGCCGTTTAAAAAGGCTAAAAAAACGGCATTTTACCGTGTAAAGCCTGCAGTGGGAAAGGGGTATTACATTCCTCATTCCTCCCCTGCCACTAAGTACCAACGGAAATGAATATAATGTGAAACAGCCAACAATCTTTTTACCACTCTAGGCATTAAATAAAGTCCAGGGGTACATGTGTAACTGCACAGTACCAATTGTTATGTGGCATAACCCCCAAGACACCTTAGAAACATAAGGACACATACTGCACTATTATGGTGGAATACTTACCCATTTGTTTGTTTACACAGGATCATCACAACTACTGCAGCAACCAATAGATTCAGTGGAAATGATGGACGCAGATATTTATATCATCCTCCAGCCTGTCGGATCGTTCTCACCTGATGAAGAAACCAGCACCACATCACAGACTGAAAGGGCAACAACTGTTAATGTTGAGTTAAATTCATTAGGGGCAGCTACATCCACTATTAGTAGTGTGTCCAGTACACCAGTGAGTGGATCACCCACGTCACCACCACGTCGGAGTGTGCGAACCGGGGTGGTCTGGGGCAGAGCCGACCCTAGCCTAAATGACGCCCTAAGCAAGATTTTGGCTGATGCCCCCTAGCACTACCACTAGTTCCGCCTCTGTCCCTGCTCCCCTTTCCCAGCACCATCAACCCTCATCATAGCAGTCATCATTTTTGTGCTCCTACCCGCAATATTTTAAATAGAAACAGTGCACACATTTGCACACATTTGCACACATTCGGTGCGCAGCCCAAACAGGGGTGTGTTCTTGCTGGGAATGGGCATGGCCACACAATAGTACCCCCAATTCAAATTATGCCACACAGTAGTGCAACTTTATTCACATTATATCATGCGATGGTGTCCCTTATTCACGTTACATCACACAGTAGTACCACTTTACCTTATATACATTACTCCTCACATTAAACCCTTAGAAAAAATCCTGAGAAAATATTTTAAGCACCTCCATGGCCACACTGCAACCCAGCACAAAGCAGTGTGTGCTGGGCAGAGGAGAAGAGCTGCAGCCACTTAAGGGGAGGGGGCCCGGAGCCCCCACTGGGCCCTTCCATCAGACTTTGGCCTGGGTAATTTGTAACCCCTACCCCTTTCTCTCGGCACCCCTGATAATACCACACAGTAATGCCCCTTACACATGACACACATTATTAATATCCTTATAAACATAATGCCACTTACACATATGCCAACCTTTATTAATGCCCTTCATACACATAATGACACACATAATGCCCCTTACACATATGTTGCACATTATTAATACCCTTATACACATGACACACATAATGCCTGTTACACATATGTCGCACATTATTAATGCATTTATACATGACACACATAATGCCCCTTACACATATGCCGAACACTATTGCACAACCAACCCACCCTCAGACATCACTCACAAAGCTGCTAACACTGTGACCTCTGCCTCTGCCTCTGCTTGGATACAGATGTTTCCTCATACATCTTGCCTCAATAGGCCATGCAGCTCCTGGCCAGTTCTGCTAATGTTGGGTGCCTTTTTTGCAGAAAATTCGTCTTATTTGCATTGTTATTTGACCAGGACACATACGGAGCTTCCGATGATTAAAATGATATGCAGCATGCCTATATTCTGTGTGCGACTGTGGCTGTACTTGCATACGGAATGCTATGTTACAGTGATTTCCATGAATACACTATTCCATATGCAGATACAGCCTCACTCACACACAGAATATTGGCATGCTGCATATCATTTTAATCAACAGAAGCTGCTGGTGCCCCTAGGTATTCCAAACGCCCTAAGCATTTGCCTAGTTTGCCTATGCCTCTGGTCTGGGGTCAGGGGGGGATGTGCACGTGCACAAGCATCTAAAAAATGAGTAAATAAGTTGAACATGTATATTGTTGTTCTTGTACATTTTTATGATGCAGATTTTTTTTTGTCAGAAATGTATGGCCCAGTAAAAGGAGCCTATTTATTTTCCTTACACGAGTAAAGACGTTATTTTACATTCAAATGTGTCTGTGGTTTATTATATCCTAATGTATATTTCTTAAAACTGAAATGGTGTAAGGCACTATGGTTATGTGCAGGTAGGGAGGTGATTTAATATTGTGGGTTTGGTAATTACTTCAAATGGCATACAGCATTGTAATAATACATAATACATAATACATACAGCATGTAATCAGCAAGGGATACCTCAGGTGACGCAGCTACTGCCATTGGCCTCTGACTACTCTCCAAAATATTGGTGATAATGTATGGGAAATGGTTTATGGTATGTAAACACACTTACACCAAAGGTACATAGTTTACATAGTTGGATAGTTTACACATGTTACCTGAGAAATAGTGCCTGATGATCTCCCTACGCATCAGATCCCCCCTCTGCGTACCCCTAACTACCGTAGGTGGGGTAGTTTCAGCTTCCTGCACGGCTGCTGCATTGCCATAAGATGGTTGAGAGAGGGCAATGTTGTGTAATATGCAGCAAGCCTGGACAATCATCACTACTTTTGCTGGGTGGTAAAGCAGTATGCCTGATGATCTGTCCAAACACCTGAAACAACTTTTCATCACCCCGAAGGTGCGTTCCACGGCATTGCGGATGGCAACGTGTGCATCGTTATAGCGGTGCTGTGCAGGGCCTTGCGGGGAACGCAGAGGTGTCTTGAGCCACGGAAGACATCCATATCCTGAGTCACCTTTACAGAAAAGATGAGGTCAGTACAGTATTTGGTAACATATGTGCATTGGTCTTACATAATCAAGGGGGGCAACACCATTATGCAAAGAAGTCTGGTAAAGGAGAGGGACTGATTCCACCTATATATTGCACATTTCAGAAGAGAGTACACACTTCAGTTCCACTTTAGATTTAAAACAACAGGCACTATAGTACAGGGTACACTTACTGTTGCTAATTGCTGGTTTAAAAAACAAGCAGAGCCATATTTTTGGCAGACTGACTGCACCTTTAAAAGGTAATGAAGATTTAATAGAGTTGTGGGTACAGTTTACACACTATTGGGACACTACACATGAATGTAATAATTGTTTAGTATGTAAATTAACACATTGTAGCACTATACATAATGGGCAAACATTTCTATATATTAAAATGTCTTACCAAGTAGCCAGCCCTCCGGCATTTGGTGGTCCTGGAATCAGTCCCAGCTGGCTGAGTGCAGCAGACTATAGGCGTCATGGCAGTTCCCTGGATATGCAAAAGACAGAGTTGGGTAATCTTCCGCACAGGATTGGTTGTTATGGTATTCAGATATGAATGAAGGCCCCCTGTTATTGAAATAGTTGATTGATATCGTAGTACTTTTAGGGGTGTGCTACCACTGACACAAATGATGTATCAGAATATAGAGAAAGAGAACGTGTGTCTTGTTTGTGGTGCACCAGAGAGAATTAATTAGAGTCAATAAAAATTAACCTTTAATTTATTTATTTAAAAAACTGCGAAATATAAAGCCAAAACACAAAAAAAAATTGACAAACAAAGTGCAAGATAGTGCGTGTTAAAAACAGCACATGTGGGGACTTGCTTGTGTGTTTTTAATGTGTCTCTTTAATTATGATTTTGTGTTAGCGTATCTGGAAAACAATCTCTGCTACAAATGTGGGTCGAGAACCTCTTGTTACACTTGTAGCTGTTTTCTACTTGGATATACTTCTAGCACTGAATTGAATTCAAATATTCTTCACATATATTAGTGGATTTATCATAGTAAACTCCTGCTACTCCTGTTAACCTCTCACTGTAAATTCACGGGCAGGCACGCAGACTACCAGCGTTGCCTTACCCGCTGACAGCTCTGCCTCACAGCTATAAGCGGTAACGGTAGCAGGAGTTTTTCACCATTATAACAATATTGCATAATATTATATATATATATGTGAATATCCAGCACCCGGTGACAACCTTACCATTTAATGACAATTTGAGATTGTCAGAGGTGTCTATCAAAGAGGTGATAGCATAAACAGTTAAAGTGAGAAACATCTAATACTTACCTATAATGGAAGCGGGTACACACGCTGTCCCGCAACTACTATCTTCTTACTGTTAAATTACGGGCAGGCACGCAGATTACCAGCGTTGCCTTACCCACTGACAGCTCTGCCTCACAGCAATAAGCGCAACTAACAGGCACGCTTATTGTCAGTACTGTTTTACTCACTGACGGCTTGTTTCATAAGATCAGTCATATCGGAGGCCTCTGATGAATGTCTGTCTAGATGCGGCAGCATAGCAGCAGTTCATTAGTAACAAGCCCGATAGTTACATAGTATCTGTACTATTGCTAAGCCAGGAGTGGAGGTTTTGATGAATGTCTGTCTACATGCGTTGGCATAGCAGCATTCTACTATTGATAAACCTAATGGCAATATAATATCTGCACTATTTCGTTATTACTGATATACACGCATTGTCTTGCCACTACATACTGACTGATTAAGACACGATCAGATGATTGAAGGCAATTAAAGCCCATTATTGTGTCATTTCAATATCAACACAAGCCAACTGTGTGTTTAGCATGACATATCGACATCCAAGTGTCGACACACTTATAATTAGCAATTAACAGCAATTAACCTGTTACTATGAGACAGGCGTCATTACAGTGATAAATCATTGTAATTTCAATATCAACACAAGCCAACTGTGTGTTTAGCATGACATATCGACATCCAAGTGTCGACACACTTATAATTAGCAATTAACAGCAATTAACCTGTTACTATGAGACAGGCGTCATTACAGTGATAAATCCACTAATATATGTGAAGAATATTTGAATTCAATTCAGTGCTAGAAGTATATCCAAGTAGAAAACAGCTACAAGTGTAACAAGAGGTTCTCGACCCACATTTGTAGCAGAGATTGTTTTCCAGATACGCTAACACAAAATCATAATTAAAGAGACACATTAAAAACACACAAGCAAGTCCCCACATGTGCTGTTTTTAACACGCACTATCTTGCACTTTGTTTGTCAATTTTTTTTTGTGTTTTGGTTTTATATTTCGCAGTTTTTTAAATAAATAAATTAAAGGTTAATTTTTATTGACTCTAATTAATTCTCTCTGGTGCACCACAAACAAGACACACGTTCTCTTTCTCTATATTCAGTTCCCTGGATAGCCTGCAACCGCACTGAGTATTTTTAGGTTGGCATCACAAACCACCTGCACGTTCAGAGAGTGACGCCCACGCCTATTGACATAGATGTGTCCCCTCACGTGCGGTGCCTGAAGCCCAATGTGGGTGCAATCTATGGCTCCCAGCACATTTGGGAATGCTGAGAGCTGATAGAAAGCCACCTTAACGTCCTGCCACTCGGACTCACAACGTGGGAATCTGATGTATGTGCGCCACAACTTCTTGAAAGCAAGTAACACTTGAGTGAAATGCTTAGAGAAAGTGGCCTGTGAGACCCCCAATGACCATGAGGTCACAGCCTGAGTGGAGTCTGTGCCCCCCCCCCCCCCCCCCCCCGTAAGGGTCCAAATCATCTCTCACCTGCTCATAAAAGTTCAAGAGGTTATTGTGGTTCAGCTGAAACATCCCCACAGCCTGTTGATCAGAGAGGGAGTCCGGGTACAGCCTAGCACGATACCTACATGAAGCACGCAGTACTCAGGGTACCTGGATCTGGCGCGCAGCTTCCTCCCTCCTCCTGCGCAGCTCCTCCAAACAGTCAAAACTCACAAACAGCCAACTCCAAACCACTCTGCACAATCTCCATCTCTGAAACCCTCACAGGTGTCCTTAATCATGTTGGGGTATATGTAAGGGAGTTTATGAGTAAAAATGAGGACACCTGTATGAAAATTAACCATTTCTGCACTTGACCAAAGTTGCTTCTGGGTCAATTCGGCCATCAGGACCTGGTCTGAAACATTGGCAATTTTTAGACACTAAAAATGCGAATTCCGTTTGCGCATTCCATTAAATAAGCGATTTGTATACTTTTGTATGGGAAAACTCCTGGACGCAATAAAAATGTGAATTAAATCCGCCAAGTTAGAAAGTGTAAGTTATCGCACAAAATGTGCGAATTACGGGATTTAGCGCACCCTATTAAGTAAGCGATTTCGGCAAAAAATGCGATAACGCCATGTTGTTGCCTAAAAATCGCAAAAAAAACACAAATGGCATCCTATTAAATGTCACCCATAATTACCTCTAAAGGTTAGTTCAGAAATACAGAAAATTACAAATACCATTCACATTGGCAAAGAAAGGCTCAGGTTTTGGCCTTTATTTCTGCAAATCAGTGCCTCTCATGACAAAGAAAGACCTTTACAGTCAGAGTTTACAAGAAGTGTAAAAAAAAAAACAGAGAGCAACTAGGACAGTAGAACAAACTGATGGTTTAGAAACACAGAAAAAACCTAAGGAGAGTTTAAGTGTGTCTTTGAGTGCAATGTGTGAGCCTGACCTTTCAGAGAAGTCATCTTCCACCATTACTGCTTCCCCTGTTTGTGTGTGTGTGTGTGTGTGTGTGTGTGTGTGTGTGTGTGTGTGTGTGTGTGTGTGTGTGTGTGTGTGTGTGTATATATATATATATACATATATATATATATATATATATATATATATATATATATATTGATGGCATACCATGGAATTGCAAGAGGAAGAGAGGGATATGTGTGTAGTCAATGCTGCGAACATAGTCGGCCCGAGTGCATGCGAGCCACACTTGCGATTTTCCGGCTTTGTTCGGAAACCCGAGCGCGGCCGAACGCGGGAAGCTGGCGTCAGTTTCTCGCTAGACACTGAGTCCAAAAAAGCTTGCCATCCATAGAATTCAGCACCATTTCACAGTCACGCTTCCTGCTGGGCACAGCTCTGCTGTTCACGGCGGTGGCGAGCTCCTGGGGGGTTGTGCACTGGGGTGTTTTAAACTTTAACTGAGGGGTGTTGTGCAGACTGCAGAGGGGTGCTGTGCAGTGCTGAGTCAGACAGAGGGGTGTTGTGTGCAATGCATGCAGAGTCAGACTGCAGAGGGGTTTGGCACTGGGGTGTTTAATTTGAACTTGTACTTGTCATCATCAATCACTCAGAGTCATTAGTGTGCAGAGGGGTACTGTGCAGTGCAGACAGAGGGGTGTTGTGCAGTGCAGAGTAGACAGAAGAGTGCTGTGTGCAGTGCATGCTGACTGCAGAGGGGTTTGGCACTGGGGTGTTTAATTTGAACTTGTACTTGTCATCATCAATCACTCAGAGTCATTAGTGTGCAGAGGGGTACTGTGCAGTGCAGACAGAGGGGTGTTGTGCAGTGCAGAGTAGACAGAAGAGTGCTGTGTGCAGTGCATGCCGACTGCAGAGGGGTTTGGCACTGGGGTGTTTAACTTAAACTTGAAGTTGTACTTGTCATCAATCACTCAGTCAGAGGGGTGCTGTGCAGACTGCAGAGGGGTGCTGTGCAGTGCAGACAGAGGGGTGTTGTGAACTTAGGCAGTGCAGACTATACACCATATATACTGTCAGAAGAAGCAGAACAAGTTCAGTGTGTGATTATTCTGCCTCCACGATCCACGCAGTGTTATCCAAGGGCCATCCATGAAAAAGAAATACAATATAAAAATACAACATTAAATTAAAAAATCCTAATCAATTTTCCTCGTCTAATTATTCATTCTTTGTATAGTGCATAGTATATACTGTCAGAAGGTGGGTGTGTGATTGCGTCCAAGCAGCTATGTCCAAGCTGCACATTAAAAACAAATGTAAAAAATCCTTAGCAATTTTTCTCATCTTTAATTATTAATTCTTTGTGTGTAGTGCTCCCATAGTATTTTTTGCCCATTTTTTTACAAGCTAAAGCTGTGTACACACGGGGGAGATATATTGCTGAGCAATATATTGCTCAGTGTCTCCTGTTCATCAGCGACTAGAGATGGTCACTGATGAACAAGAGACTCTGCCGGGGGAAGAGGCAGGGAAACAGCTGATCGCAGGAGCAAACTCCTGCGACCAGCGACCATCAGGGGCTACACACGGGAGCGCGCACCTGGCAATTTATCGCCGATAGCACAAACAAATCACTGGCAATATGGTTGCTCAGCGACCATATTGCCAGCGATATGTGCTGAAATTGCCCCCGTGTGTACACAGCTCAAGGGTGCATGGGTGGGCCCAGGGACAATTCCATCTTGCACCTCTTTTTTTGCCATTATGTGCTTTTTTAGGCCTACTTTTTCAAACTGCCATACTGTGTGCGGCTGCAGTGCCACTCCTAAATGAGCCACGTGTTTGTGCCTCACATTTGTGTGGCTTAGCATAGTTATTCACTTTACTAGAACCCAGCACCTGTAATCTCCACCACCAACTTCACCCTCAATATCCTCAGTAATGATCAGAGATAGTTCTGCAACCAATTTGTTAATGCTAAGTGCCTCCTCCCCTTTCAGGATTGCTTGGGGCTGAAACATCATTCCAGAAGTGGACAAAGAAAACTATTAATAATTCCAAAACACAATTTACTGTTAAACAATTTTTTGCAAGGGGAAGCAAGTACAACTGCATACCCTCCAGCATGACCCATTCCCTTAGGTACAAAATGTTCTGCTTACCAGTGGCAGTTGCAGAGGTGGGGCTGCAGCACAGTCCAATATTCAAAAAGTGGAGCCACGCCTAAAGGGCTGGAAATTAATGTTATTGAGGTTAATATTACTCTAGGGACAAAAAACGCAAAAATTACATGATTTGGGCATTTTTTTTACCATTTTTAAAAAAAAATCCAAAGCAAAGCTTTTCACCGCCGTATCGACGAATCCAAATCCAAATCTCGGCAACGAATCCAAATCTTCAGCCCCGGCGCTTATCCCTAGTACTAATGAGGAAGTTGGTTGTGTTAGTCAGGCACCAGCGGTAGCATCTCTTAGATAAGACCTTTGTCATGCCTGGGCATAGGACCAACACATCCAACTCTTTTGTGTGGAATATTTTTACCCAAATTCTTACATTTGTCAAGCCATCTGTAGCCTTTGTGGAACCACAGTAAGTAGAGGTAGGGATGTAAAGCATCTAAGGAGCTCCACCCTATTACATCAGCAGCAGCGAGCTCAAGTATTTGATACATCATAAACTTTTGCTCAAAACAACAACAAGCAGTCCAGCATCAGCTAGCTCCATTCACTCTACTAGAACCCAGCACCTGTAATCTCCACCACCAACTTCACCCTTGATATCCTCAGTAATGATCAGAGATAGTTCTGCAACCAATTTGTTAATGCTAAGTGACTCCTCCCCTTTCAGGATTGCTTGGGGCTGAAACATCATTCCAGAAGTGGACAAAGAAAACTATTAATAATTCCAAAACACAATTTTCTGTTACATTTTTTTTGCAAGGGGAAGCGAGTACAACTGCATACCCTCCAGCATGACCCATTCCATTAGGTACAAAATGTTCTGCTTCTGGACTTCCTTACCAGTGGCAGTTGTAGAGGTGGGACTGCAGCACAGTCCAATATTCAAAAAGTGGAGCCACACCTAATGCCACTCCAAACATCACTGTCCTGGACTCACTGGAAGTTTGTGTGACCCCCCTCTTTGAATTTTGGACTGTGCTGGATTCCAACCTCTGTAACTGCCTCTGGCAGGGAAGTCCAGGAACAGAGCATTTTGTACCTAATGGAATGGGTCATGTTGGAGGGTATGCAACTGTACCCAGGTGCTCAGCGGATCACAGATGCCATGAATGATACCATGGTCCAATATCCACCATTAATATAGTGAGTTTTACTCAGTCAATGTAGGTCCTGTGTCCACGGTACCAAATTTCGTCTCAGTTCCATTTTACCCAAAAAGCCATTCCTCAGCTTTAAAAGGATGATAAAAAAAAAAAAAACTAATAATAGGCTTACCCAAGTGTACAAGCAGAGCACATGACTGTAGCAGCTCACTGGGTGGATGAACCACCTTCAGCAGCAGCCGCAGCAACAGAAGCAGTATATAGCAGGGTTGCCGACTCTTCCGGAATGGCCGGGAGTCTCCCGAAAATCGGGCCCCCCTCCCGGCCCCCCGGAAGGGTGGGCAACCCTCCCGGATTCAGGGGGGACCACCCCTGCGCCCCGGATCGCGGCATTAAAATGCCGCAATTCTCGGGTCTCAGAGGAGGGGGCGGAGCTAAAATGACACAATCTTGTCATTTTAGCCCCGCCCCCTCCACGGAGATCTGTGAATTCGTCAGTTTCTCATCATGGGGCGGGGCTTAGTGACGTCACACTTAAGCCCCGCCCCCTGAGTGGCTGCTGGAACTCTATAAAGTCGGCAACCCTGGTATATAGTAAACAACACCAGCTCATTCAGAGGCAGGCTACTCTGTGTATCATTGGCTTCCCTAAGTGTCATACCACTGACAACCTCTTACAAAACTAAGGAATTTTTATAGCAACATGGCTTACTCTATTCGGAATCTCCTCAGATTTTGTGATTTCTGATAACGCCACAAATATCATGAAAGCATTACAGCTGCGTGAATTCCAACACATCCTCTACTTTGCTCTCATGATCAGCTTGGTGGTTCAGGCTTTTTTAAAATGGCAGGTCTGTGCAGGAAATGTTGTATGTGGCTGAAAAAATTGGGGACATTTTCGGCAGTCAGCAACAGAATGCAGGAGACATTACAATTTGCCCTGGCATCATCTGAAGCGGTGGTAACAAGATGGAACTTCACCCTGTATATGCTTCTGCGGATGAAGGAACAGCAAAAAGCCATCCATAGCTTTACAACAAGTTATGACATGTGTGTGGGGGGGGGGGGGGGGGGTGTACCTAAGACCAGCACAGTACATACTATCTTATGTAAGTTGCTCAACCCCTTCAAAGTAGCCATCTGTGATGTGAGTTATGACACTGTTAGCTTAAAGCAAGTGATTCCCATAGTGGCTGCCAGCGCAATTTGGCATGATTTCCCTGTGTCACCTTCTCATGTGGTCACTTTTCACCCGGCATTTTCATACCCTCTAACATAGCCCATTCCATTAGGTACAAAATGCTCTGTTTCTGGATTTCGTTACCAGTGGCAGTTGCAGATGTGAGCCTGCAGCACAGTCCAATATTCAAAATGGGGAGCCAAACCAAATGCCACTCCAAACATCACTGTCCTGGACTCACTGGCAGTTGATGTGACCCCCCTCTTTGGATTTTGGTCTGGGCTGGAGTCCAGCCTCTATAACTGCCACTATCAGGGAAGTCCAAGAACAGAGCATTTTGTACCTAATGGAATGGGTCATGTTGGAGGGTATGCATTTTCTGCAGACTCTGAGGGACATGGGCGCCACCATGACACCTGTGACCAACTGACCTCTGCTCACCTATCCAGCAACTCCAGTAAATCCAGCAGTGATCATATGATTCAGGTAAATCCAGGTAAGAACACTTGGTTCTGGCAAAATTGCTGCTGCGGCCAGCAGCCAATCAACAGGCACCTTGAGGTAATAAGTAGGTCTCCCAGAATCCTCCAATGCCTTGAACAATTGTCTGATTGCTAAGTTTGATCCCAGAGTTTGCATCCAAGGCTCCAGGCTATTACCAGTTAGCAGCTTCTTGGATTCTGCTACCGCAGCCATCTCCACACAAGGGACACTAGGACCTGCACTGACCTTTAGTCTCTGGAAAGCGGGAACGGAGGAGCCCTGCAGTGATTGATGTCCCAAGGGTGCCAACTGATGGGGGAGGAGCTGGTGTGGGCATGAAGCTGTGGTGTGCTACACAGCGGAGGAGGAATGAAGACGGGACACGGAGCGGCAGAATGGGCGAGGCGGCACGTGTGAGTAGTGAGCCGGTTAAGAGAGGAGAGACCTGTGTGGAGAGGAGAAGCCGCCGAAGAGGAGAGATGCTGCCTGATTGACAGCGGAGAGAGCAGAGGCACACAGTGTGCTGGAGAGCCGCCAGGTATTGTAGGAGCCACGGCAGTAAACCCCAGGCACACCATTGGTGATTGACAGCCAGCGGGCCCGGCCAGCAGGGGAGACGCCATCCAGGGGAGAAACCGACAAAAAGCTGCAGTGCCCAGCAGTACCCGCGGCCGTGGGAAGCCCTATGTGCAGCGCAGCTGAGAGACAAGGCACATCCCGGGGGCCCTATCCTAGGCTGACTGGAACAGTGTTCGGTGGCCAGCAGGAGCTGGCAACCTCTAAGGGAAAACAGGTATTTCACTCCCTCTTCATGGCCAGTAAATTTGCCACCTACTAGCAACCCCAGGCCTACTAGCCCATTAACCCTGTTCAAGCCAAAGTACAGTGTCCGGGTAGAAGGACACTCCAGTATTCCTTAGATCCGTTAGGAGAAGCTTCCAGGAAAGACTACCCCCAAACACAGTCGGAGGCCTACCCCGATTTTGTGTCCTGAAACCACCACCTGAGGCCACTGGGCCACGTAATGGAGCCTTTTAGTGGGTTACATCCAGTATTGGCATTGAGCCAAATGCTCAGGGCTTTACCCTAAAAGCAGGTTCTCTGCTCCAGATTACCAATTCTGTTATTAACTACTCAAAGTTGCGGTGCACCTAGGCCAAACAGGTACCTTGTGCTATAGTAGAACTGCACAGTTCAGGAACTCAGAGTAGATTTATTAAGCTTGGTTATTATCACCGGCCAATTAGATCCTACCTGTCATTTTTCAAACCAAGCCTGTAACTTCACAGTTAGGTGCTGATTGGCCGGTGATAAAAACCAGACACTGTATCACTTCACCAAGCTTAATAAATCTAACCCTCAGTCTTTTAAGCCAGGATGCTTGTATTTGTTATTTAATTGAACCAGTTACATTGCACTATTGTCATTCACTTAAATTATTCTGCATGGTATTCTTTATTGCATATCTCCTTTATTGACAATTGAAATTGATTGTATTGTGTCAGAATTGTTTAATGGTACTTAATGGTGCAGCATATCGTGTGAATTGGGGACTGCGGTGACTCTTTCGGCTGCCTAATAAAACATTTTATCACCGACCTCACGTGTGGTGACAGCATTGTGTGGTTGTGTTTTGGGGTATTCCCTTCCCAGGGTCCTTCTGTCCCTCCGCCCTCCGATTTGCAGGCGAGTGAAGCAGGCAGGTCGCAGACAGGCAGTGCCAAGAGGAGAACAGGAGCACAAGGTATCGGTCACACACCTGCACGCGGTCTCTGTTTTCCATCATCTGCTTCCATCAGCAAGTCTCTGTGTCCAGTCCAGAATACTTCAGGGAAGACCAGCCTCTACAATTGATTCCCAGACTGACCATTGGTAACTAGCCCGATACCAAGCCTGTGCCATCGGTTTCCAGTCCGTCTATCAGTAACCAGTCTAATACCAAGCCTGTATCAATGGGTTCCCAGACCGCCCATCGGTAACCAGTCCAATACCAAATCTGTACCATTGTTTCCCAGTCCGATACTTACCTGCGCCATCGGTTCCCAGACGGCCCATCAGTAACCAGTCTGATAACAAGCCTGTAGCATCGGTTCCCAGTCCCGGTCTGATCATCAGTAACCAAATGCTGGCTTCCTGTCAGTCAAATTAGGGGGGATTCAATAGTTACACATTTTCTGTCTACCCATGGTTCCAACCCGGGGCAGACACTGGTTACACTGCAATGGAAACGATTTTGTTGAAGATAGTGACTGCGCCCGGAACTCTGCAGCCCAAGATACACCTGAGCTCCCTGGAATCTCTACTATACCACAAATACAAAAGTGGTGATCTATATGGCGCTGAGTTCCCCTTTCCGCATGTGTCTAGGTATAATATCCTAGATAGTTTCCCCTCTGATGGTACTCTTTCAGTCTGGGGGTTGAATCCCAAACCGCTGTAACTGACCTTGGGGGTGTGCCCTATGTGCACATAAAGGTTTCTTTATTAGGATCCCTTTCACATAGGTAGTTCTTCCTTTCACATGGAAATCATCAGTGTAACAAATAATATGGAGTTGACTCACCAAAAGTAGGTGCCCTATGTGCACATAAAGGTTTCTTTTGCTTTTATCACCTTCTGATGCCGGGCGTAAGGAATCTTTCACTCCACAAGGTAAATCCAAACACGATTTATTTGACAATACAATAATAAAAAATCCATAAAAATCCAAAAAAAGATCTATAGGAAACACTGGGTGCTCTTAGGTGGTCTGGGTTACCTCCCTATCCGGATGAGAGGGTCCCCCAACGGCTGAAGATGACTCGCAGCACCACACTTTGAGCTTCCCAAATGTATTCCTGTCCTCCAACTGACCAACGCGTTTCTGGCTGTTCACAGCCCTTTGTCAAGGTATGGAGGCTACCTATTCCTATCTGGTTTTTATACCAGAGGTGCTGGTTCTATTATGCAGCAACATCTAAACTCCGGAAAAACTTCCGGTAGTACATAAATACAATTACATACAAAAACCCCTCTTATTCCCCACGTTTATACAATAGTCCAAAACACATTAATATATGAATGCATACATGATAAAAGACCAGGGTTATCCGTATGGATAAGAGCAAGAACAGATAGCGCTTGTGGCTTAGTCCATTTCTGTTTTTGTGGCATTTACTACAGCAGCTGTTTCTCCTCAGTAAGTATCGTGATTAGACTTCCGTCCATCACTTCCGGGTCTGTGGAACGCATCGCATTACGTTCCTGGTTCTCATTGACATTCTCTCCCGGCGTGACCGGAAGTGCGTCACGCTTGCTTTTATGTTCGGACACATGTATATTTGCGTTCCAGCTCTTCTGGAACGCAGCCACTTCCTGGTTTGTGTATTGCGCTTTTGTGATCCCCTGGTTATAATGCTTTCGAGTGTGCAGTTCCCCTTCTCAGTACTAAAAATGCTTTTTGCTTAGTAGATGGTACATAAAATAGAAGAAAATACATAGATTAGAATCATAATGTCTTGTTCATAAAAATATAATACAAAACAATGTATTCCTTAACCCTAAGCACTTCATAATAAAAACATATTACATAATAAAACTCTTTAAAGACACGGCATAAAATCCATTTGATTATTCTACACCGATCTTCTGATACAATAAATAATTAAAATATGTAAATAAGGATCATATATAAAAAAAGGGAGAAGGGAGAAGGAAAAAGTGCATTATTATAAGAAACATTTAAGTTCAAAACTTACATTCATACCATGAGGTTCTATTGTCTTAAGGGTATAAATGGTGCGCATTTCTAACTGGGATAGCCTTTTGTCTCTATCATTGACTCTCCAGTGATCCGCCACCAATTTTATACCACAAAAGTTGGTAATATGTTGAGTATTGCTTTCATGGAATTTTTTAAAATGTAAAGAGACATTGTGGGACTCTGTACCTTTAACAATATTTCTGCAGTGTTCAGATAGCCTTACTTTCAACTGGCGTATTGTTTTCCCCACATATTGTTTGCCACAAGAGCATTCAAGTAGGTACACACAATATTTTGAGTTGCAGGTAATGAAATCTTCGATGTCATACATTTGACCATTATGTATGGATTTGTACTGATGTACGGCTTTTATAGTACCTTTACATGCTCTACACATGCTACAGCTCCCACAGCGGAAGAACCCCTTTGATTTAATTTGGTTATGTGGGTTTGGGGTGTTAATGGCACTCCGTTACACTGCACCTAGGACCCAAGTTAGTCCTGGGTCAGACCCATTTACACTTAACCTGGGTTTGGCCTGCATGCTATTCACAGACAATACCTTGAGGTGGACCTTTGTATACACAGCCAATTATCAGCTTTTAAGTATATCCTGGGTCAAGCTGTTTACACTGCACCATTACCTGTGTCCTACCTTGGTAGCTTCTAGGGTCAGATTCCTAGATCACTCGACCTGGGTTATTATTTAAAGACCCTTTTACACCTAGCTGTGACTTGAGTGGCCCAGCAATAGCCCAGGTCATTGTAGCAGTGGAAAAGGAGTATTACGCTCATGTCCACAAAGCCCAAAAGACTTATGGGTAAATTTGCTAAGATTAGAGTTCTATTGGAGATGGGTGTTGCTATGGGCTATCAATCAGATTCTACTTATTTAGCACCTTTTAGAAGATAATAGATATAATCTGATTGGTTGTCCATTGCAACGTGTCATCTTCAGTAGAACTCCCATCTTAGTCATTTACCCCTAACTGCCTCCTACTACCAAAGTGATGGGTTCAATTTCCACCATGACCCTAGATATGTGGAGTTTGTATTTTCTTCCTGGGCTTGCAGGGGTTTCCCCAGGGTACTCTAGTTTCCTCCCAAAATCCCAAAATCTACTCATAAATTAACTGTCTCCCAGCAGAAATGAACCATACTGTGTGTGTGTATACTTGTGTTTAGGGAAGACTAAAGATGCCAAGTGGTTTGTATCTGCTGTCAAAATTCTATGGGGGTTTATTTACTAAGATGGGAGTTCTATCGACATTGGGATGTTGCTATGGACAACCAATCAGATCCTAGCTATTATATTATAGAAGGTGCTAAATAAATAATTAAGAAGTAGATTCTGATTGGTTGCCCACACCAACATCCCATCTTCAAAAGAACTCTCATCGGTACTCTTTACCTAGCACGGCGCCCATCGCGGGCATTGAATGCACTAAAAAATCGGGTGCGACTCGACCGACGCGATTTCCCATAGGGAACAATGTTAAATGTCTCAATTGACCCGATTTTTCTGTTCAATGCCTCAATTGACCCGATTTTTCCATAGGAAACAATGTTAAATGGCCCACAGAGGCCAAATAGGCACCCTAAAGTGTGAAATGGCCCCCCAAATTGTTAACGCCACCCCACGATCAACGTGAACCCGAAGCGTGGCGAGCGTCGGCGGTACGCGTCCTATGACCTTTTCATACCCCCACTATCCACGTCGGCGTGGAGTTGAGAATAGAATAGTGTGGCGAGCGCAGCGAGCCACCGAGCCCGAAGCGTGGCGAGCGCAGCGAGCCCCGCGAGGGGACGCGGATACCTGTGAAGCCCGCGAAGGGACGCGTTTACCTGTGAAGGTATCCGCGGCCGCTCGCCACGCTTCGGGCTCGGTGGCTCGCTGCGCTCGCCACACTATTCTATTCTCAACTCCACGCCGACGTGGATAGTGGGGGTATGAAAAGGTGGTAGGACGCGTACCGCCGCCCCTCGCGGGCTCGCTGCGCTCGCCACGCTTCGGGTTCACGTTGATCGTGGGGTGGCGTTAACAATTGTGGGGGCCATTTCACACTTTAGGGTGCCTATTTGGCCTCTGTGGGCCATTTAACATTGTTTCCTATGGAAAAATCGGGTCAATTGAGGCATTGAACAGTAAAATCGGGTCAATTGAGAAATTTAACATTGATCCCTATGGGAAATCGCGGGCATCGCCTCGGTCGCGTCGCACCCGATTTTTAGTGCATTCAATGCCCGCGATGCCTGCGATTTTTTTACCTGCGATGCCCACGATCAAAATTGTGGGCGCCGTGCTAGGTAAAGAGTACCCTCTCATCTTAGTAAATCTGGACTTGTGATTCTAATGTTTTATATCTCTGAAGTATCTCCCGGTCTGATCAGTGATTGTCTCCTGTAATGATCCAGTGAGGGTACAGATATTGCACAAATGGTGGCTAACTGTCTTTTTCATGTGAGAAATATTCTATAAATAAGTATATTTTCCCTATGTACTAAAACACTGGGAAAGTTTCTCATAAATTCCAGTATTTTTAATGAGGTTCGGATTTAGAATTTAGATTTGGTGACTCATTTTTCCAGCGTCTGTGCAAATTGAAGTTCAAAAGCTTTGAGGTATCTGAGGTAAAAAGAAATTTCAAAGTCAAAAGTAAGACCAGGCAGCCAAACATCAGCACAAACAAGTATTAATCCTTCGAGGCTCTGCTTTCCTGAGAAAGGCAACCTTAGCACAAGCAAGGAAACAATAGGTAGGCAAATATAATTAGCAATTGAATTCATAATGCAGAAGAGAGGCTAATTTCTGGGAATTTCAAGCACTCCTTGTGGACAAAGGACCCTTTCCAAGTTATTTTCTTCTTAGCACTGCAGCTGAAAAGCACTAGGAAATTTGAATAAGTAAAAAAGGCTCATATGACCTTCTAAACTTAAAGTGCATTTTACACGCCTGGACGCCCAGCTACAGAACAACCTGAGAAGGAGAGAGAGATTCTGGGACACAGAAGCCAAAAGAAGGGGGGGTGGGCAGGGAATTGATTGCAATAGGATACACAAGTGGGGGTCTAATTTACATGGTAATTGCCAAACCATGGTTATATTAAGCATCCTGTGCCAAGATAGCACATACACACACACACATAAAAAAATGACATGCGCTGTGTTATTGTGAAAGTGCTGACTAGGAATTTCCTTTTATGCTCCCTTGATGCTACAATATAACATTCCTGTTATTATTAGCAGGGAATTTTAACAGCCTTGCACGGACAGCAATTATGTTGCACATACACAAAACAATGGTCTCGCATCGCAAATAAATCATTTGCCTCTCTTAGGTTCCAGCTCTATGCTGGCTGGATTTCATGGTCTGGTAACTCTGTGTGACCCCTGTTACACTGCTGTTCCTAAACTGCTAAGATAAAATGCAAAACTTGCCACAGCTATCTGTATTTAAAGGGAAACACTGGTCCCTCAATACTCATTTCAAAGGAGGCCCACTCAAGGTGACCACCATAAATCATGTTTTATCCCAAAAAGCCCTCATACCATTACACTTATTTAAGGGATACATATTGGATGATTCGTGTAGGTGCTGATAGTGCATGAGGGAATTAGGATTCATGACACAGATGCAAATGAAGTACCTCATTCTCACGTGAGTCCCTTTGGCTTCCCGGGTATGTCCATTTTCTACCTGGATAGTTTGTCACAATCTAAAATACCCGCTCCTAACTACAATATATACATGATGGTTTGTTAGTGGGTAACCTCACAGATATGTGATGGACGATGAATGTCAATCACATTGTTAACATTCATAGTTAGCTACCAATGGTTCACGATTTGTCATCGATGATGGTGTTCTGATTGTCACAAGGCAATCATTTAATTTTTATCCACACCATGTCCAATATCTTCACATGCCCACTGTCCATGCATTAGCTCAGGGCTGGGCAATTGCGGCCCTCCAGATGTTGAGGAACTACACATCCTAGCATGCCTTGCATCAGTTTCAGCATGGCCACATAGCAAAACTAATGCAAAGCATCCTGGGATGTGTAGTTCCTCAACATCTGGAGGGCCGCAATTGCCCAGCCCTGCATTAGCTACTCCAAAAGTTGGATTGGCCCAGAGGGGTACAGGGAAAATCATGGTGGGCACCATTGCCTGAGAGCTCAATTCCTCCACTATGGATCAGATGTCAGTGCATTCCTGTTATTAAATGGGTTCTGGAACATTATCATGCATGCAATATCTATCTATCTATCTGTCTGTCTGTCTGTCTGTCTGTCTGTCTGCTATCTAGACAGGGCCGGCTCCAGGCCTCCTAGCGCCACTAGCAAAATTTTGAAGCACCCCCCGGGTTTGTGGGTGCAGCGGGCAGTCCAGGATGGATACAGAGGGAGGCAGGTGGCACCTGGGCAGCATGGGGTCCAGGCAGTGTGAAACCCCAGGGAGGCTGTGGCTGCAGCGGCGGAGTGGGCAGTCCGCAGTGTCCGGGAAGCGCTAGGTGAGCAGACACTGCAGACAGCAGCGGCAGCATTTGACAATTCAAAAGATAGAATGGCCGCTAATTGGCTGAGTGCTTTCTCTCTCACAACCAATTAGCAGCTGAAGCCGCTGACATGCTGAGAGAGAACGCACTCTCAACCAGTCTATGGCCAGCCTATCTTTTGAATATACAAATTCTGCCACCGCTGTCCGCAGTGTCACTCAGCACTTCCCGGACACTGCTGACTGCACCCACAGCCCCCGGGCGCTTCACACTGCCCGGACCCCGCACTGCCCAGGTACCACCTGCCTCCCCCTGTATCCATCCCCCTGTATGGAGCATCCCTTTAGCCGGCCCTAAATAACAACAAAAACATTAAGTCTGGCACTCTTCTAAATGGCACCTAGTTTGCCTTAATAGGGGGTGAAATGCTCCATGCATAAAGGGACAGAGTCAGCCCTGATTGCAGGACTGGGAATTTGCAGCCCTGCCAATTATCGGAGGGCCGCACATGGTGTACAGTGCACATGCCTGAGCCCTCCATGCAGCCACACCCAGCTATGTCCATGTGATCACAGACCATACACTGGCCAATTGGCACTTGTAGGCAGCACCTCAGTGGTTTTGGGAGTGCGAAACAAAGATGGGCCATCAGGCAGGGCCACATGTCATCAGCGCCCTAATCTCCCCATGGCCTTCACAGCACCGAGTAAGTATTGACTTAGTATTGCTGCACATGGGGGGGGGATTTCTTAGATTGCTAAATTCATTAACAATATAGTGGTGGGAAAGAATACTCAGCAAAGTATCCATCCTTGCGTGACACAAAACTATGCAGGGTGATTAGACCAACAAGGATGTCTCCATACTATAGAACGATCTAAATAAACTAAAGAAAATGAGGAATGAGGCTGTAGAGTGGATTTTGTCCCTCCTGGAATGGGCAATGTTGGGAGGTATGGAATTGATATAATACTACTGCCGCCTCCCCGCCTGCAGCTCCCCCGGACCGGACCCTGCTTTCCAGTCCCCATTCCACCGGACCTCGCTCCCTGCCGCACTGATGGCAGCACATAAGATTTATTGCGTAGTATATGGGGGGCCTTAAGACTAGCAGCAGACTCTGTACTACTTAAGGCCCACATCCACTAGTCAGATTTGGCCTGTTTTCTTCAGATTCAGATGACCTGACAGACCGATCTGAAGAAAAAAGGACAAATCTGAGCTCCCTCAGATCAGATGTGCGGCTGAGTCTCAGATCCATCTGATGAAAAAATCCCGTCTGATCTGAAGCTGTTAGGGGTTTATTAAAGGTCTGATCAGATGTATCTGAAGTGAATAGTGTGAATACTTTAAGGTCCCCATACACTAGGGCGACTTGTCCTAAGGACAAGTCAGCCCAGATTTCCCCTGAGCTTCCCGGGCAGCTCCCCGGGGGAGCTTGATAAGTTTTGGCACTTGATGTGCCATTTTTTACATGTGATAAATCGGATGTGATTTATCACATGTAAAAATCTGGGGGGGAGGCAAATGTGGGGGGGGGGCATCAGGAGCAGGCTGGCAGTGGGTACCTGTCCGGGGAGCGGCAGGAGCAGGGACTGGTCCGGGGAGCGGCACAAGGTGTAGCGGCAGGCAGCGGATGGTTGTGGGTACCTGTCTCCCAGACTCCTGACTCCCAGAGTGGGTACCTGACCGGGGAGCGGCAGCAGCAGGGACTGGTCAGGGGAGCGGCACAAGGTGTAGCGGCAGGCAGGGAGCAGGGACCGCGGCGCAGATGCTGAGCAGAGACCGGGGGCGCGGCGGGAGAATAGAAGGAAATCCTATTCAAAAGACTGAGCAGCCGCTGATTGGCTGGGAACTCAGCCAATCAGCGGCCGCCCGGTCTTTTGAATAGGATGGTTTCTATTCTCCCGCTCGCCGTGGGGACCGCAGAGCGGCGGGAGAATAGAAACCATCCTATTCAAAAGACCGGGCGGCCGCTGATTGGCTGAGTTCCCAGCCAATCAGCGGCCACTCAGTCTTTTGAATAGGATTTCCTTCTATTCTCCCGCCGCGCCCCCGGTCTCTGCTCAGCATCTGCGCCGCGATCCCCGCTCCCTGCCTGCCGCTACACCTTGTGCCACTCCCCGGTCAGGTACCCACTCCCAGCCTGCTCCTGATGCCCCCCCAGACGGCTGCACATGATTAATCTTATGTGCAGACCGTCCGACATCTGGATCTGATCCGATGCGCACGGGACCGCGTATTGGATCAGATCAGATGTCATACCCTACGCAATTTGGCCAATTTCACCCGATTTCTCGGTCCAATCCTCCAGAATCGGGTGAAATCGGGGCCAAATCGCGTAGTGTATGGGGGCCTTTAGCCATGGTTCAGATCAGATTCCTGGGAGAGTTCAAGGGAAATCTGAAGAGATTTGTAGCTTCAGATATGTCTGTGTAGTGGTCTGTGTAGTGGATGGGGGCTACTCACTGAGACGGGAATCAGAAGTTCTAGTGAAGTCACTGCTCTCTAGTTGGGAGGCGCCCAGACAGATAGGGGCCTGGGGTGCACCCCCCAAAGCTGCCGAGAGGGGGGGCAGGTACTTATTACCCGGGCTTGTTGAAGGGGCCCGGCGGGGGCCCTTGTCCGACCCCTTACCTCTCGTCGGCCCTGCACACCCCCCCCTTCATCTGACTATACCCACCAAAACCACTCACTGCCACCAATACCCACTTTCCAGTCCCTCAATTGAAAGGTGTAGATGTGGCATCATAGAAGTTCCACAACTGGCATCTGTATTTCTTCCTCATAGACAAATTTTATCATTGAGTAGACAAATAACCACCACAGTTATGTATCATCATAGTTTAATATTTTCAGTTTTTATTTACCCGCATATCATTTTAATATTTCACTGTGGCTTTATAACATGAACTCTGTATATTATAAACATGGTTGTGCAAAATTGAAAAAAAAATCACAATAGAAAAAGAATTATGAAAAAGTACGTCTGTTATTTTCCTCTTTGCATTTTCTGAAACAAAAACAATACTGTCTTATTAGCAATGTACAGTTTTACTTGAAACATTGACAGGTTTATAGATAGCATAATGCATAGTTCTAGTAGAGGGTACACACGATGAGATTTCCACTATTTTTCTATTCGATTTTGCTTATAGAAGCAAAATCGAATGGAAATTGAATGGGCATCAAATGGTTTTTCCACATTCGATGCAGATTTGATCTCGATGCACGTTTACTTTGAGTGGAAATCAAAACGAAAAATAGTCTTGCCAGGCAAGACTATATAGTAGAAATCATATCAAAATCGAATCGAACGGCATATCGAATTGAAATGAAATTCCACATCTAAACTTGTGTATCCACTATAAAACTTGAGGGTGTGGTATGATATGTCGACATGGTATTATTGTCAACGCGATTAGTAAATCATGGTTTCTGACTGCCATCTCCTGACCATGGCCACTCTTCCACTGCGCATATTACAATCATTGTACAGCAGGGGGCGTGGAGTCATTAGGTCCCCTTGGACTGCCCATTTGTTTTCTAAGTGGGCAGCTGGGAATGGGTGGGGAGGGTATGATGTGGGTTGCAGGGCACTGTGTAAGACTTGCCCCCAAAGTTCATGTATTAAAGTTAAGTTCACACACATACACCCAAACACTGAGGGGCCCATTTATCAAGCAATATTTGCGGCTAAATCCCCGAAAACATCCGTTTTCGGGGGTTTACCGCAAATATTAAGTATCACTGAAATGTATCATGGGGGACCGCAGCAGGAATCTCCGATCCCTGCTGCGATTCCCCCTGCAGCGCCGTCGGCCGCATCCCCCATAGGTTTCTATGGGGGATGCGAAGCTGCCCTATGTATCAACATCGGGCAGCCCGGCATCGCACCCCTGGGCTATCGCCATTCTGATATGGCGATAGCCCGTTGTAGCCTATGGCTACACATCGCACTGCCCGAGCGGCAGTGCGGTCAGAGGGGTCAGCGCATAACCGCGCATGCGCAGACCCCCCGGCTTCCGGGTCAGGACTTCGCAGGGACGGGCTCCTTTCGGAGCCCTGTCCCTGCGCCCTCAACCTTCATACATTCCACCGGTATGATCGCATTTTACAATGCGATCCTGGGCAGTAATATTCCACCCAGATCGCATTGTAAATGAAATCTTGATAAATGCGCCCCTTAATCAGTGGCATTATTTGGTCTGAATTTGGGCCCTTGTCTGATGGTGTGGGGGGGGTTTGCGCATTCACGTTCATGCACATGTGCAAACCCTGGGAGTGAACGGCTCGCTCCAGAGGGGGCAGACAGTGGGGCTGGAGCACCGGAATGTGTGTCCCCATGAAAATGCTGAGCGTTCCCCTGGGGGTGCAGCTGGGCCGATGCCTGCTCAGAGCGGGCAGCTGACATCAAATGACATGACTTCACATGACTAAGTGAAGTCGGCCATCTCCTCCTGAAACGAAAGTCCGTTTTCATTGACTTATTTCTGAAGGGGAGAAAAATTGGTACTTGTGTATTATCACGGTGCCCATCGCATCGCATACCTTAATTAGTGGTATCCAATGGTATGTGGTGCGATATTCGGGTGAAGAGACCTGCAATGTACAATAAAATATTGCATAGCATCGCATGCCAGCAAAATGGCATGCAATGCGATTTTTAATTGTACAAGCACCCTGATGTTAAATGCACCCCCATTGTCAACGCCACCGCCACTATCAACACCAACCCGAAGCGTGGCGAGCACAGCGAGCCCGCGAGGGGCGGCGGTACGCATCCTCCGACCTTTTCATACCCCGACATGCAATGCGATCAGATGCCCTGCGATCAAAATCCTGGGCGCCGTGATAATACACAAGTACAGAAAAATCATTCAATAGTCGTCGACCATCGGATGATTTGTCTCCCCTTAGCCGCATGCGAAGGAATGTGTTCGCGTGCACATCCCCTCACATGCTAGAGCATGGGTTCTCAAACTGCGGCCCTCCAGATGTTGTGAAGCTACAAATCCCAGCATGCCTTGCCACAGTTTTAACACTCCCTTATAGCAAAACTGTGGCAAGGCATGCTGGAATTTTTAGTTTCACAACATCTGGAGGGCCGCAGTTTGAGGACCCATGTGCTAGAGAGACGATACGGGTGGCGCGGAGGGGGGGGGGGGGCGTTTGGCGGGGTAGTGGGCAGCGCTGATCTGCTAGGCTGCAAGTATACGACCAGGTCTGAATTAGGCCTATATTTTCCTACGAGCACGCACATTTGAATCTGTATATTAAATCCCTTCAATGAAAGAAATCCTCACAGAAAACGCATGGTTTACCTCGCTTGGATGTTACACAATCACTGAGGTTAAGAAAATAGTCATCAAGTTCAACCTCTCACAGATCAAATATCAGATTATTCCTTCTCTGTTTATCCTGAAGATTCTCCACCGCCAGCTGAAATCATTTCCAATGTTGCCTCAAGGGAGAATTCTTTCATGACTTCTTTTTTCACTGGATCAACAGTCTACTGATGATTAAAAGGCCGCTAAACCTAAAATAGAAAGTTCCCTATATAAAAGAGCTACTAACGCCATTCACAAATATGTATGTAAAAGCTCCCATACCTGGACAGGAGATGTTTCGGCACACCATTTTCCTTTGCTATGTAGCTGAATGCAACCATTTGTTCCATATAATTAGATGTTTTTGGGTAAAAAAAATATGTTGGCTGCAATGTCATTCAATGGCGGAGACAAGAAAACATTTCATACATTTGCTGGACAGTATTTGCCTTGTTCCACATTTCGGTGGATAATTTAATAAAGTTGTGAATAAGGGGATTTTGGTTGTTGAATACTGAATTAAACGTTACTTGAATATGTGTAGGTTTATTTTATTTCCTTTATTTTGGTATTGTTGGCAGAGTAATCGGCCCTATGCTGATCAGACTGGGCAGAAGCAGAACTACCATTGGTGCAGCAGGTGGGCCCCTGAGGACTCAGGGGCCCACTGCTGCCCCTGTCACCCTCTACAAATTACCAACTGTTTTTACCATCACACTCTGCATCCCCCTGCCTCTCCCTGTTACCCACTGCTGTGTTGCATAGTAGGAACTTGGGTTGGTGTGGAGGAGGGGGCCCCAAATTATATATTTGCACCTGGGCCCACAAGCCACAAGTTCTGATTAGGGTGGTCAATCCCAGGATTGGGATCGACGGGATCCAGGGATTTGGCCCCCAAAATGCTAGGAGTTGAATCCCGGGATTGGAGTTTCCAATCCCGGGATTTCGGGATTAGACTGCACATGCGCAGTCTAATGCCGGGCAGCGACTGAGCAAGTGCACAGATGCTGCCCAGCTTCTCCCATCCCCGGCAGTGCGGCTCTGCGCAGCGTGAGAACGCTCAGCCCGTCTCCATCCTGGCTCCGTCTGTCCTGGGCCTGCCCACCCACCCTGGCTCCATCCGCCTCCGTCCACCTCCCGCCCTGGCTCCATTCACCTCCGTCCTGGGCGGGTGACCTGGGCTCGCCCACCCTGCCTGGCATTATCAGCAACTCCATCCTGGGCCCGCCCACCCGCCCTGGCACTATTAGCCCGGCTCCATCAGCTCGACCCCTGGCTCCACGGCTCCCGGCTGCACCACACATGTAAGTAAATATGCAGGGCGGCTGGGGTGTTTTTTTTTGCTAAGGAAGCCAATCACGGGATACCAGGAATCCCGGGATTGGGCATTTTTCAATCTCGAATTCAGGGATTGAAAAAATGCCCAGGGATTGGCATCCCTAGTTCTGACACCGAGTCTGGGGCTTTTGGTATGGTGGAAACCAGTTTCAGCTGTTGTGTACTGTACTCACAGGAGTGGTACATGATCCCGACAGTCATTAGCCTGATGTCGGGATCCCGACTGGCCGGACTCAGACAGCATGGCGAGCACAACAAAGCCCCTTGCGGGCTCACTGCGCTCACCCCCTATTCGATTCTCCCTCTATGGGGTCGTGGGGTTCTATCTCCCTCTATGGGGTCATTGAACCACACGAGGGAGAATAGCCGGTGGCCGTCAGGACCCCGAGTGTTGGGGTTTTGACTGTCGGGATCACGACGTCAGGGTAATGACTGTCACGATCCCGACTGTCGGGACCCTGTCCGGCACCCATACTCACATGTTACATAGTAGGTAAGGCTGAAAAAAGACTTGCGTCCATCTAGTTCAACCTAGGATGTTTAATGTCCTACACTAATTTTACTATACATTGCAATAGAACTTCTTAGGCAGTCAAAACCACTATTTTTGCACACACTCGAACAATGAGTAATGGAAGGCAGAGTTTCAGCCAACGCTCCTGGATGATTTTTGCTTTTAACAGAGATACAGTTAAACATGCTCAGCTGAAACTGAACCTATATCAAGATTTCACATTCTGGGTTTGGTTGCCCCTAAAATAAGGGGTGGCGTCCTCTGTGCCCACTTATATGATTCCCATAGGGTGCTCCTTCCATCCAGCTGACATTTTTCATCCATGACAGCTCTTGGTTTTATGACACATACTTTCGAACTTGTAAATGTTGTTCTCCTAAGTAATTTCTTTGTTAAACAGGACTATATAACTTTTTCATTTGCTTTTGGTAACTGCCACAGAGAACTTTTTTATGAGACCAATACAAGCTTTTATAGGCTAGTACTAATTTGTGACAATGGAGGGTTCTGTCTTTTGACTGCTATTTTCTTTTCAGAGTCAAAATACCAGAAGGCTCACAGCTGTTGACCCCTGTAGGCTGGATCTGTGATTAATTGAGCTCTGCAAGTGATGGAATAATGTAGAAGGCAGTCATTATGATGGACAGCTGTAAAACGTCCAATTAGCCTTTGCCCTTGTACCATCACTTTACCAAAGGTCTTTACCACTGTCATTCTTATGATCATAAACAGTCAAAACACAACAACAATGGACATGCAACATAATATTTCTAATACTTTGTAGTGTGGCATGCTTCAGAAATGCTTCGATCTGACATCCATTCACAGCGGCTTTTCTGAAAGCTGTATGTACAAGTATAATGCTTGTCTGTACTAATGGTAGGTACTCCAGTGTTCACAGATGCCTCTACATAAATGTCATATTGAGAAACCTCAGCCAGTTTGTAATGGATCTTACTTGTCTGACCTCCGAAACTAGGACCAGTAATGTAACAACATAATTAAGTCCAAACATATAAAACACAACGACCCAGGAAAGAGACTGTTGGTCTCATTGAACATTTTTATGGATCAAGTTAGGGATGGCCATTGATGCAAGCGCCATCGATGGTTGCCATCGATGGTGATTTTGCAACCAGCCATCGATAGTCATAAACTCGGTGATGGATATCCATCAATAATTTTAGCTTCGATGGTTAACCATTATCTTAGACTGAATGGCCCGTGGGCTAATCAGAATATGGGGGTGTGGATTCTGGGTGTCGGGGGTGGTGCTATTGAAAAAAAGATAGAGATATTGGTTCTCCTTTGCCATCGATGTAGGGAAACAACATCGGCCATAAACCATGGATTATTTCAAATCATCGATGGTCGATGACCATCTCTAGATTAAGTTGGTACGGTGCAAGTGAAGTACAAATTAGCTACATGTAAAATAATTGCACCTGAAAGAAATATACATTAAATATATTTTCGGTACTTGTTTCCTAGCACGGCGCCCCCGATTTTCATCGCAGAGCATCGCATTGCATGCAATATAGCGGCATGCAATTTTTAATTGTACAAGCACCTTGATGGGTGGCGGTACTCGTCCTCCGACCTTTTCATACCCCCACTATCCACATCGGTGTGGAGTTGATTTTAGATAGTGTGGCGAGCGCAGCGAGCCCGAAGCATGGCGAGCGCAGCGTGCCCTGCGAGGGGACGCGGATTACTTAACATGTATTCCGCATCCGCTCACCACGCTTCGGGCTCGGTGGCTCGCTGCGCTCGCCACACTATCTAAAAACAACTCCACGCCGACGTGGATAGTGGGGTTATGAAAAGGTCGGAGGACGCGTACCGCCACCCCTCGCGGGCTCGCTGCGCTCGCCACGCTTTGGGTTGGCATTTATAGTGGGGGTGGCGTTGACAATGGGGGTGCATTTAACATTGTAAGCACCCATCAGGGTGGTTGTACAATTAAAAATCGCATCGCATGCCATTTGCTGGCATGCGATGCTATGCAATATTTAATTGTACATTCCGGGTCATTTACCCAAATATCGCATACCATCGCATACATTATGGCATGGTATGGGATGGGCGCCGTGCTAGGAAACAAGTACCATATTTTATTTTAAAAACAAAAAGCAATCTGTGTAGGTAATACATTTATATAACGAACAGCTACTGGCTATTGCTTATGAACAGTGTGATGGGGAAAAAAACCATTGCACTAGATAAATGATCCGCGACCTACAGTATGTCAAGAAACCTGGCACGGAAATCACAAATCACTTTCTGATAGGCATGTAAAACAATCTTTTACCGTGGGAGGTTATTTATTTGTCTCTGTGGTCTTTGACTGAGAAATGGCAAAAGAGAATTATGATTGTGAAACTTATCATGTTTTAACAAACCCAATGCATTTTACTTATCAGATCAAAACAAAGTGTTGCCCTTTACCAAGCATCGCCCTTTACCAAGCATCGCCCTTTACCAAGAATCTAGACATCACAATGTTAACTCTTCCATTGAAAGGCTTGCAATGATAATATTCTAGTCTAGTAAATATCAGTTTTGTTGACCTGTGAACCAGAATTGAGTCTACTTGGTGACTTTGTACTGAGTTCCTCAGCAATGGATGAGAGTTCTATGTGGATGGTGTGTAGCAAAGCACAGTACCGTGACTCACATCTTTGCAAACCCGCTCCCGAATTTCAATGCCACCATTCCCTGCATATGGGTTGGAGAGACCATCAGGGTGTGGCTAAACACTCCTTTCAGAACAAAATCCCAGGTCACTGACATTAGTTACACCGCAGGCTGAGCCCAACCTATTGTCAGGGCTTCTCCTATAGCGGCACTTGAAGATTAAAAATCATCTCCAAGATCCAGTAAGCTAGGTTTCCAAAGGGTTTGAACAGGTCTCAGGTCCAATAACCCTTTTCAAAGTGCCCCATAACCCAGGTTCTTGCCAGATCAACCTAGGTAGCTCCCCAGATATTCAGGTCACTTGGCCCAAGTGTTTTTTCAGGAACCTTTCAAAACAGTTGCAACCTGGACTGTCAATGAACTGGGTCGAAGTGGCAGTGTGAAAGGAGTATTACCGTGGATTGCATCATCAAGTTCCAGGACTACCTACTTCCCTAGAGAAACTGGGTGGCTAGTCTACTCTCTGTTGGAGTCTGGGAGAGCTCCCCACAATTAATGAGTCTCCTGAATATTCTACAATAGAAGACAAATATGAGCTCTAAAGAGGTCAAAGTAATTTAAAGCATAAGAACAACACTGAATATCTTCTTACTCACCAAAGCTGCCATGGCAGAACCATCATTTCCAGGTTTATGTCACAGCACAGGACAAGACAGTAATACAAATAAAATACACAACCATAGATGATTCCCGCACCGGTCTTCAGATGTTGGTACAGATGACTCTCCTTTATCCACATAAATAAATATGCTGAGGGGATGATGTCCCACTGTTTCAATGATGAAGGTGCTACCCACTACTTAACTGTAGACATAAACACCGAAACAGGAAAATGTAAGTATGGATGTGGGTGCACTGGAAGTCTAGTAATAACTCATAAAATATAGCTTTTAATAATCTTCAATAAAATGGGGAAATATTAAAATATAGTAAATGAAGATAAATATGAAGCATTGATAACTGAGGAGAAGTGATAAAGTACCTGGTACTTTATCACTGGCCAATCATCTCCTAAGTTACAGGTTGGGTTTAAAAATGGACAGCTTGGAGCTGATTGGCCAGTGATAAAGTATCAGGCACTTTATCAATTATTCTCCGTTATCACTGCTTCATACATCTACCCCAGAAAATATAAGAATTAAAATATAAATGGCCACTGCTCATCTATGTCCAATATTTGTAGTGGTAAATTGTCCCTGAATTCTTATAGACCCTTATTCTAGTTGAATCAGATGGATGCGTATTTCGGACAGGAACCGAGTGTTCTTAGGCCCGCCTACCGTACGGATCGCTCACACCTTCCGGATGTGGTAAGACGCCGACCGAACGGACCGCGAGTGGATGTTTAATGTGAACACCTCCTCCATCTGTGGGAACCTCCCCCATCCTCCGATGGTCGCCGACCATCGAATGATGGACCAAGTGGTCAGGCAGCACCGAGTGCTCCTGACCACTCTGACATTTTTCCGTATGAAAGCAGGGATATGGGTGGCAGCTGACATTCGGCTATGTCAGCTATCCGCCCCCCACACGTGCGTCACGGCCGCATTACCATACATATACGCCCAGCGTTTTCATGGGAACGCCCATGAAACGTGGGGCGTACACATATGATAATGAGCCAAAACAGCCCTTCAAGCCCCTCTCCACCCCCTACTCGGATGGTTCCGTACGATCATTTTCTGCACGGACCTCATGCCGTGTTCGTACATGTGAGATACGCCTCTGCACATGCGCAAATACCAACCATCGGCTGTCCGTCCGCACTCTGACCCATCCGACTCAATCAGAATAAGGGCCATGGTGTGGAATATAGGAATTGCTATATATTTCTCTCACTCTGTAATTTTTCACTGGCTTTATATTAGCCTTTTAGTGTAACTCTGTATACTTTTTATTGAGTATCAGAAAAATAGTTTCAAGTTCTCTCTTGGAACGTGACTGAGAACTTGTAACTTTTTTTTATATAGGAGATATCACATGCGGTACTTTTTCACATGTTATATCTCCTGCAATTCACAGCCAAGCCTTTGTGGCTTGGCTGCAATCCTGAAAACAAATATCCACTTACAAAGAGATCTCTATTTTGGGGGCACACTTTTTCTTAATTAATGACATGATTATATAGATTAAAACGTAGCTTTTAATTAGCTCCTTATTAAAATATACCAGCTTTGCTTAGGTAGCTGAAGGACATATACGTACAATAAAGGTTATTCTGTATACACAGATCTGGTAAATTCATAAGTGTACCTGTGGCCATGGATTTATCAAATCAGACTAAATGGATTTATTCAAAAATAACGATGGTTTTGTATACAGGATAAATATAATAAATAAAAATGGAGTAATTCTAGTACAGTCACTCTTGTGATCGTGGTGTTATTTTTATTTTTAAGTATAATAAATGAAAGCACACTTATATCAGAATCAATCCTCATTAATTGAAAAAAGTGTTCCCCCCCAAAATAGAGATCTCTTTGTAAGTGGATGTTTGTTTTCTGCAACCACCCTCTTTTCTCTGAGTACTCGATTATTCGCTTTCTGTGGGGCACCTCTAGCACTATTTGCATCAAATCATTAGATAGCATTTAAAATGATTGCTGGTTTGGATATATTTACACATTTAATCTACAGATGTCCTGTGCGGGATACCCCACTCTCTACAGACTTGGCTGCAATCCTGCAGATTGCTTGTGCAGCCGGTGCCACTTGCAGGCTCCGGTGTGATGCGCACGGGACCACGCATTGTATTGGACATGCAATTACAAATACATGCAATTTATATGCTTTTTATGCAATTGATTGATGACATCACATAAAAGTGTGCAAATTGCATGTATTTCGCCTAGTGTATGGGCACCTTCAAGGCAAGCATGCCATAAGCTTATTTTGGCGAATCAGTAACTACAGTGGCAAGGCATTGATTGTTATATTGCTTTTATTATCTGTAATGTATATTGGGGGGTGTGAAAGTGCATCCTTGCGTGTGACCCAGATTTCACCTTGCAAATGGTGGTACGTTGGCCCACCATTAGCAAGGTGCATATTTTTGCACTGGCTGTGAATGGATGTTTTACATAAACAACCATTCGCATGCCACTGGGACCCTCCCATATCTTTCGATGGTCAGTGGTGCTCTGAGCAACCTCACATATGCGTGTATGCTCGGGGGGAAGTGGGCGGGCAGCTGACATCCGGTGATGTCAGCTGCCCACCCCACACATGTCCATCACGGCTCCATTAGCATGAGAACGCCCAGCATTCTTATGAGAACGCCCATGAAACGCTAGACATTCCCATATGCTAATGGACCAGCACGCCTCCCCACGCTTTCCCCCAATGCCCTACATTCGCAAGAATGGCACAATGCAAAACACGCACGCGGGCCTGCGAACGGACCAGAATAAGGTCCATTGTGCATTGCCTTCCCTAATTTTACAGACTTAACTTGTGCCTGTTTATAGCAGAAGGAAATAAGCACAGTTCCCTCTTTGGCATTACTAGACAGTTTCTGTAACCTGACTTTATAGAGTATTTATGACATAGGGCAGAGATCTAGGAATTCTCCGACATTGATGCCTACAGACATTTTCCGGGACAGAAAAGTTATAATCCTTTAGAAACACAGACATTTTGTGACTGACACTCTAATCCTTTCTGACAATAGACCCGGTCTGTGTTTAGACTTGCAGGAATATGATACTCATTGTTGTCTGATGTAGGATACTATATTTAATTTTGAATATATATATATATATATATATACATATATACAGACATTTCTCACTTAACGACCTACCTGTTTACCGACCGCCCGGACTTACGACCTGGCTTTTTTTTAGCGTCTGCGCTGCGACTGCTCGGACTTAGGACCCCGCCCGCTTGGATTTACGACCCGCGCGCCTACCCACTCGAAGTTATGACCTGACCAGACTCAGGGCCGGCGCCACCACTAGGCAAATCTAGGCATGGAGGGCGGTATTTCGCCCCCCTTGCCGCCCGGGTACCTGTCCTGTGGTGCTGTGCGTATATAAAGCTGGCAGCGGGGGTCCCTGCAGTCAATAAGAAATAACGAGCGCTATCCGCCGGGCTATGCGGAAGCACTTCTGTTTTGGAAACACTGGCCGCACGCTGATTGGCTGAGATTCAGCCAATCAGCGTGCGCCGTGCGGCCAGTGTTTCCAAAACAGAAGCGCTTCCGCATAGCCCGGCGGATAGCGCTCGTTATTTCTTATTGACTGCAGGGACCCCCCGCCGCCGCCAGCTTTACAGCGCTGCAGGACAGGCACCCGGGCGGCAGACACCGGGGCGCCCCCACCCCGACTTGCCTGGGGCGCTCTGGTGCCTTGCACCGGCCCTGACCAGACTGTTTAGCGACCCACGGCGTACAGTACTGTGTCTCAGCGTCTCAGTGTGTCATGGCTGAGAAAAGAAAGAATATAACAGGAGAAAGTGGCAAGAAAAGGAAGGCTATTGATCTTCAACTGAAAATGAAGATCATAAATCATGAAGCTGGAAAGAAAGTTAAAAGAGATTGCAAGTGAGTTGGAGCTGGCACATTCAACCACTTCCACAATCTTGAAGGATAAGGATAGAGTGAAGGAGGCAGTGAAAGCATCAACAGGCTTTAAAGCCATAATAACTAGGCAGCGGAAAGGCCTCATTTACGAAATGGAGAAATTACTGGCAACCTGGTTTGACGGCCACATACAAAAAAAGATTGCCACTGAGCCTTTCAATAATTCAAGCCAAGGCACGCAGTATCTTCCAGACTTTGAAGGTGCGTGAAGCGGAAGAATCAAGAGGTACATTTACAGCAAGCCATGGATGGTTTCAAAGGTTTCGTCGCAGATTCAACCTGCATAATCACAGTATCAGCGGTGAGGCTGCAAGTGCTGATGTAGAAGCAGCAGAAAAATTTGTGGATGAATTTGATGTATTCATCAAGGCAAGCCGCTACTTTCCAGAACAGATCTTAAATGTGGATTAAAGTGGCCTCTTTTGGAAAAAAAATGCCTGAAAGGTCCTACATACACACAGAAGCTAAAACAATGCCCGGCTTCAAGGCTTTTAAGGCCAGAGTCACTTTACTGTTGGGAGGAAATGCCGCTGGTTTCAAATTAAAGCCTTTGCTCATCTATCGCTCCCTGAACCCACGTGCATTGAAGCAGATTAGCAAGCACATGTTGCCCGTTTACTACCGTGCAAATAGCAAGGCATGGGTGACACAAGCTTTATTTGAAGATTGGTTCATCAACTGCTTCATACCCCAGGTTAAGCAATATTGTCTGCAGAAGGGTGTTCCCTTTCATATTATCCTCCTGCTTGATAATTGCCCAGGACACCCTCAACATCTTGATGATGTAAACCAGGATGTAAAGGTTATGTTTCTGCCTAAAAACACAACTTCTATCCTACAGCCAATGGACCAAGGGGCTATAGCCATGTTTAAGGCATACTGTTTGTGCACCACTTTTTCCAAACTTGTATCAGCAACAGAAAATGATGAAGTAACCCTCCGTGACTTTTGGAAGGCCTACAACATTTTAGACTGCATAAAGAACATTGAAACAGCTTGGGAAGAAGTGACAGAAAATTGTATGCAAGGCATATGGAAAAAATGTCTAAAACGTTTGGTGAATAATGTCGAAGGGTTGGACACAGATGAACTTGTCCATGTCATAAATCAAAACACTGTGGAGCTGGCTAACAAGCTTAATTTAGATATGGAAGTGGAAGATATTGAAGAATTAGTCGAATATGTTGAGGGAGAGTTAACAAACGAAGAACTAATAGAATTGGAAGCACAGCAGCACTTGGAAGAGAAAGAAGGAGAAGAAGAGGAAAGAGCAGAAGAAGTAGAAGAAGTAGAAAAGAAGTTCACTGTAAAGGGGTTAGCTGGTGTGTTCTCAAAAGTGAATGTGGCTAAGGGCCTTATTTTGGTTCATTCTTTCTGACAAAATCCTTCTTAGATGGGCAAAACCATGTGCACTGCAGGTGGGGCAGATGTAACATGTGCAGAGAGAATTAGATTTGGGTGGGGTTTTACTTCAAAGTGAGATCTATATTGCAGTGTAAAAATAAAGCAGTCAGTATTTTCCCTGCACAGAAACAAAATTACTCACCCAAATCTAATTCTCTCTGCACATGTTACATCTGCCCCCCCTGCAGTGCACATGGTTTTGTCCATCTAAGAAGGATTTTGTCAGAAAGAATGAACCAAAATAAGGCCCTATGTTATGAAAAAGCAGACCACACTGACGGGATTCTTCTCAAAAGCTACACCCAGTAGCACTCCCCCTACAAGTTCTGTAATTTCCTTGCCATCATCTGATCTACCTGGGCCCTCAACAATTGCGGGTAACCCTGCTGATGACTCCAATGATAATTGTACTGTAGTCTGAATTTTTTTTTGTGTGTTTTCCCTTTGTTTTGATTCATTTTCTCTATGCAAGTTATGTGAAGTAAAAAAGCATGCAAATTAAAGCAAGTTATGTTATGCAAAGTACCAAAACTTGCAAAATAAAACATGCAAATTAAACAAATTTATGGGTACTCTTTACTTAGAAGGGCGCCCACGATTTTGATCGTGGGCATCGTTAGTAAAAAATCTCGGGCATCTCGGGCATTGAATGCACTAAAAAATCGGGTGCGATCAACCGACGAGATGCCCGAGATTTCCCATAGGGAACAATGTTAAATGTCTCAATTGACCCAATTTTCCTGTTCAATGCCTCAATTGACCCGATTTTTCCATAGGAAACAATGTTAAATGGGCCACAGAGGCCAAATAGGCACCCTGAAGTGTATAATGGCCACCCGAATTGTTAACGCCACCCCACGATCAACGTCAACCCGATGCGTGGCGAGCGCTGCGAGCCCGCGAGGGGCGGCGGTACGCGTCCTACGACCTTTTCATACCCCCACTATCCACGTTGGCGTGGAGTTGAGAATAGAAAGTGTGGCGAGCGCAGCGAGCCACCGAGCCCGAAGCGTGGCGAGCGCAGCGAGCCCCGCGAGGGTACGCGGACAGCTGTGAAGCCCGCGAGGGGACGCGGATACCTGTGAAGGTATCCGCGTCCGCTCGCCACGCTTCGGGCTCGGTGGCTCGCTGCGCTCGCCACACTTTCTATTCTCAACTCCACGCCGACGTGGATAGTGGGGGTATGAAAAGGTCGTAGGACGCGTACCGCCGCCCCTCGTGGGCTCGCTGCGCTCGCCACGCTTCGGGTTGACGTTGATCGTGGGGTGGCGTTAACAATTCGGGTGGCCATTATTCACTTCAGGGTGCCTATTTGGCCTCTGTGGCCCATTTAACATTGTTTCCTATGGAAAAATTGGGTCAATTGAGGCATTGAACAGGAAAATCGGGTCAATTGAGACATTTAACATTGTTCCCTATGGGAAATCTCGGGCATCTCGTCTGTCGCATCGCACCTGATTTTTTAGTGCATTCAATGCCCGAGATGGCCGAGATGGGCGCCCTTCTAAGTAAAGAGTACCAATTTATGTTACCAAAGCTTAAAAGCAAAGTAAAGCAAGTTATGTTTAAAAAAGTGCATACTGTTTGCAAAAATAAAAAAAATGCAAAGTAAAAGAAGTTATGCAAAGTAAAACAAGTATCATTCTTCTTTATTTCTTTATTGAGAAGTGTACTTTACTTGTATAGGCTCGTTTAACGACCAATTCGCTTAACGACCGGGTCGTAGGAACAGAACCAGGTTGTTAAGTGAGGAATATATGACCAATGCTTCAGCAAGTGCATATACAATGCTCTTACTGTACATGGCAGTGCTTAGCTATATCAGAGAATATGTTAAAAACGCATTATTAGAATATTAAAAACGCCAAGTTCACTTGCTTTACCAATTTAATATCTGCGAGCAGAGCTTACCTTTCTCACCTCTCGTCTGCAGGGAAACATCCATTATAGATCATACACTGTAATTTAAAGGGCCTAGTAATATATGCAAAGTGATTGCTCATATTCAGATACAATTGAGAGAATATGGGGCCTATTTAGAAATCCAATTTTTCATAAAATAATACAACCCGAGTCTCTGTATAGTCACTGTCCAAAGTATTATCATGAGGATTATGGTCTGACCCTTATGTACCAAACTCCAAAAAGCATACATACCACAATGCAACCAGCAGCATCCACAGGGGGGGGGGGGGGGGGGGGGGGGGGGTGGTGTGGTGTGGGGGGGGGGGTGTGTGTGTGTGTACAATGTGAGTATATTTAGAAGGGCTGCAGGCTTTGGCTCTGAAAGGGAGGGAATAGGTACTAATTATCTGTGCCAGAGCTTGTCAGAAAGAACCGAACAGCTACCGAGGCATTGTACAGAGGTGGGAGAGGGGTGTGCACTCAGGAGGAAGTCTGCTGTGGGAGGGGCTAAGTGACCTGCAGGAGTCAGCATGTCAGAACTCTCTTTATTTGCTACACTTTCTAATGGCTTTAGTATTTATTTATTTATTATTTATTAACAGTTTCTTATATAGCGCATACATATTACGCAGCGCTTTACAGAGAATATTTGAACATTCACATCAGTCCCTGCCCCAGTGGAGCTTACAATCTATATTCCCTACCACATGTACATGCACACACAGACATTCTAGGGTTAATTTTTGTTGGAAGCCAATTAACCTATCTGTATATTTTTGGATTGTGGGAGGAAACCGGAGTACCCGGAGTAAACCCACGCAAGCACGCAATATACACGCAATATACAAACTCCGCACAGTTAGGGCCATGGTGGGGATCGAACCCATGACCTCAGCGCTGTGAGGCAGTAATGCTAACCATTACACCATCCGTGCTGCCCTAGTAGCAGGACATATTTCTTTTTGCAGATGCACTTTTCTCCACAAGTTTTACAAGCCACGGAGATCATATCCTCCACAGTCCTCACTTTTTTGAGAAAATTCTGGACCACTAAGTTTATTTTGTGGACAATAAATGGAGTTTGTTTAAAATTGCCCTTTCAAATTGTATGCACTGTGTTAGTTCTGTTATCAGAAAAGAGAAATCCAGTGGAGAGTTTTTAGTTGGGTGAGCCATTTGAATAGAACGATATGAAATGTATGCAACAAGTTTACACTGGTTTGTGTTTTTGTGGAGTCGGCAATACATAAGTACGTTGAGCATGAAAGAGTTGGCGTAGTGTGCAAACACTTCTGCGCTGACAGCTGCTACTGCTTGCACTGCTGCAGATGACAATGCACCTAAGCAGCAGTGGGCGGCCATTGTCATGTAGTCTTTTGTTTGATCAGTACTAATCAGCTGAAAGCTGTTACTTTAATTGCAGATATTGGATGAAGATCAAGTGGTTAAAAAATGGTTGTCAAAGCTTGGGTGATAGGGCGATAGTACATGAGGCTGATGGCTGTCGTACTTGCATTTTTCAAACATTTGCCTGACAGACAATTGATGGAAGCAAGGCTTACTCTCAGGGGCGGGCTGGGCAGGGGGGCAGAGTGCCACATGCCCCCCAGGCCGGTCTGACTATTTACTGGCTGGGCCGGCTGCCGCAGCCGTCCCCGCTGCAGCCGCCGGCCGCCTCCCTGTCCTGCAAGCCCCGAATGTAGCCTAAGGCGACGGCCTCTCCAAAAATGGCCGCCGCCTTAGAGGAGACAGACACTAAAGGTACTGCCATACCTCTAGTGTCTGTCAGAAGAGAACAGCGCTGCCAGCGCTGCCCGGAAGTACAGATTCGGGTAGCGCTGGCACGCTATTGAAATTAACCCTTTGGCAACGTGCATGCATGTACCCTGGCTCCCCCCTGCAAGAAATATCACTCCCCATGGGCCATGGCAGAAATGAAACCCCTGGTATGAAGCATGTAACCCCTGGCAACAAGTGACGTTCCTTTGATAATGAGCATGTAGGTAAGCAGCAGTTATAAAGTATCATATGTAATAGGCATTATTATATTTAATGGGCATTATGGTATTGGCATTATGTGTACTGGGCATTACGGTGTGTGGCATTATGTTTTATGGGCATTATGTTGTTGGAATTATGTGTAGCGGGCATTACGGTGTGTGGCATTATATTTAATTGGCATTACGGTGTGGCATTATGTTTAATGGGCATTACGATGGCATTATGTGTAATGGCCATTACAGTGTGTGACATTATATTTAATTGGTATTACGGTGTGTGACATATGTGTAATGGGCATTACGGTGTTGGCATTATGTGTAATGGGCATTACGGTGTTGGCATTATGTGTAATGGGCATTACGACGTTGGCATTATGTGTAATGGGCATTACGACGTTGGCATTATGTGTAATGAGCATTACGGGTGTGGCATTATATTTAATTGGCATTACGGTGTGGCATTATGTTTAATGGGCATTACGATGGCATTATGTGTAATGGCCATTACAGTGTGTGACATTATATTTAATTGGTATTACGGTGTGTGACATATGTGTAATGGGTATTACGGTGTTGGCATTATGTGTAATGGGCATTACGGTGTTGGCATTATGTGTAATGGGCATTATGGTGTTGGCATTATGTGTAATGGGCATTACAGTGTTGGCATTATGTGTAATGGGCATTACAGTGTTGGCATTATGTGTAATGGGCATTACAGTGATGGCTTTATGTGTAATGGGCTTTACGGTGTGTGACATTATGTGTAATGGGCATTACAGTGATGGCTTTATTTGTAATGGGCATTACGGTGTGTGGTATTATGTGGAATGGGCATTACGGTGTTGGCATTATGTGTAATGGGCATTACGGTGTTGGCGTTATGTTTGGGCAATACAGTGATGGCTTTATGTGTAATGGGCATTACGGTGTTGGCATTATGTGTAATGGGCATTACAGTGATGGCTTTATGTGTAATGGGCATTACGGTGTGTGACATTATGTGTAATGGGCATTACGGTGTGTGACATTATGTGTAGTGGGCATTATAGTGTATATTTTTGCAATGCACCTTCAGCGCGCACTGTCCCCATTTCTGGTGTATGTGTGTGGGGAGGAAGGATTGTGTAATCCTTGCTGCATACTAGAGGGGAGGGGAGAGGGTGTTGAAACAATGGCGATGGTGATGGGCCACTTGCTTGTGTTGCCCCCCAGGCTGAAAGTTGCCAGCCAGCCCCTGCTTACTCTGGTTTCCCTTCTGAGATGATAATCTACCTCCAACAGCAGCTGCCCCAGTGTATAGATTCCTCTTGGAAATTATGAATTCAGATTGCATTTCATCCAATGATACTTTACTTAATTCTGTCCCAGTGGAGGCCAATGGTGAGGATGTTAGCTGAGAAGATTGCTTGAGGATTTTGCTGCTGGTAGCAGTTACTGGACGGCTTGTTGCACATGATTTCACTTTTTGGGAAGAACCATTTACATGATTATGCCGCAAATGATGTATTAGCAAGGAGGTTCCTAAATGGTTAGCATTCCTACTTCACATTGCTTCTGTGTCACAAAGGCTTTCTTAAAAAACATAGTCTGGGATAGGGTACAAATATTTTGTTATTTGGCTAGACATAAAAATAATTATATTTATTACCAGTTATTTATATAGCGCACACATATTCCGCAGCACTTTACAGAGAATATATTTGAACATTAACATCAGTCCCTGCCCCAGTTAGCACCCTCTAGAAGATAATAGACATGATCTGATTGGTTGCCCATAGCAACATCACATGTGACGTAGAATACACATCTTAGTAAATTTCCCCCAACCAGTATGCTTTTAGATTGTGTGGGTTTCCTCCGGATACTCCGGTTTCCTTCCACAAGCACGGGGAGAATATACAGAAAAATGCTGCTCAGAAGTTATCACAATTTCAAATGTGAGCTGCTGAGCAAAGGCATCGAGAACAGGAGAAGGACCCAGGAACCACAAAGATAGAGGTGATCCAGAACTGGAGCTGCTTTCCCTGTCCTAAGGGCATCTATGTCTCCTGTCTTGCCAGCGTTCATTCTGTTTTATGCTTGTGACCCCTTTTAAAGTGTAAACCTTTATTAAATCACCTTATGTTTAAAGTTATGCTCTATGTTCTTCTTTTCTCCATTTACATAGTAACATAGTAATTAAGGCTGAAGAAAGATGTCCATCGAGTATCTAACTTGTAACTACTGACTTGAGTAAAGGTGTGTACACACGGTCGACATGCTGCCGTGCGATGCGAGTCCCGACGCGATCTGATGGCATCGGGACTCGCATCGCACGGCAGCATGTCGACCGTGTGGGAGCATGTAGGAGAGAGCAGAGACATTACCTGCCGGGCCCGGGATGTCAGCGTGTGCACATCAAACAGCTGTCCCCCGCCGTGCCGTGCAGACATCAGGACATCAGGCCACACCCCCCCTCCTCTTTAGGGTGACTTCTTCCGGCCGGGTCATCAGCCGCCCTGCAGCGCAGCCCCAGGACTCGTCCCTCTCCCTCTGGCCGCCGGAGGTATGGTGAGTATAAGGCACAAAGACTATATAGTGCAGATCTGCACTATATAGTCTTGCCTGCCCTCACTATGTCGCTGCCGATTTGCGCTCACTCGGGAGCGCGCATCGGCAGCGCATCGGGCTCGCAAGCCCTGAAAAGTGCACAATCGGTATGCGATATGGCTTCCGATGTGCACTATATCGGCAATATCGGAAGCCATATCGCACCCGTGTGTACGCACCATCAGTCATATCTAGAGGATTCCCTTAGTGGCCAAAAATGCTTCCAGTTTTGATTCAAATTCATTAAAAGTAGTTGCTGTACTCACCCCCACCGGCAATGAGATCCAGAATTTTACTGCTTTAATGGTGAAGAATCCTCTTCTTAATTCAGTACGGAATTTCTTTTCCTCGAGCCTCAGTACATGCCCACGTGTCCTAAGTATAGGCCTGTTAGTGAACAAATCATCTCCCAGTTCCATATCATTCCCAATCCTGTATCTGAACATAATGTACTAATCATATCACCTCTCAACCTCCGTTTCTCCAGTGAAAACATATTCAGCATGGTTAACCTATCTTTCTTGTGATTCAAGACCTTTTACTAGCTTAGTCGCCCTTTTCTGTACCTGTACCAATTCATTTACCGTATATACTCGAGTATAAGTCGACTCGAATATAAGCCGAGGCACCTAATTTTACAACAAAAAACTGGTAAAACTTATTGAATCAAGCGGGACCCTCACTCAAGTATAAGCCGAGGGGGGCTTTTTCAGCATAAAAAATGTTCTGAAAAAGTAGGCTTATACTCGAGTATATATGGTATGTCCTTTTTAAGGTGCAGTGCTCAGAACTGAATACAATATTCCAAGTGTGGTCTCACCAATGCCTTGTAAAAAGGCACTATTGCATTGGCATCACTGGAATCCATACCCCTTTTAATGCATACCAGTGTCTGGTTTGCTTTTGCTGCTGCACTTGAGCAGTGTGCACAATTACCCAATTTTTCATCTATGATTTTTGTTCCCATAATGAATTACTTTACATTTTTCAACGGTAAACTGCATTTTCCACCTTTCCGCCCACCTTTCCAGATTATTTAAATCACTTTGTAGGGTTTCCACATCCTATGCAGAGTTAATTTCCTGACTCAATTTCGAGTCGTCCACAAATATTGCAATTTTACTCACTATGTCACTTCCAATATCATTACTAAATATATTAAACAAGGTGGGTCCCAATATTGAACCTTGTGGGACTCCACTTTGGACCTTACCCCAGCTGAAATGTATGCCATTTACCACCACTCTCTGTCCCCGATTGTGCAACCAATTTTTAATCCAATTACAAATTTTATCTCTTAACCCTAAATTAACTAGTTTCATTAATAACCTTTTATGAAGCACCGTGTCAAAAGCTTTAACAAAACCAAGCAGTATTAAATCAACATATTTCCCTAAATCCAGCCCCCTACTGACTTCCTCATAGAAGCTAATTCAATTAGTCTGACATGATCTATTTTTGATGAACCCATGCTGAGCCTTACTTATCACTTTCTCCTGTTCTAAGAAATTTTGGATACTATCTCTTATTATTCCTTCTCATATTTTCCCTACAATGGATGTAAGGCTGAACGATCTATAATTTTCATGGTTAGTTTTGCTGCCTTTCTTTCATATTGGTACTATGTTAGCTATCCCTTGGTATCGTCCCCAAGTTTATTGATTCCTCGAATATCAGATATAATGGTAGTGCTATGACAGAACTCAATTCTTTTAGTATCCTAGGGTGTATTTCATCTGGGACAGGAGATTTGTTACTATTTAGGTTCTGTAATAAATTTTTGACTATTTCCTCACTCAAACATACAGTTTGGGAGCAATCAAGAGCCGAGCATTTAATCTGTGGGAGATCTTCTGAAGATTCTTCCCTTGTAAATACCGAAGCAAAAAATTCATTAAATAATTCCGCTTTCTCTTTTCCTTCTATTACCAGGGTACCCTGCTTATTTTTTACTGGGCCATTATTTTCCTTCATTAACCGTTTCCTGTTTATATAACTATAGAATTTTTTGGGATTAGATTTGCTATCTGCTGCTATTTTATGTTCAGTCTCTAATTTAGCCATCTTGATGGTATTTTTACATTTCTTATTACATTCTTTATATGCGGCAAATGAGTTGGGTGTCCCATCTTAGAAACATAGAAACATAGAATTTGACGGCAGATAAGAACCACTTGGCCCATCTAGTCTGCCCCTTGGCCCATCTAGTCTTGTTTAAACGTTTTGAATGCCCTCCTTTTTTTAGCTATTTCAAATTTGACTTTGCTGTTAAGCCACATAGGTTTCCTTTTGACATTTGTTCTTTTATTTACCCTAGGAATAAATGTATCAGTGCCCTCCAGCAGTATTTTTTTTAAAGTTTGCCACCTTTTAGTAGTATCTATACCTCTAAATAATTCCTTCCAATTTATATACTTTACGGACTCCTCAAACTTACCAAAGTTTGCTTTTCTGAAATTTAAGGACCTAGTTGCACCAATATAATTATCTTTGTTAAAACCAAAATAAAAAGTGATCATATTGTGATCACTGTTCCCCAATGTCTCCCTTATGGTTATGTTAGTAACAATGTCCCCGTTGTTGCTTATCAAGAGATCAAGGATATTGTTATTTCTGGTTGGACTTTCAATAAATTGATACAAATAGTGGAAATTTAGGGCATCCAATAAAACATTTCCCTTCGTTGTACTAGTTGACCTATCCTTCCAATTTATTTCTGTGTAGTTAAAGTCAGCCATAATAATAATGTCCCCTAAACTGGCCGCTTTTCCCACCTGTAGCAAGAGGTCTTTTTCCTCCTTATTTCTGTTGGGTGGTTTATAACATGTTCCTACTATAAGTTTTTTAGCCCCTTTAATATTACCTGTGATTTCGACCCATACCGATTCTACAGACTCCATTGTGCTCTCGTTTATGTCTTCCCTTATATATGGTTTTAAGGATGGTTTAACATATAAACAAACCCAACCTCTACCCCTTCTACCTAATCTGTTTTTTCTAAACAGACTCTAACCTTCTATGTTAGCCTCCCACTCATGTGATTCATCCCACCAAGTTTCAGTAATACCTATGAGATCAAAACCTTCCTCCAAAACTAGGGTCTCTAGGAATTGAGCCCAAATCGTTCTGGTGTTGAAAAGTAATTCCTGTGCAGTTAAAGTCACAGCTCAGTGTATCTTCTACACTGTGAGTGATGTTGTGCTGAGGCTGCAATGCGAATAAGTTACAAAATGTCTCATAGCAACTCAGTCGCATCAGACATCTAGGTGTACGAAGACACATCTGTGTGTCCCACATTAAGCCAGGCTTATATCACATACAGTACAGTAAACTAGAAATACACATTCACTATTAGGTATCATTAAACTTTGAAACCCTGCTGGAATATGATAGGTTTCCAATTTAAAAAAGTAAAGATTTATTAGTGAGTTTGCTATCCCAGGAAAATCCATTGCTGCATGAAATCAAGCTGAAAAATCCCAGAAAATTTTTGGCCTTTGCAAAGTTTGCATATTTATAACCGATCACATTACGCCATTTGTTTCATGTACAAAACAGAAAAATGCTAAAACACATACACTGATGGAGCCTACACACGGAGCGATATTCAAGCTTTCTCTGAGCGATTTTTCATTATTTTACTAATTCGCTCAGAAAATGCCTGAAAAAGTGGGTTATTCTGATTGGTTATTCTATACACAGCAGGGCTGTTTTTGTTCTGCGCATGCGTATTTCTGCGCATGTGAATACGCAGGGTGCGTGCACCCACAGCGAACATTCTGTTTGCCGGGTACATGGCTGGCGGGGGGCGGAGAGGGCCGGGGGGCGCCGGCCAGACCCATTACCATATAAGCGTTCCCATGAGAATGCTGGGCACTCTCATGGTAATGAGGCCGTGACGCGGATGTCAGCTGCCCTCCCCCCCCCCCCAGTTCCGGCTTGCACGCATATGTAAGTGACATGAAAGTCACTTTTATATGCGTGCACCTTCCACATCTTTCAATGGTCGGCGACCATGCTGCTGTGTGCAAGGCTGCTGTGGTTCCAGTCTCCTCTCCCTGTATAATGCTTCGGAGGGGAGGTTAGCGATCTCACTGATCACTCCTCACCTTGAATCTGCCACTAGCTGAGGCATACACAGCCCATTCTGTGATTGCTTTTTTAACTCTTTGCAGTCCAATTTTTTTCAAACAGTCAGGTTTAAATGAATTGTCATTTTTTTAAATTATTACTCAGAAATGGCCTACATTGAATGTTGAACGATGTTAATGTTTTTATTTTAAAGTAGCTCACCATTGGATCTGCTGCTAGCGCTAGGGCTGTTGAGCCTGACTAGACGTTGGACCTGAAAGGGTTAAACACTTAATTATTTGGGGTACAAAGGAATGACCATGCCTTCACAATTAAGCTACATTATTATACCATGGCCCACCCCACTTCCTATGTCCCTGAAACAGACAAATGTGCACATTCCCATAAGATTGCGCCCACTTTCTGTAAATGTGCAGAACTATTTCACACAATACAGTGCAGCGCTCACTCCATCAGCCCCTTCATGTGTTACATTATTATGTAATAACACAAATGTATTATGTTATATCAGTCATATCTGGAGTTTGACACTGACCTTCCAGGTATTTTCCATACATTATGTAAATACATTTCTGCGATGCAAATATTTAACTCTGCTGCATGATGGATTATAGGAACACGCACAGTTAACCCTTCCTGGCGGTGAGTCAGTTATTTAAACTTGATTGTGGTTATGAAAGCTTTTCCAACAGGCATAAGAATGACATTATTTAAATCTGGATTATATTTTCTGTTAGACAAGGATCAAGATAAGTAAAATCCAAAGATGAAAAGCAAGAAACGTCTGAAAGGTCATAATAGTATAGCAGCAAATGCAGGCACGAGAGTACAAGATAAAAATCTGGATTGGAGCCATTTGCCCCAAACATATGGTTGTTAACCCCTTCCCGACATTTGACGTACATTTACGTCATGGCCGGGAGGTACTTCCCGACACATGGCATAAATGTACGTCATGACTTCTAACTGTCACTGCGTCTAGAGACGCAGTGACAGTTAGGTGATGTCTGCTGTCCCTGACAGCAGACATCCCCCCTCGCCGCCCAGGGGGGGCAGGGGTGCCCCCCCCGGTCGGCGATCGCTGTGATTGGCTGTTCAAATCTGAACAGCCATTCACAGCGTTTCCTGTGTTACCGGCGGCTAAGCCGCTCGGTAACACAGGGATCGGTGGTGATCGGTGCTGTCAGGTACAGCACCGATCACCACCGATGTGCAGCCCACCCCTCGCACCCGCCGGGCACTCACCCGGCAGCAGCAGCGGCTCCCACGGCTCCCCCGGAGCGTCTGGAGCGCACGCAGCGCTGCCCTCCTCCCCCCTCCCCCCCGCAGCAGCAGCAGCAGCATCAAGCTGCTGAAAAAGTTGTAAAATAAAATATATGCACTGAAAATATATGTATGTATATGTATATATATATATATATATATATATATATACACACACACACATATATATATATATATATGTGTGTGTATATATATGTATATATATAAATATATATATATATATATATATGTGTGTGTGTGTGTGTGTGTGTGTGTGTGTGTGTGTGTGTGTGTGTGTATATACCCCACCGATCGCCAGCCCCCCCCCCCCCCTCCCACCCGGCAGCCCCCCTCCCTCCCACCCACCCGGCTGCCGCAGCGCCAGCACCCCTCCCACCCCCCCGCCAGCCGCAGCGCCAGCCCCCCTCCCAAAGCTGGTGACTAAAATGGGGTCACTTGTGGGGGGGTTCCACTGTATTGGTGCTTCGGGGGTCTTGCTAATGCGACATAGCACCCACCATTCATTCCGCCACCAAAAATCACTCCTTCCCTTCTGAGTCCTGCCATGCACCCAACTGGTATTTTTTGGTCACACGTGAGGCATTGCCGTACTCGGGAGAAATTGGGGCACAGATTTTGGGGTGCTTTGTCTCCTTCATTCCTTGTGAAAATAAAAAATTTTGAGCCAGAACTGCATTTTTGTGTAAAAAATTACATTTTTTTACACAAAAATGCAGATCTGGCTCAAAATTTTTCATTTTCACAAGGAATGAAGGAGACAAAGCACCCCAAAATCTGTGCCCCAATTTCTCCCGAGTACGGCAATGCCTCACGTGTGACCAAAAAATACCAGTTGGGTGCATGGCAGGACTCAGAAGGGAAGGAGTGATTTTTGGATTTTGCAGCACAGATTCTGGTTGAATGACCCCTGAAGCACCCATACAGTGGAACCCCCCCACAAGGGACCCCATTTTGCAAACTACACCCTTCAGGGAATTCATCAGGGGGTATAGTGTACATTTCAAACCCCCAGGGGTTTCACCAACTTTGATACAACTGGGCAGTGAAAATGAAAAATTACATTTTTTTACACAAAAATGCAGTTCTGGCTCCAAATTTTTCATTTTCATAAGGTACGAAGGAGAAAAAGCACCCCAAAATCTGTGCCCCAATTTCTCCCGAGTACGGCAATGCTTCATGTGTGACCAAAAAATGGCAGGACTCAGAAGGGAAGGAGTGATATTTGGATTTTGCAGCTCAGATTCTGGTGGAATTTTGGTGGGTGCTATGTCGCTTTAGCAAGACCCCCGAAGCACCAATACAGTGGAACCCCCCCACAAGTGACCCCATTTTGCAAACTACACCCCTCAGGGAATTCATCTAGGGGTATAGCGTACATTTAAAACCCCCAGGGGTTTCACCAATTGTGGTACAACTGGGCTGTGAAAATGAAAAATTACATTTTTTTACACAAAAATGCAGTTCTGGCTCCAAATTTTTCATTTTCACAAGGAATGAAGGAGACCAAGCACCCCAAAATCTGTGCCCCAATTTCTCCCGAGTACGGCAATGCCTCACATGTGACCAAAAAATACCATTTGGGTGCATGGCAGGACTCAGCAGGGAAGGAGCGATATTTGGATTTTGCAGCACAGATTCTGGTGGAATGAATGGTGGGTGCTATGTCGCATTAGCAAGACCCCCGAAGCACCAATACAGTGGAACCCCCCCACAAGTCACCGCATTTTGCAAACTACACCCCTCAGGGAATTTATCTAGGGGTATAGTGTACATTTCAAACCCCCAGGGGTTTCACCAATTTTGATACAACTGGGCTGTGCAAATGAAAAATTACATTTTTTACACAAAAATGCAGATCTGGCTCAAAATTTTTCATTTTCACAAGGAATGAAGGAGAAAAAGCACCCCAAAATCTGTGCCCCAATTTCTCCCGAGTACGGCAATGCCTCACATGTGACCAAAAAATACCAGTTGGGTGCATGGCAGGACTCAGAAGGGAAGGAGTGATTTTTGGATTTTGCAGCACAGATTCTGGTTGAATGACCCCTGAAGCACCTATACAGTGGAACCCCCCCACAAGTGACCCCATTTTGCAAACTACACCCTTCAGGGAATTCATCAGGGGGTATAGTGTACATTTCAAACCCCCAGGGGTTTAACCAATTTTGATACAACTGAGCTGTGAAAATGAAAAATTAATTTTTTTCATTTTCACAGCCCAGTTGTATCAAAATTGGTGAAACCCCTGGGGGTTTGAAATGTACACTATACCCCTAGATGAATTCCCTGAGGGGTGTAGTTTGCAAAATGGGGTCACTTGTGGGGGGGTTCCTAACTTTTAGCATCTTATGGTGCCTAGAAACCTACATGGTGCCTAAAAAATAATCTCATAAAAAGGAGGCTCCAAAATCAAGTAGGTGCTCCTTCTATTATGAAGCCTGTGGTTTGGTCACCGTGCACACTAGGGCCACATATAGGATATTTATGAAAACAAAAGAATTGGGGGAATCAATTTTTAGTCACATTTCTCTAGTAAAATCTACTGTATTCGTTAGAAAAATGTATTCAAATTGAAACTCTGCAAAAAAAAAGAAATTTTGAAATTTCACCTACACTTTGTTTTAATTCCTGTGAAACACCTAAAGGGTTAACAAACTTCCAAAATGCTGTTTTGAATACTGTGAGGGGTGCAGTTTTTGAAATGGCATCATTTATGGGGGTGTCTCACATACAAGTCCCTCAAAGTCACATCAGAACTGAACTGGTCCCTAAAAAAATCAGTGTTTGAAATTTTCTTGAAAATTTGAGAATTTGCTATTCATATTGTAAGCCTCCTAGTGTCCCAAAAAATTAAAAGGAAGTTGAAATAATGATGTCAACATAAAGTAGACATATGGTCTATGTTAGTTATTCACTATTTTGAGTGGTAAGATTATTTGTCTCACAAGCAGAAAATTTAACATTTTGCAAATCGCAAAATTTTCCATTTTTTTCCGACATTTTGGTATTTTTCACAAAAAAACACAGACTGTATCGACGAAAATTTACCACTAACTTGAAGTACAATGTGTCACGAGAAAACAATCTCAAAATCACTGGGATAAGTAAAAGCAAAAAAAAGTTATCCCCACTTAAGTGAGACATGTCAGATTTGAAAAAAATGGCTCTGTCAGGAACGCAAAAACTAGCTCTGTCAGGAAGGGGTTAATGCAGTGGAAATTTTGCGCCCCCCTGCCGCAAAATGTTAGCGACCCCTTTCCCCTCTCACCCCCCTGTCTTATCTGTCCACGTTTGTGGCAGGGAGTTGGGACCGCAGATCTACTTTGCACTCCTATCCTCCTCCGGGCTCCGAGTCCTTATGACAAAATGTCCCTCAAAAAATGGCCGCCCCCTTACAGCAGACCGTTTTGAAGGATGCTAGAGGAGGCCACTGCTGCCCCATCTAGCATCCTAAATACTGTCTGCTGCAAGGGGGCTGCCATTTTTTGAGGGACATTTTGTCATAAGGAGCTAGGAGGAGGCTAGGAGCGCCGGGACGCAGACAAAGTAGGTCCCGGCTCCCGGCTACGAACACGGCATAGCTCCCGCAGACCCCGGCGCCCACATTACTCAGCACCTCCCCGCCACCACGGGGTTTGCCGCACGGTGGCTACGCCACAGTGTTAATGCTTCATTAAACTATAGTATGGCGCTGAATTAATGGCTACATTGTACACGCTACAAACATTGGACATTTAGGCAGTGGCTTCTTTAATACATTGTCCTGATTTAACATTGGAGTGCCAACATTGCTGTGAGAGATCCTCAAAATATCTGCTAAAAAGGCCAGCATCGCTCACAGCTACTGTTCTTGTAGTATAAATACAGGATATACAGCCAAGTCAGTTAACTGAAGTTTAGTTAAATATTGCACCCAAAAAAGAACAGTCACTGTGAGCGACGCTGCAACATTGGCACTCAAAGGGTTAAGGGGGTGTACACACGGTGCGATATATTTTATAGTCAATCAGGATTCAGGATTCGTACACATTTGATTTAGACCATATAGCACAGATCTGCGGGCACAGTATTTTTCGTTTTGCTTTTGCTGCCACGGGGCCGCGCATTGGGATCGAATCAAAATCAAATGTGTTCCATTATCGTTTGATTTCGATTCCATTTTTATTCGATTTGGCTTATATTTAGTAAAAATACTAAATAGACCAGTGTGTATGTCTTATTAGAATAGAAATTGGCCAGATAGCACACACCTAAGGTCCAGCGGAACAGAGATGGTTGCATAGGTATGCATACAGTATCTGGGGATCTGGGACTACCTAGGAGGCACAGATACACCCCAAAAAGTGTGTGGTCGGGCCCCATTCATTGGTAGCTTCTAAGGAAGGAGCCTGATATTTCATAACGAGTGACCATCAATTTCCCATAGAACTAGTACCAATTGTTTCTTATGGCGGCCCTGATTAGTACATATTTTATCTATGGAATAAGTAGAAAGTACGTAACATGGATTCTATGCTGATCTTCCCATAGTAATATACCATCTTCAATAGAAATCCCATCTTAGTAAATTCCCACCTATATTCACAACAGAGGGCAGAAGGGGTGAATATGCCAGGTTGGTAATATTAAGTCTACTTTGGCAGCGTCAGATTAGTACGACGGAGAAACTAGTCAAGAGCTCTCCCTGCCTGTGATGCCCTTGTCCTTGCCTGCCTGTATCTCACCGCGCCAAAGGAACCCTCTTTAAAGTGACAGAGACTGCAAAGACTGCAAGACGCACATATGCTACAAAGCGGAGCACGGCACAAGCCGCCAATCACCTGCTGGAAACTGAGGTAGCTAAACCCTCTAACTGCCGCGACATCCATTTCCCTGCAGCGTCCGTCATCCGGCGGTCGGCTCCCTGACACAGCGAGCAGGTCTCCATGCTGTGGTCAGGTTGAGGAACTATACGGCATATAAATCCAGGAAGGTAACTGTGAAAGTGCGTGTTTGCCTGTCTCCACACTACCTGTACTGACAGTGTATAAACCAAAGGCTAAAAGTGAGAATAATACAGGTGCCTCCGTATTTCAACCCTAATACTGACTACTGATATCTATGTGTATGCCAGAATTACGGTCCAATTGACCCTCAAAACATCTGGTTATATTTGGACTTGCTCCATCTCCAGCTATTTAAACAGTATCATTTGGAAACATTTGAACTCTGTGGATATGATCATCTGAAATAACACAATTAACCTGGCTATTGAAATCCACATTATCAGTTTTCTCTGGAAAATAAATATTGGCAGAAATTGGCAAAGGGACACAGTCATTTTATATATTTTTAGGTTTATTAATTTATCTGTGGGTTTAATGTACAATGTATTTTTTTATTAAATATAATATCTGTGTTTTAGGAAGCTTAAATAAAATAGTATTTTTATACAGTGATATTTTTCAGTGTCTCTTGCGCTCTCTCTCTCTCTCTCTCTCTCTCTCTCTATATATATATATATATATATATTCTACTTGTTTCTATGGAAGGAGCCTGATATTTCATAATGAGTGACCATCAATTTCCCATAGAACTAGTACCAATTGTTTCTTATGGCGGCCCTGATTAGTACATATTTTATCTATGGAATAAGTAGAAAGTACGTAACATGGATTCTATGCTGATCTTCCCATAGTAACATACCATCTTCAATAGAAATCCCATCTTAGTAAATTCCCACCTATATTCACAACAGAGGGCAGAAGGGGTGAATATGCCAGGTTGGTAATATTAAGTCTACTTTGGCACCGTAATGTAAGATACCAGTGAAAAATGGGCATAATTCAGATTTGTACTGTATTGCACAGCCACAGGGAAGCAAGAGGTGTCTGTAGGATATGCATCTGCAACCCACGTACTGGGCCCAAAGACTCAGCATCGGATGACTAGAGCGTCCATCGCTCACTGCCATTGGCCAGCCTGCGTACACCAAAGCTTACTCAGACTAACCATTGGAACCTCTCTAGAATAGGGCGACACCCCTCAGTGCACACATACACATGCCAAGTAGCACCCCAAGGGGTACAAATGAGAATCAGGCCCAATGTCCACAATTGCCAACAGTCATTTATTTTCAGGAATGTTTCAGAATTCTATAGCCCTGAAAATGTGCTTTAATTATAATTATCTATTAAAAACTATAGAATGAAAACTTGCGAGCAGCACCCTCCTACCTTCTTGACCGTCTGTAACTACCCAGTTTGTTTTATCACTAGCTCAACGGAATATGCTGCACTTTACAATAAACTGTTAATTAATAAATGCAATTCTTACTCTTTTTACTTATTTTTACAAATAAAAAAGTAAATATTACAGTGTGTGACATATTTACTGCAATAACAGCATCACAAAAATTTGTGACTAAGTAAAAATCGGACAAGACCCCGGAACGCCGGACCGGACTCTGCATTCCGGAGCTTGTAGTGTCCGGTGCAGGGAGTGTCCTGTCCTGGGTGTGTCTTGTTCGGGGGGATGCCTGTGATAGCTTTCACTAGGGACCTGGGGAATGGGAGATTACAGCCTCCCCGGGTGGTCCGGACTGTTCCGGTTTTTGCTACATGCCCAGACCATACAGGGAGGCTTTATTCTCCCCCTCATTCTCTCCATGGTGAAAGCTGTCACAGGCAGCCCCCCGGCCAGGACACCACTGGACAGGACACCCACGATTCCAGGGTCTTGTCTGGGTCCGGTTCTTACCCATACCCAAAAAATTATTCTAGAGACATTTACAAGATTTATTTTATTTACAGCTTATTCTGTTGCGCTTTACAATAGGAACCTGTTCTTTATATGCAGAACATCCCATACCTCCTAACTTTAGTAAGTAAGTAAGTTTAATTTATATTGCGCACTTTCTCCAACAGGACTCAGTAGGTGCAGTAGGCGTGCCCAGAAAAAGGGGCAGAGCTACGATCGGATGGGGGAGCAACATGCAAATGAGGCTGGGGGGGGTGTGCCTAGCACTCCCCTTCCAGCACTGATGCAGTGGGGACACTGTCTACAGTAATTATACTTTTGTAGAATGTACTTGATGCTACTGTACCTCTCAGCTGATTCACTGTTTGACATATCCTGTCCTTAAAATTACTCTTGCTTCATTGCAAAGACTAGCAGTGTGTGCTGGGAGTACGTGTGACAACAGCTGAAGAGCAACAGGTTGATCTGAGCTTACATGTCCCAAAAACTTTAGAAATCCACTGTGTTCCTAAAATGGCCACACATTTCCCTCTTTCATCATGACTGACATTTGCAGAAGGAATTTGCTGAATTATCTGTGATATGAAGAGTAGATGACCTTCTCCTTTTGTTTTTGCCAAGTTTCCTTCTCCAAGAGAGAGAAAAAAGACACCATAAGATATACAATATAGTGATCATCATTCACATGTTCTTATCTCATGCTTTTTATTAAAGTTATTTAAGGAAATTTTCATCTGTGATCCTTTAAAAGGCTAAAGTTTATAAATTCCCAAATCAAAATAAATATTTCCCGTAAAAAAAAAAAAAAAAAACCCAGTAAAATCCCGTCTCACTGTCAGAGGATGCTTTATTAAGTGAAAACAGTTTGTTACAGTATGTTTCTGGGCTCTACTATTGTTTTAATATTTCCAGTTGAAATAGATTTTTTTTTACTGTAATTTTGATGTTGGCTTTTTATATTAGATAATTTTTTTTATCACTGGAGCATATTTTATAACTTTGCAATTATACTATATTACATTTCTGTGAAATGCCATGCTGTAATGTCCCTAGTGGTCAGAATAGTGCGCACTGCCACCCTATTATGATGCTGTCTGTGATCATACATTATCAATGTATAGTAGGTCTTAAGGTGCCCATACAGTAGGGAGATTTAATGGCGATTTGGTCACTTTTGATCCGATTGCAGTAATAAATTGGATAAAAGGGGTTCAAAACACATGTTTTTTACATCAGGTCTGCGGCGATGGACGGTCCCAGGTGCATCGCATCGGAGCCTGAAGATCATATAAGGCTACTCACAATGACTGCATCATCTCTGTTGCCGGTGGTGTGGTGTTGCTGGTGGTGTGGTATGATGCTGGGACAGTCGGGATTCAGACGATCATTAGTCTGACACTGAAATTCCAACTGGCAGGACTCCGACAGGGGGCGAGTGGCACAAAGCCCCTTGTGGGCTTGGTGCACTCACCACAGGTTCTATTCTCCCTCTATGGGGGTTGTGGACCCCCTCTAGGGAGAATAGCTCCTGTTAGTTGGAATTCCACCTGTCGGGCATTTAACAGTCAGGATTCCGATGTCAGACTAATGATGTCGGAATCCCAGCTATCGAAGCATCATCCGGCACCCTCTGTAATTCTACATCAGAAGATGCAGACACTGGTCTCAGCACTCCCAGAAAAGGGAGGTCACATGCCTTAATTTTGGGAAACAATCCCTGTCGCCTATCCACCCCCAAACAGCAACAGCCAGTGGTGCCCATTCAGGGTGAGGGTACTAATTATCCGGGCCCAGGCTCCTGAGCGAGACTGCAGGGGGCCAGGTCCATTACTGGTGACACCCTTTCCTCAGAGTATACCTGTGCTGTGGCTGGCACCATCTTCCCAGTGCTATCGGGAAGACTGTGCCGCACATAGGACGCAAAGACTATGGCACTCTTTGCTCTCTAGTGGCCAGCATCATCTTCCTAAATTTAACTGGGAAGATGGTGCTGGCCTGATAAGTAAGGTAGGAATGGGTGCCCTCCTCCACAAACCCCTTGCCCCCCTTATGTTAAAGTGGAGTGCACAGGGCATTTTACATTTTAAGTCACACACCCCACCCCTCCTTATTGGGGCACGGCGTGACTCTCTACACCCCTGTGCTGTGGCTTAGGGAGTACTGCGAGCGACCTCACACCCAGAGATTTGCACATTCGCAGTACAGAGCTTGTGCAGATCTCAGAACAACAAAGATGGACACAAATCATTGGGTTTGCGCATTCATCTCTGAATTTGGCCCACTGACAACAACTATGCCAGATAACACAAGAGGCACTTTGCTCTTCTGCCAAACCACTAGATTGCTGTCACCTTTGTTGATTCAGTGATGTTGTTAATCAGTTCATTTCATAATGTCTTACACTTGTTAAACACATCAAAGTAATCAGAGTACTCATTGCCAGTGTTGCTGTTCACATCGGAGCTACTATAGCACATTAGGCAATAAAAAAATCCATTCTATGCTGAAATTGTACAGGTAGCTCTAGATGTAGTCCTATGTGCTAAGAAAAATCCACAATTGGACCTACCCTTGGAGCCTTGTTGATAAGACAGACCCTTTTACATGCTAAGGTAAGACATTCTCCAGGTACACAGGTCGGACCCAATTCTCCTGCGAGCTGCCCAGCAACTCCCCAGGAGGCTCACATATGATTTGGCATTTGATGTGTAATTTTCTAGACGTGATAAATCGCATGTGATTTATCACATGTAAAACTGGGAAGCTGAAGGGTGGTGAGGAGCAGTGGGGTTGACGGCGGGTGCAGCTGCAGTGAGAAGCAGCGAGGCAGGCGGAGCGACGGTGATCAATGCAGCAGACGGGCAGCAGCGGCTATTAGAATTTAAAAATAATGTGTCAAATGACTGGCCGTCCTCCCTTCCGGGCAGCCGCTGATTGGCTGAAAGAGCCAATCAGAGGCCGGCCAGTCATGTGACACATTATTTTAAAATTCGAATAGCTGCCGCTGCCCACCCGCGGCCGAAGGGCAGACATCATCGTACATGCTGCACGTCCGACCTTCTGATCCGGTCCGATGCGCACCGGACTGCGCATCGGATTGGATCAAATGTAACACACATGCGATTTTGGCCCGATTACACCCAATTTAATGGCCCAAACTGCAGAAATCAGGTGAAATCGGCCCAAAATGGCATAGTGTATGGGTACCTTTTGTATTACTGACCCACAGCACTGATTCCGGACCAAGACTGTGCAGAGTTTGCATGTTCTCCCCATATTGATATGGGTTTGCTCTGGTTTCCTCCCACAATACAAAAGCACATTGGTGCATAATTGGCTTATGACAAAAAATGTAACCATGTAATAGACAATATAGATTGTAAGCTCCACTGGTTCAGGGACTGATGTGAATAACTATGCAGTGTATTTCCTGATTTGTGATATATGTGTGTGTTATAAAAGGCTGTTTATAATAAATGGATATGTAGATTGGACAAGTGTTAGAAAAAGGACAACACAGTGTTGGGTACTAGTTGGGTGATTCATTGTGAACATGCATTAAAGTTTCTGAAAACGTCTACAGCCAGTGGCATAAGCAGGGCCGGATTAACAATGGACCTGATGGAGCTACAGCTCCAGGCCCACCCTCCAAGTAGGCCCATTATGTAGCTGAGGGCCAGGGCTTTCCAATAAACCCAGCCCTGCGTCGCTAGCCCCCCAGGAACCGGAGATACCACCAGGCAAAGCTGGAACGTTTTCCCCATAGGATAACATGGGACCCGCTAATTCCACAGCTGCCAGTTCCCCCTCCGGCATCACAGAACCTCGAGGTTGATCTCAGTCGTACCCAAATCACTGGGCCTTCAATCTGATACCAGGCTAGTCCATATGGGTTCATTGGTTCTAGAGATATTGCGGGTAAACTAATTTTTTCATTTCTGAAATGTAATTTCATGGCTGTTCATGTTGTTTGAGGACAGATTGCCCCTTGGCAATGAGCATGTAATCCCACATGGCAATGAGCATGGAAACTCTGGCAATGAGCATGTAGGTAAGCAGCACTTATGTAGCATAATTTTTAATAGGCATTATGGTGTTTGAAATAATACGTAATGGACATTATGGTGTGTGGCTTAACATGTAATAGGCATTAGAGTGTAAATTTTTAATGCGCACCTTTGGCGCGCAACGCCCCTGTTTCTGAAGCATATTGTGCATTACTGCTCAATCTGTTTGTTATAGTGTGTATTTTGGCTCAATCCATGTGGCAAAATGTGAATTTTGCCTTAATCTGTGTGGCATAATGTGAATTTTGACTCAGTCAGTGTGAATTTTGGCTCATTCCATGTGGCAAGTACAGTATAAGGGGGTTACTATTGTGTTGCATGATTTGCATAAGGGGTATATGGTGCAGTAAACTTAGGTGACCACATAAAAGGTGCTGAAATATTGTCTACCAAGTTTCGGCTTTCAGTATTTTTTTATGACTGGAATTCCTCCTCACCCCGCAAGTATCTTAGGACATCGGCATCCTGCGGGTGCACCTTTTGGAGGGCATCCGCCAATATATTTCCCTGCATTTTTCCTATGCCAGCCCCCTGCCTTTTCCAAGCATAAATAATTAGTTGAAAGTATTTACATATATAACACCTGGAGAGTTTGCCAGATGCCTCTAATTACACCATTGCCTATTGCACACAGGATGTATGAAAACAGTATCAGAAATGTCCTTGGACATTCAGTCCTATGGATGTACATAAGGGGAGGAGCTTTTATTACATTTGCATAAACTCTCCAATTAACCAATAGACTACGTGCGACTGTGAATCAGAGCCATTATTCTACAGTATTAATGCTATGTTGCTTGTCTAAACTGGGTGAACAATGAAGACTTTGTGTTCCCGTGGAGATCCAACACAACTCTAGTAGTAACAATACAATAACTGTAAACCACAACTACTCTAAGTGCAATAAGGAAGGTGTCTAATTCTTGTAATTCTTCCTATAACAAGGCTCCTTCCCGAACGTCTATTTCACACTTCCAGCTAGCGATTTTCACTGAATGGTTATCTTACAAATGTGTTACCCGTAAATAAGAAATCCAGATGACACGAGCAGGTGCGGACATAACAAGAGCCCTTGTACATGTGCCCTTATACAAACAAGAAACTCGTGTACAGCTACAATTACTGTTTCCAAAAATAATCTGTAGACACCTGAAGGGGGTTTACCTTGTGGGTCGCGGTGAGGGTCGTGTTTCCCCGAACCCACGGATCACAGTCTGGAGTCTTCTCTTGATGCAGGATGATGACACAATAAGCGACAATAGTATTAGTTTGACCTTTTATTACAAACGGCCACTGTAAATGTCAACCTCTCACGTAATAACGGTTTAACAGAACCTTCAATATCTCACAAGGCAGTAGATACAATATACCTAACACAGTGCACAAACAACATTAATACACTTTAGCACATTAGATCACAATAATACTCGGCTAACCTCAAGTACCCGGGTACACTTTACACCACTAAGACCGGTCAGTCCAGGTGAGGGGCCTATGCATAGGACTTATCGTAATTGGTTACTGTTCCTGGATATCCTATAGGAGGATGCAATTTGGTGCGTGAACCACTAGGTGGCAGGATTGTCCCAAGCAAAGTCCACTATATTGGCAATCCTGGGAGCTACTATGGGGAATGGGTAAGGCTTGGAAAGTCCTGACTCTGGCTGGGATCAAGGAGTCTTCGCCCGGACTGTGTACCCTCCAGGGACTGCTATTGCGGGCGCCGAGGCGTTGCCGCAATCAGCTACACAGGGCAACTGATTGGATCGGGTGCTGGACAACTTAATAGGGTGTGCTAGTCGGGGAACAGCGAGCAAGAGTGTACCTGTAGCTGCTGCAGGTGCTGGTTCCAACCAGTCTCGGCCTCCGATCGTCACTGGTACCCAGGCTCTGCTGTCTGCTGGGCTTTCACTGCTGCATGGGGCCACTGGTCTGAGGCTGCTGGGCAGGGAAGTACACAGGGGTCACTAGTCTGGTGGCACCCTGGATGCTGGTGGATACTGTGGCGGGCAGGGGCCACATGCCTCTCTGCCCTCTTGATCACGTTGGCTGTCTGTGTAAGGTAGCGGGGTGAACAGCCTCTGGGGGCTGTTATATGCGGCTGCCTACTGTGGTGGGGTCAGCGGGGGTCACTGGTCCTTGCCGCGCTGTGCATGCGGCTGAACAGCGGGGGTCAGCGGGGGCCACTGGGTTGGCCGCGCGGTATGTGCGCCTACTCACTGTGGGTGGGTCAGCGGGGGTCATGGTCTCTGACCGCCCCGTCCTTCTCTGGCTGGAGGTGGCTGACTGCTGGGGAGGCTAGAGGGCGACACTGCAGTGCCGCACAAATCTCCGTGGCTGGCTGAGAAGGGAGGACGCGCGCTGCGTCTCCGATCTCTCCCTCCCCCTTCTAGAGGTCGGCGGGGGTCACGGCTCTCCCGCGCTGTTACTCTCTGCCCGGCTGCGGCAGTGCAGGCGTGCTGCGTCTCTTCTCCCCTCCCGGAGGTCACCTCTGACGTCACCCGCTGCTCCGGTCTATTCTCCGGCAGCGGCGGGCACTTCTCTCTGCCCCGCAAGACACACGCTGCTCTCCTGGCTTTTCTCCCTCTCACTCCACGCCGGGACACCACGTGAGTCCCCGGTTGGAACCCCCTCTTCCTCCTTGTTTCCCCCAATCAGGGTGTCTCCTGGCCTGTCAGTCACTGCTGACGGCCGGGCTGTGTTAACCCTGCGTGCGCTGGTCAAAGTCTGCTGGGGGCATTAACTCATCCCTTGCTGGGGCTTACATCCGCCCCTACTTTCTCGTGGTCGTGTCCTCACGCCACACTATCCGAGACGTAAGTCCGAACCGTTCAAAAAGTTCTGAATCAATAAAGTCTCTTTCACAGTTCACCTACTTGCAGTAAGAAGAACAACCTACCGGCAGTTATAACAGTGTCATTTAAATAAACAATATACATATACACTTATATACATGTAACATTAGAACGGCATTATAAATAGCAGTGGAACATATTTATATACAATACTGACAGGCCCTTGAGGCTTGGGAATTTATTCTTGGTATTGGGCTGGTAGCGTACCCACGGTACAGTTGAGTCCCGTCCGGTTCTCCGCTTCTTTGGACGTTGATTGCTGCCGTCGCGTTCTTGGTGACCATGTAGGGTTCGGTTTCCCATGTATGGTGGAATTTACGCCGTAGACGACTGTTAACGATAGGGGTGAGGGGTGTCCATTCCTTTTCAGCAGCCGGCGTCTCTCCTCTATTGGCGGAGGCAGTGTTCACTCCTGAGGGTGGATGCCGTGGTACTGGGCTGATGGAAATTGGTGCTCCTATCTGCTTACCGCCATCCTCCGCCTTTTCCCCTGGGTGTAGAGTCCAGCGGGAGGGGGCGTCTGCGTTGGTGCGGCAGCGCCCACCTCGATACCGGTAAGAGCGCCTGCGGGAAAGACGCCTGTCGGGGACAAACCGGTTTCCTTTTACCGGCACCCCACCTGGAGCTGTTACGTTCACCGCTTTGGCACCCTTTTCTTCTTCTACCACATCGAACTCCACCGCCTCGCCCTCTCTGATACTGTGCAGGAACGTCCTCGGGTGGTTCCTCTTCATGGCCGTCCGATGGACAAAAACATCAGCTCTCGTGTCATTCCGGTTAACAAAGCCATATCCCTTTCGGACATTAAACCACTTGACCGTCCCTTGGGTACGCGGGGCCAGCACTCTCTTCTCCACTTGGCTCCCTTGGACGCAGATTATGTGCTGTTGGGTGATCTCCCCAGCCTGGTCTTGGTTAACTGGTTCCTGTCTTAACGCTGCAATCAGCTCTTCAGGGCAATTCCTTAGTATGTTCATGCCCAGGATGATGGGGGCAACTCTCCCTTCCCCGCAGGTGATCACTAAATACCCCTGCCTGGGTAAACGTGTTCGTCCAATCTGCAAATCGGCTTCCCAGTACCCGTTGCAGACAACCTCTCGGCCATTGGCAGCAACCACCTTCACTTCCGTGGGGGGCTGTCTAAACGGTACTTCTTTTCCCCAATACTTTTGGAGAGTGGGTAACTGTATCATGGATACCTGTGACCCGGTGTCGATCGTGGCCACTGTCTCTATCCCGTTGATCACTACTGGGGTCCTCGGGCATTGTCCTACGTATTGGGCCCACCATTCCTCCGTGTCTGAGTCTACGCCCGGTGTTCTCCCCGAGGTTCGGCCCTCCTGACAGTATCGACAGCTGGGCCGGCCTTGATGGTCGAAGTGGTCTGAGGCTCGCCTCTCATATTCTCGGGGTGGGTCCCATCGATTTCGGTTCGACTGCTGTCCTTCCATCTTCCATCTGGCCCCCCCGCGATTGGACGCGGTTTGCTGCGTCAGCTGGCACATGTCTCGTTGCATCGCAGCCATCCCGAGGGCCAGGTCTTCCACCTGGCGCTGGAGGGATTGGTCTGGATGTCCCGCTGGCGGTTGGCCACTCTGGATGGTCCGGTCTTTCAGTCGGCCGACTTGTTCAGAGCTCATGGCCACAGGTCCTCGCGCCCCCACCATCTCCGGATATTCTATCTCGGGGTCGGCGTGATTCCCGATGGTCAGGATGGCAGTGTGCTTAAAGTCGTCAAAGGACTTCCCCGGCATCTGCATCGTCAGGATTCGCAACTGGGTCTTGATGGTGGGGTTCGACACTCCTTCCACGAACTGGAGAGTGAGCGCCTCGTCGCTGTTACGAACCTCAGCTGGGTCAACCGCTTGGATGAGCTTCAGTGCCTTCTGTAGACTTAGGGCGAAGTCCCGGAGGGTCTCGCCCGGTCGTTGTTTTCGACCGTAGAGTTGCATCTTCAACTCCGGGAGAGTGGCGGTCTCGAAGATCGTGGCCAACCGATTCAAAATCTGGTCGGTGCCCTTCTTTTGGTGGTCATCCCACGATTCGACCTCACTGAGGGCGGAGCCCGTGAGTTGGCCGATTAGGATCTGTACCCTCTGTTCTTCGCTCGGGGTGTATAGCTCGGCCACCGACTTCATCTGGTTTTTGAATGCCGTGAAGGTGGCGCCCTTGTTGGGGTCCCCACTGTAGGTCAGCATCCACGGGGCCCCGAAGTAGTAGGGTAGTGTGATGGGAGCATGAGGTGTCGTTGCTGGTGCAGGTATTACCACTGGGGCGGCAACCTGCTGTTCGGCGTTGGGGGGCACAACGGGTGCCTGTCCACCCCTGGCCTGTGGTGTGTCCATCCTGGGATCGGATTATACTCCGCGTCGACTATATCCTGTTCGTGACGCCATTGAATTGTAGACACCTGAAGGGGGTTTACCTTGTGGGTCGCGGTGAGGGTCGTGTTTCCCCGAACCCACGGATCACAGTCTGGAGTCTTCTCTTGATGCAGGATGATGACACAATAAGCGACAATAGTATTAGTTTGACCTTTTATTACAAACGGCCACTGTAAATGTCAACCTCTCACGTAATAACGGTTTAACAGAACCTTCAATATCTCACAAGGCAGTAGATACAATATACCTAACACAGTGCACAAACAACATTAATACACTTTAGCACATTAGATCACAATAATACTCGGCTAACCTCAAGTACCCGGGTACACTTTACACCACTAAGACCGGTCAGTCCAGGTGAGGGGCCTATGCATAGGACTTATCGTAATTGGTTACTGTTCCTGGATATCCTATAGGAGGATGCAATTTGGTGCGTGAACCACTAGGTGGCAGGATTGTCCCAAGCAAAGTCCACTATATTGGCAATCCTGGGAGCTACTATGGGGAATGGGTAAGGCTTGGAAAGTCCTGACTCTGGCTGGGATCAAGGAGTCTTCGCCCGGACTGTGTACCCTCCAGGGACTGCTATTGCGGGCGCCGAGGCGTTGCCGCAATCAGCTACACAGGGCAACTGATTGGATCGGGTGCTGGACAACTTAATAGGGTGTGCTAGTCGGGGAACAGCGAGCAAGAGTGTACCTGTAGCTGCTGCAGGTGCTGGTTCCAACCAGTCTCGGCCTCCGATCGTCACTGGTACCCAGGCTCTGCTGTCTGCTGGGCTTTCACTGCTGCATGGGGCCACTGGTCTGAGGCTGCTGGGCAGGGAAGTACACAGGGGTCACTAGTCTGGTGGCACCCTGGATGCTGGTGGATACTGTGGCGGGCAGGGGCCACATGCCTCTCTGCCCTCTTGATCACGTTGGCTGTCTGTGTAAGGTAGCGGGGTGAACAGCCTCTGGGGGCTGTTATATGCGGCTGCCTACTGTGGTGGGGTCAGCGGGGGTCACTGGTCCTTGCCGCGCTGTGCATGCGGCTGAACAGCGGGGGTCAGCGGGGGCCACTGGGTTGGCCGCGCGGTATGTGCGCCTACTCACTGTGGGTGGGTCAGCGGGGGTCATGGTCTCTGACCGCCCCGTCCTTCTCTGGCTGGAGGTGGCTGACTGCTGGGGAGGCTAGAGGGCGACACTGCAGTGCCGCACAAATCTCCGTGGCTGGCTGAGAAGGGAGGACGCGCGCTGCGTCTCCGATCTCTCCCTCCCCCTTCTAGAGGTCGGCGGGGGTCACGGCTCTCCCGCGCTGTTACTCTCTGCCCGGCTGCGGCAGTGCAGGCGTGCTGCGTCTCTTCTCCCCTCCCGGAGGTCACCTCTGACGTCACCCGCTGCTCCGGTCTATTCTCCGGCAGCGGCGGGCACTTCTCTCTGCCCCGCAAGACACACGCTGCTCTCCTGGCTTTTCTCCCTCTCACTCCACGCCGGGACACCACGTGAGTCCCCGGTTGGAACCCCCTCTTCCTCCTTGTTTCCCCCAATCAGGGTGTCTCCTGGCCTGTCAGTCACTGCTGACGGCCGGGCTGTGTTAACCCTGCGTGCGCTGGTCAAAGTCTGCTGGGGGCATTAACTCATCCCTTGCTGGGGCTTACAAATCCCTAGGTGAAAGTTCTCTGTAGAAACAAAGTAAAACACTTCTATATGTTGGGTGACTAAGATAAGAGATAAGGGTGGAGCAGTAGACGTGTCTTATCTACATGTTAGTATGTTAGTATCAGCTCGGATACTGTTTTACAGCAAGGGCTGATAAAATACACTTGTGCACTCCTGATTCCAAAGTGGCTAAGTGCATACAATATTGGTTGAAGGATTATCGACAAATAGTTGTAGTATATGGAATATATTCAGAACAAAAGGTGACAGATGACCAGCGGGGGATGCTGGAGTTTACAATGGTTATGGTAAGAGGTCCTGACAGTCCAGATTCGATGTTCGTTCCACTGACATCGGAATACCGACAGGGGGCGGGCGCATTCAAGCCCTTTGCAGGCTCGCTGCACTCGCCATCTCTTTCATTCTCCACTCTCTATTGCTGCTTTCCCACTGCGAAAACGGGTAATGACCTGATATTTTTAAACGAGTCTTTAAACGGGTAAGAGCCATAAAGACCCTTTCCCACTGCAGCTTTTAAACAGTAAATTACCATTTAAAAGCCATTTTTGGAACATTCACACTTACCCGTTTAAACTATAGTAAAGATGGGGGGGGGGGATTTAAAATATGGGGACAAAATGATGAGGGGTCCCCCGTATTTTAAGAACCAGCCCCAGCAGCTGGCTGGCAACTTTTAGCCTGCAGGGCAGGTCCAGAGCACTGGCCCAAAAGTAGGACCCCACCGGCTGCTTCCCTGTATAATATTAGGATCCCCACAGACTGCTCCCCCTGTATAAAATAAGGACCCCCACAGGCTGCTCCCCCTGTATAATAGGACAGAACGGGCTGCTCCCCCTGTGTTATAATAATAACAGGACACCACAGGCTGCTCTCCTGCATAAATAAAGAACACGGCACCACAGGGTGCACCTTTGTGTAAAAAAACAGGACACCACAGGCTGCACAATTGCGTAAAAGACAAGACCCCACAGGCTTCTCCCCCTGTATAATATAATAATAGTAATGCCATGACACAAATTATTATACAAGGGGAGCAGACTGTGGTGTCATGGCATTATTATTATACAGAGGGAGCAGCCTGTGGTGTTCATGGCATTACTTTTATATTATACAGGGGGAGCAGCCTGTGGTGTCATGGCATTATTATTATACAGAGGGAGCAGCCTGTGGTGTCATGGCATTACTTTTATATTATACAGGGGGAGCAGCCTGTGGTGTCATGGCATTATTATTATACAATAATGCCATGACACCACAGGCTGCTCCCCCTGTATAATATAATAAAAGTAATGCCATGACACATAAATTATTATACAGGGGGAGCAGCCTGTGGTGTCATGGCATTACTTTTATATTATACAGGGGGAGCAGCCTGTGGTGTCATAGCATTAATATTATTATACAGTGGGAGCAGCCTGTGGTGTCATGGCATTATTATTATACAGGGGGAGCAGCCTGTGGTGTGATGGCATTATTGTATAACTTACTTGACCCCCTGTATAATATAAAAGTAATGCCACAACACCACAGGCTGCTCCCCCTGTATAATAATAATAATGCCATGACACCACAGGCTGCTCCCCCTGCATAATATAAAAGTAATGCCATGACACCACAGGCTGCTCCCTCTGTATAATAATAATACCATGACACCACAGGCTGCTCCCCCTGTATAATATAAAATTAATGCCATGACACCACAGGCTGCTACCTCTGTATAATAATTTGTGTCATGGCATTACTATTATTATATTATACAGGGGGAGCAGCCTGTGGTGTAGTGGCATTACTTTTATATTATACAGGGGGAGCAGCCTGTGGTGTCATGGCATTATTATTATACAGGGGGAGCAGCCTGTGGTGTCATGGCATTATGCCATGACACCACAGGCTGTTCCCTCTGTATAATAATAATAATGCCACAATAATCACAATACAATAAACACCACAGGCTGCTCCCCCTGTATAATATAAAAGTAATGCCACGACACCACAGGCTGCTCCCCCTGTATAATATAATAAAAGTAATGCCATGACACATAAATTATTATACAGGGGGAGCAGCCTGTGGTGTCATGACATTATTATTATACAGGGGGACACCTCAGGACACCTCAGTGAGTTTGATTCTCCCTTACTGTATTTTTCTTGCTGCGGCCACAGATCAGTCCCCCGACTCCTCCAGACTCCAGCGTGCCTGCTTGCTTCCTTTTTCTGCAGACGCATGGGTGGCAGGCGTCCGTCCACACCCAGCATCTGCCACTGCAGAGGGAACAGGCTTCCGGCCCGGGCCCTCCTCCACGTAGCTGTGGAGGCTGGCGGCCATGTTCCTGTAGCCGCAGCCCGCAGACATGTTTTAAAGACTACAGGAACATGGCCGCCGGCAGTTCAACGTAGGTAAGGCGGCCGCGGATGCGTCCGCGGCCCGCAGCACTCGTGCCAGAGCGGCCTGGGGGCACATGGCACCCTGCCCCCCGGCCCAGCCCACCCCTGCCCAGGCCCAACCAGCCAGCAGGGTAATGCCACAGCCGGGGGACACTTATTATATAAGGTCCCGCGGCCAAAGCATTAACCCTACCGACCAGTCAGCCTGGCCAGGGGTCCTGGGGGAGTGGCCCCCCCCCCCAATAAAGGGGTCCCCACCCTCCAGGACTTACTTGACCAGGCTGAAGCCTGGTCCTGTCCCCGGTACCCTGGGCGGTGGTCACCAGGCTGATTAAATGGTGTAAAAAAAATGGTGTCTTATACTGTGGAACTATGAGTCCCTGCAAGCCTCCCCAGCATGCTGGGACTTGGAGAACCACAAGTACAAGCATACGGGGCATTAAAGGGCCCGCTGGCGCTTGTAGTTCCACATACAAGAAATAGTTAAATAACACACACACACTGACACATGTAAAATAAAACTTTAATACATCCAAAGCCCACACATACTGATACTTACCTATCTTGAGCCCGTAGGTAGGTCCCTGTGGGGGAGGCTTGCTGGGACTCATAGCTCCACAGTATAAGACATAGTTTATTATTTTTTTATATACCATTTAATCAGCCTGGTGACTACCGCCCAGGGTACCGGGGACAGCACCAGACTTCAGCCTGGTCAGGTAAGTCCTGGAGGGTGGGGACCCCTTTATTGGGGGGGTCCCCACTCCCCCAGGACCCCTGGCCAGGCTGACTGGTCGGTAGGGTTAATGCTTTGGCCGCGGGACCTTATATAATAAGTGTCCCCGGCTGTGGCATTACCCTGCTGGCTGGTTGGGCCTGGGGCTGATTCTTAAAATATGGGGGACCCCTAGTCATTTTGTCCCCCATATTTTGGGAACCGGCCCTGGAGTCTGGGGCTGGTTTTAAAACAATCAGCAGAGTCCCTATTTGCTGGGTTTCCTGATTTTTTAATACCAGCGCTGGCTCTTTCAGCCTGGTGCTGGTTACGGCAGTGGGGGGGACCTCACGCCGGTTTTTTTTTACCGGGTAGAATGGGATACCCCTTTCCCACTGCCAAAAAACTGCTTTTAAACAGGTAAAACACTGCTTTTTACCTGTTTAACAAATACCGGTATTTGTTAAACGGATAAAGCTAATGGAGCATTCCCACTGCAGCTTTACCCGTTTAAAAAGGCAAAAAAAACGGTAATTTACCGTTTAAGAGCTGCAGTGGGAAAGGGGTATATGGTGGTCGTGGACCCCCCACAAGGGAAAATAGGCCATGTAAGTCGGGATCCTGACTGTCAGGCTTGTAAAGATGCTACCTGAGTAGCGTTAGTAGCTGCTGCCAGGGGTGTGTTGCCAAGTGCAGCCACTTACAGGTGGGATAGTCAGTCCCACACCAAAAAAGATAAATAGACAAGTGGCGCTAGAAAATTTATAAAAACAATTTATTAAACATTGAATTGAATGAACAATAAAAATACTGATAAAGTTTCAGTGCTCGGAATATGGCTTTCCTAGACACATGCTCCCCTTTCTGGGCCCCAACCAACATTAACACAATTCACAGACCTGCCCAAATGTTTCGGAAGCTGATAACTGTTAGGGAGCCCACACACGCACCGATTCCGGCGTGCGTTGTGGGCTTAACTAGCACACATAGCATCGCATCGTATGCCTTGTGCATATTTTTGAATCATTGTCATTAATGTGTATATGATGCTTTAAAATTTTCAATAAAAATGTAATTTGAAAAAAAAATAAAAAGTACTGATAAAAATGGAAATAAAATAAAATAAAGTGGAGACAGACCGTAAAATTTCAAAATATCAATCAAAGTCCCATTCCTATGTTGCTGCCATATATATTCAAGTGAAAACCAAATGCGTAATAAAGGCTTGGATAATCGGTACCCACAGGGGGTAAATAGTTACCAGACGACCACTAGAGGCTTGTGATCCAAATAGGATGGCATTGCAGCAGATGTCCTCAATAGATGCGGCAGGGTGAGTGGCCAGGCACAATTTTAATCCAAATTGGGTGAGCTGGGTACTGTTAGAATAATGATGCCTGTAGGGGAATCCCTAGCATGTACCGTAACTCCCTGGCAATTGGCATGTAACCCACTGGTAACAAGCAAAAAAACACTGGCCACTAATTAGACGCCCCTGGCAATGAAAATGAAACAAATAGCAATGAATGTGTAACCCCTGGCAATGAGCATATATATCTCACACTCTTCTTATCCTCTTTCTCTACTACCTCTCCTCTCGATCATATACCTGCGCAAGTCATTAAAAATCTATCTCCTGTGATTATTCCAACCTTAACTAAAATCTACAATCTCTCTCTTACTACTGGTACTTTTCCTTCTCTGCTCAAACATGCAGTGATAACTCCTATTCTAAAAAAACAGAATTCTGACCCTAACTCTCTCTCTAACTATCGTCCTATATCTCAGCTCCCATGCCTCTCCAAGCTACTGGAGAGACTTGTCTACTCTCGCCTCACAAACTTTCTTAACTCTAACACCCTATTAGACCCACTTCAGTCAGGTTTTCGCTCTCAACACTCCACTGAGACAGCACTGACTAAAGTGGTGAATGATCTGGTAACGGCTAAGTCTAAAGGCCATTACTCACTACTTATTCTTCTTGATCTTTCTGCTGCATTTGACACCGTCGATCACTCTCTTCTCTTACAAACACTACACTCCCTAGGTCTTAATGATACAGCCCTTTCCTGGTTCACATCTTACCTATCTGATCGCTCTTTCAGTGTTCGCTTCTCTAACTCTACTTCCTCTTCATTACCTCTGTCAGTTGGAGTTCCGCAAGGTTCAGTCTTTGATCCTCTGCTCTTCTCAATCTAGAGAGTAGGAGAGGGGAGTGATGGCGCTCGGGGGTTTGGTGAGAATAGTTTGATGTAAAGAAAAAATGGGAGGCTGGAAGCAATAACTGTGGGCTGGGTGTTGTGATGATAAAAACGGGGAGCAATAACTGTAGGCTGGGTGTTGGGATGATGTATAAACAGGGAGCAATAACTGTAGGCAGGATGTTGATAATGAAGGTAATGGGAAGGTGATCCCTGACTGAGGTAGATGTTAAGGTAACCTGTCCAGCGGTGAGGCAATGCCTGTTGTCTCACCGAATGGTGGTGTCGCCGTACCCAGATCCCTTCACGTCAATCCTGGAATAGATGATGTACCTCCGAAGATAACGTAAGTGGTTCAGGGTATGCAGATGGTAAGTAGAAAAGTAGTAGTAGCTTACCGTATGGTTCCGATGTATCGGCCGATATCGATGATGCGTGATTTCCCTTAGTCTCGATGTGCTGGTAAGGTTTCAGAGACTAATGTGTCCGTGTGGTGAGTGAAAGGGGACTAGGGGGTGCACGTATATCAATAATGAGGAGTGGACTGGTATATTTACACAGATAGCATTTATTGTGACTATTACAGATAGTTAGTAACAATAAAGTATTACTAGTGAAAGAATTTACCAGTAGCAACTGGAACAAATGAAAGCAAAGTGGGGTAGCAAATAGTTACCATGAGAGCTGTAGCCAAACGCGTTTCATCCTGTTTAAGGACTTTTTCAATGGCAGAATGATGTGCTGGTGTCCTGTGGTTTAAATAGTATGATCTGCAGCTGCGGTGCCCGGCGTCCTGATCACTTCCGGGGGGGGGGTGTGGCTGAAATTGCGCATGTGCGAAGGCCGGGCGCTAGAGCCCGAGGTGTATACTTGGTATGGGCGAAATTTGCGCAGGCGTGGAAGGCGGACAGAACGTCCGGGAGTGGAGGAGAGGATGGGAAAGGACTGGAGGCGGATGGAGCGTATGGAGGGGGCGGAGGGAGCCGGGGATGCCGGTATTTGTAGTAATGCCCCGAACGCTGTGACGCGGCGGCTGCTGATGACCAGCAGACCGGATGCGATCAGCGCGTTTGTGGGGGGCGGAGGATGCCGGGATTTGTAGTGTTCCGGTCACTCCTCGTATCAAGAGTGATGTGACTGCAGCGGATATGATGTGGGGTGTATAAGGACGGCGGAGGGTGCTGGGAAATGTAGTCCCACGGCCACTAGTAATAACAGAATAGGCAGGGATTAGTGGTGCGCCTGCGTGGAGCGGAGGTAGATGGGATTTGTAGTGAAGGGGGTGAAACGATGATATTGATGTAGTGGGTAAATCGACTACAAGGTGTCCTTTGGTTGGATCGATGAGCAGGAATTGAGGGGTGAAAAAATGATCATGGTGAGGCCATGTTGCCCAGAAAGAGTCATGATTAAAAGTAGCAGACAGACTGGATAAAAATGCAAAATGACAATGGTAATGATAAAAAATGTTAATGAATGAAAAAGAGGGGGAAAATGAAAAAATGAACGAATAATCGTGATGATAATAAAGAAAATAATAGTAATGAAAATAAAAATAAAAATAAAATTAAAATTAAAAATAAAAAATAAAGTAAAAATAAAAATAAAGTTAAAACTAAAAATAAAACTAAAAATAAAAATAAAAATAAAATAAAAAACTAAAAATAAAAATAAAATAAAATAAAAAAATAAAAATGGTAAAAAAATACTACTAATAATAATAAATGATGCAGCTTGTTGTTTCTGAACGAGAAGGGTATAAGATCTTCTGGGTTATTGACCCTAAGGGTCTATGTTCAGACCTAATGGGATCAAAGTTTGCAGGTTAAAGATCCACCTGCTTTCCACTCGGTTGATCCTCTGGACGTGGTCCCCTCCACGCCAGAGTGGGGTGACTTGGTCAATGGCAGTGAATTTTAGTCCTTGGGGATCGCTGTTATGTTGAAGTCTAAAGTGTTCTGAGACACTATGTTGTTGCCGTCCATTTTTTATATTGCGGATGTGTTCACTGATCCTGGTGTGCAGTTTACGGATAGTGCGGCCCACATATTGTTTATGGCAGGGGCATTCTAGGAGGTAGATGGTGTTTTTGGTATTGCAGGTGAGTGTTTTGTTAATGGAAAACTGTTCTTTTGTTTGGTTAGATGTGAAGTTATTGGTGGGTTTGGTGTGTCTGTATTTGAGTGTTTGGCAGCAGTGGCATTTACCACAATGGAAGAATCCTTTACTGACGGGGTGTCCCTCTAGGGTGATTTGTGTTGATATGTCACTGGTTGTCAAGTGATTTTTGATCACTTGTCTCCCTTTATCTTTGGCTTTTCTGAAGACAATATCGGGTTTTGGTGGGAGAAAGGTTTGTAGTTTGTCATCCAAGTGAAGAAGATGCCAATGTTTGTGGATAATGGCTTTGAATTGTGGTGCTGCATCAGTGTAGCCAGTTATCAGAAAAACTTTGTCATTGGTGGGAGGAGGGGGGTGGCTTTCTTTATACTTAAGGAGTTCGCATCTATCTCTTTGTTTCAAATCTAGGTATGCTTTATTGACAGAGGTGGTGTTGTATTTTTTCTCTAAAAATTGTTTTTGAAGGTCCTGTCCTTGTGTCTCGTAGTCTGTTAGAGTAGAACAATTGCGTCTAATACGTGTGAATTGGCTGCGTGGAATGCTGGCAATCCAGCTGGGGTGATGGTTACTGTCTGCCCTGATGTAGCTGTTAACATCGACCTTTTTGTGGAAAGTTTTGGTGTGTATTTGGTTGTCCCGAATGATGATTTCTAGATCGAGGAATTCTGCCTGTGTGTGACTATATTGGGTTGTAAATTTGAGGTTCTTAGTGTTGTTGTTGATGTGTTCAAGAAAGGTCAGCAATGTGGACTCGTCCCCGCCCCAAATGAACAACACGTCGTCTATGTAGCGGACCCATAGGACCAAATTCGCCTCCAGCAGCGCCCAGATGTTGACATTCTCCCAGTGGCTCATAAAGAGATTGGCGTAGCTGGGGGCGAATTTGGTCCCCATGGCAGTCCCATTACGCTGTAAGTAGAAGTCACCCTCAAACCACATGTAGTTGTGTTTCAATATAAACTCTATCCCTTGTAGTATGAATGTTTTTTGTGGTGATGCGAGTGTGGAATCCTGGTTTAGAAAGTATTCAATGCTCTCTAGGCCTTGTTGGTGATCAATGGCTGTATAAAGTGAAGTAACATCACTAGTGGCGATAAAGTAGTGTTCATGCCATTTTGTCTGATTGAGAATGTTCAATACTTGTGTGGTGTCTCTGAGGAATGCCCTTTGTTGTATTACATATTGCTGCAGGAAGTGATCAATGTATTGTGATAAGGGGGCAGTCAGGCAGTTTACTCCTGATACTATAGGCCGGCCAGGTGGATTTGTTTGATTTTTGTGAACCTTGGGCAGGTAGTAAAATACAGGTGTGACAGGGTTGGATGGATAGAGGAAATTGTGCTCTGCTTTAGTCAGAATGCCTATTTGTTTGCCCTGGTTGAGTAGATTGTTCAATTCTGTTTTAAAATGTGGTAAGGGATCACTTTTGAGTTTTGTGTATGTCTGGATGTCTCCCAAGATGTTGAGGGCCTCTGCGATGTAATCAGTTTTGTCCAGAAGGACGATCCCTCCTTCTCAATCTATACCTCCTCTCTTGGCAAACTAATCAGCTCTTTCGGATTTCAGTATCACTTGTATGCTGATGATACTCAAATCTATCTATCAACCCCAGAGTTGTCACCAGTGGTTTTGGGTCGAGTTTCTGATTGTCTCTCTGCCATCTCATCTTGTCTTGTCGCCAACTCAAACTCAATATTTCCAAAACGGAATTACTTATATTCCCGCCAACTAAGAACAGTTACCATCCTGACATCTCCATCGCTGTTGACAACTCGATAATCTACCCTACCCCACAAGCTCGTTGCTTAGGGGTCATCCTCGACTCTGAACTGTCCTTTCTTCCCCACATTCAATCTGTCTCCAAATCATGTTACATGCATCTAAAAAACATATCCAAAATACGACCCTATCTCACACAAGACACTACCAAATCTCTTATCCATGCACTCATTATATCCCGCATTGATTATTGCAATAGTCTCCTAACTGGTCTTCCCAAGAACAGACTCTCACCACTGCAATCAATTTTAAATGCTGCTGCTAGGCTGATCTTCCTTGCAAGACGCTCATCGTCTGCTGATCCGCTCTGCAATTCCCTCCATTGGTTGCCTGTATATTACCATATTCAATATAAAACACTTCTACTTGCTTATAAAGCTATTAACCATACTGCACCAGCATATATCTCTGCACTTATCACAAAATATCTCCCATCTCGACCACTACGCTCTACACAAGATCTGCGTCTCTCTTCTGCATGGATCACTAGCTCCCATTCATTATTACAGGACTTTTATCGGGCTGCTCCCATCCTATGGAATGCCCTTCCACGCACATTAAGACTCTCCACCAGTCTCCAAACTTTCAAGCGTTCCCTGAAAACTCACCTCTTCAGGCAAGCCTATCATATTTAAGTTCTACATGCATAACCCTCCGAGGCACTTATGTATTATATAGCTTCCCTTCTGGACTTGTAACTGCTATGCTATTACTGGTGCCTGTCCTTATGTTTCCCCCCTATATCCCTATAGATTGTAAGCTTGCAGCAGGGCCCTCCTACCTCCAAGTCTGTCTGTTGTTACCCAGTTTGTCTTATCACTGTCTACTATTGTAAAGCGCAACGGAATCTGCTGCGCTATATAAGAAACTGTAAATAAATAAATAAATCTCAGCTCCCACCAGGGGGCACATGCACCTAAGATGCTGGCGTGCCCCGTGGCAACGGAGCTCCCCGCCATCGACCACCGCCTCCCCTGCCGCCACCGACGGTCCCCCTCACCATCCCGACACCCCCCTAGCCCTGCCTGTCTCCCTGAAGCTGAGATGGGCAGAATGGGCCCATCCGCCAAGAGACTGGGACGCCCGTGCGCATGAGACGTACGCGTGTCCCAGTTCAGTGGAGTCCCTGTCCACCGTCACCCGCCAGAACATCCCCTCAAAGATGACAGGGGCTCCATCTGTATGGGGGTGGGGGCGCCAGGAATTTTTTTGGCATGGGGGTGCTAAGTTTCTAGTTACGCCACTGCCTTGCAATGTCTCCAATGGGCAGCTCTATATATTGCTGGGTGGCAGCATCTTAGCAATGATTAGCAATTGTGTAAACTTGCAAGTGCATAGGCTTTTCTATTCAAAGTCACAGATTCCCCCTGCAAAACCTTGTTTTTTGGGTCTGAAAAGGGGAGGAGTCAGGATTCATTGTTAAACTGAACCCCCCAGCGGAATACATGTCACGTAATCCTTGTCCCCTCGCTGCGCCCGCCACACTATATAAAATCAACTCCACGCCAACGTAGGTAGTGGGGATATGAAAAGGTCGGGAGGACGCGTCCCGCCGCCACTCTTCACACTTCGGGGTGGCGTGGATAGTGGGAGGGGGGGGGGTGCCTAGAATCTCATTGCATCTCATAGAAGTGTATAGTAAAGTAAATGGCACCGCACCCTATAAAATCGCATATCGCATCGCACCGCCCACAGTCAGAGAGCAGTGAATAAATTACATAGGGAAATCGCATCGCATGTGATCACGTCGCACACAAAAACCGCATGCAATGCGATTTTCTTACGCAGAATAGCCCACTAAGAAATTTGCTTAGTGGGCGCCATGATAATACACAAGTACCAAAAAAAGTATAGCTGGGCCCCTGCCCAGACCAGGCCGAAGTCCTTGTTTATCAATTACACAGAGGTAAACGCAGGACTTTTATGGGGGGGGGGGGGGGTTTCCATAACACATAGACACGCTGAGCACACATGTATACAGTATGTCACACATTCATCACACACGCAAAGCACACATGTATATGTCACACATCCTCTCTTATAGACACACACACACACACAGGGAGCACACGTATATCTCACGCATTCATCACACACACTCAGGCAGGACACATGTATACAGTATGTCACACACACGCATACTCCCCATTCTCATTTCACTGAACAAGCACAAGCAGCAGCTGCAGGCAGGACCTGGCACCATTGAATAGGCCCTGACCCTTTTGGCAGCGATTTGCAGGTGTTCCAGGAGGGGGTGGGCCCAATAAGATATGATTCCTTTAGAATCATGTCTTATTATGTTTATAGTCAAACTACTTAGTACAGTGGAGTGTGACAGGTGAGCCTCTACCTACCCTGGCCACAGGTAACTGTGTAGAACATACGGCTGGGATTGTTAACACATGTTCTCCTTGTATACACTTTACATTCTCCCATTCCCAGTATAATTGCAGTCCTCAAGCTTTAAGGGTGCTTTAGGGTGACCCCTACAAACTCTCTTCTACCAAGTCTCTCTGGAGCTCATCATGGATTCATCATGGTTCTTGCACTTGGTGGGTGAGTCAATTCCTGTTTATTTTGTCACACTGGTGCCAAAGATTATATTAAGCTTGCCTATATAAGCACACTCTGTGTACTGTTTAAGTGTCCGAGTATATAGTTTGATTGCGTAGCTCCAGCTTCCTGTGTAGCAAACCCCTTCTTACTCCTGACCTTACAATTATGTCTTAGATGAAAAGCTGCTGATGTACTACAGCCACACAGGTGTTTCCATTGCACCATAGAACTTAACGTTGGTGCCGTGCTTCCTTAGGATAAGTTGTAGCTTCCTTCCCTTCCAGAACTCTGTGCTACCCAAAATTATGGTATAGAAAATAAATCCCAGTAAGGCAGGGGCGTAACTAGATATTCATACTCTGATGGTGATAAATATATGTAAAACATATTACTTAAACAGTAATGATGGGCCCCCTTCAGCTCTGGGCCCCATAGCAGCTGCACCCCATGCACCTATGATAGTTATGCCCTTGCAATAAGGTGTTATTAGTATACTTGCCTGACCCCTGTCAGAATTCTCTCCATTCCCTCCAGTTATCTGGATGTATCCCCTTGTATAGACTATTAGGACTTTAAGTATATTCAGAGACCCCATCTTTGGTTTTTCTTCTCGATCACCATTGTGTTTTGGTTTTGGCAAAACCACCCTCAAGTGTTTCTTTTTTTGGTTGTTTTGAGGCTGGAAATCGTAAACATTGATAAAAACGTTTAAAATTACGTAAATTGGATCAATATTTATTCCTACAAATGTATTAACAATAATATCAATCATTTCCAGTGTGAAATATCTGAAATCCCAAGGGAGGTAATTACATGCCATCTAGCACATGTAAGATTTGGGGGTTTTTTAGACCCGAGATCAGAATTTGGCAACAAGATAAAAGTAGGGACTTGGTTCAACTAGGAAATCTGAACCTTTATTAATAAGCTGGCTATTTAAGACAATTATCCATTATATGTAATATTAGAGCTGTTTGACCAAATTAGGGGAAAAGCCCTCTTTTCCAAGATAGAACCACATCAGCCCTACAACGTCATACGGATCCTGGCGGAAGACAAGTAGAAAATTGCTTTCAACAGCAGCAGCCGTTATAAATATCTGGTTATGCACCTTGGGCTCAGCAATGCCCCAGGAGTCTTCCAAAGCTATATGAACAAAGCTCAATAATATTTTATTTCCTCCATCCCAGACACATTAACATAGTAACATAGTAATTAAGGCTGAAAAAAAGACGTTAGTCCATCGAGTTCAGTGGGAAAGTACTGTGGCCCATAAAACACAATCTACTTTAACGAGCTAGAAAAAAAGTATTTTTGAGATTCTACTTCCTATGGATTATATAAATCTCTAAAAGATGAGTTTTCCATGGATGCTACAAAAGTAGAAATACTGTATTAGCCCTTATTCTGGTTCACTCACAAAGGCAAATTCACTCTCAGATAGACAAAACCATATGTAACGTGCAGAGAGAATTCGATTTGGGTGAGTTATTTTGTTTCTGTGCAGGGTAAATACTGGCTGCTTTATTTTTACACTGCAATATAGATCTCACTTTGAAGTAAAACTTCGCCCAAATGCAGTGAACATGGTTGTGTCCATTTGAGAAGGAATTTGCCTTTGCGAGTAAACCAGAATAAGGGCCATTGATTGTGAGTTTCCGATCTACTGTATATTAAAGCAGTACATAGGTTCTTGGGAGCACCTACTTTTAAAGGATGTTTATTAAATCTCACTTTATGTAGAGTAAAACCAATGACTGCTTTAACCAAGAAAGGAAGATATAATTCTAGGTTTTGGTTGTCGATCTGCATTTAAAATAAAACAAAATAATAAAAACAGCTAAAATGACAGAATTTATTTATTTTTTGTTCCTATAGTATTATTAACCTCAATAACATTTATTGGTACTTGTTTCCTATCTGGGCGCCCAGGTTTTCAACGTACGGCACCGTAATGAAATCGTATCGCATCGCATCGGATTCGGTACGCGATGATGTACGATGGCATACGATGCTATCCGATCCGATTTCATTTTAAATCGGATCGCATCGCATGCGGTGACGCGATCAACCCCGATTTTTACATTGGAATCAATGTTAAATGGTCCCTGAGACCCGATTTTACATTGATTTCAATGTAATAACCCCGCAAACCCACGATTTGTATAGGAAACCCCCCCCCCCCTGATGGTTTAAAATGCACCTCTATTGTTAACGCCACCCCAGTATTGACGTCAACCCGAAGCGTGGCGAGCGCAGCGAGCCCCGCGAGGGGCGGCGGTACGCGTCCTCCGACTTTTTCATACCCCCACTATCCACGTCGGCGTGGAGCTGAGAATAGAATAGTGTGGCGAGCGCAGCGAGCCACCGCGCCCGAAGCGTGGCGAGCGGACGCGGATACCTGTGAAGCCCGCGAGGGGACACGGATACCTGTGAAGTATCCGCGTCCGCTCGCCTCGCTGCGCTCGCCACACTATTATATTCTCAACTCCACGCCGACGTGGATAGTGGGGGTATGAAAAAGTCGGAGGACGCGTACCGCCGCCGCTCGCCACGCTTCGGGTTGACGTCAATACTGGGGTGGCGTTAACAATGGAGGAGCATTTTAAACCATCAGGGGGGGGTTTCCTATATATCCTATGGGCCAACCATAAAAGCGGTAAAGAAATCGGATCGCATCGCATCGTTCAATATCGTGTATGTGCATTTGTGGTATCCGATGCGATGCGATCCGATTTTTATACGGAGAATAGCATGGTGCGCAATTAACGTAGCGGGCGCCCAGATAGGAAACAAGTACCCATTTATTTCAGGGGAAATATACGGCCGTACCTCAGATGGGTACGAAATACAAATGGGCCTTATTCTAGTTCACTCTTTCTGACAAAAACCTTCTTAGATGGACAAAACCATGTGCACTGCAGGTGGGGCAGATATTACTTGTGCAGAGAGAATTAGATTTGGGTGGGGTTTTACTTCAAAGTGAGATCTATATTGCAGTGTAAAAATAAAGCAGTCAGTATTTACCCTGCACAGAAACAAAATAACTCACCCAAATCTAATTCTCTCTGCACATTTTACATCTGCCCCCCTGCAGTGCACATGGTTTTGTCCATGTAAAGGCCCATACACACTTGACGATTTTCAGCTGAAAATCGCCTAGTGTGTATGGGCCAGAGATCCCCGACTAGCGATGATGCGCGCTCCCGCATCACAGCTAGCGAGGTGGGCAGTCTGCTGGTTTTACCAGCACATCTAGCGACGATGGCTGTTTTTTTAGCCATCATCGCTAAATGTGTACGGCAGCCAGGCTGAAAGATCACAGACTTTCAGCCCAGCTGACCGCCCGCTCCCTTCCCCCTGCTCATACTCACCCCTCCTCGCTCCCACGCTGTCCGGGTCACACGCTGCAGACCTGCACGCAGCACAGCCTCCTCTCCCACTCGACTACACAGCGCGCCGGAGCGCCCCGCCCCCATCCGAACGCCCCGCCCCCCGGCTCACTGGCCGCATCCTCCCCTGCTCCACAGCCGCTGACCACCAATGTTTAAAGGGAGTAATATATACATTGCTGGCACAAGCCAGCAATGTATATATTACTGGCACCACTGGCCACCAATGATATTTATAATGCAGTAATATATACATTGCTGGCACAGGCCAGCAATGTATATATTACTGGCACCACTGGGCACCAATGTTATTAAGAAGCCATTAATATATACATTGCTGGCACATGCCAGCAATGTATATATCGATGCACCACTGGCCACCAATAATGTTTATAATGCAGTAATATATACATTGGTGGCACATGCCAGCAATGTATATATTACTGGCACCACTGGGCACCAATGTTATTAATAAGCCAGTAATATATACATTGCTGGCACAGACCAGCAATGTATATATTATTGGTACCACTGGGCACCAATGATTACGTATTAGCTAGTAATATATACATTGCTGGAACAGGCCAGCAATGTATACAGATGTAGCGCCACTCATCCTTGGCAGGCGCCCGCCAGATCCCTTTCACTGGCGAGCGCCAGCGATAGGGACTGGGACGCGCGTGCTTCTCACACGCACGTGCGTCCCAGTATCGCGGCGGCTGGGCAGCGTCTCCCTGTCCGTCTCCGCTTCAGGGAGACGCTGCCCAGTTCGGGGGGAGGGGGGTTTTGGGGTGGCGAGTGGGACCAGGGGAGGCAGCGGGGACCCCCGCCAAGCTCCGTTGGCACAGGGCACACGAGCGTCTCGTGCGCACGCGCCCCTGTCGGTAGTCGGCCGCTGGTGGGGTTTGCAATAGAATCGCCATCCCCTGCAAAGATGTGGCCGGCTACATCTGTATATTCAGGGCCGTCTTAATGCAAGGGCTTAATGGGCAGTTGCCCTAGGGCTCCATAATCCTAGGGGCCTAAGTTCCAGTGGCGGACAGTGCTGGGTGGCAGGATGGCATGTGCCCCCCCGAGGCAGTACACTATCCGTTGCCATCACCGGGCCACCCTCATGCTGCCGTCACCCACAATCCATCACTATCATTCCTCCATTTCAAGTTTATTCTCTCCTCCTACAGCGCTGCTCTCTCCTATACCAAACAATCTTTCTTCAAATCTCTCATCTCTTCCCATTCCTCCAATCCCCGACGTCTCTTTGATACTTTCAACACTCTACTTCGCCCTGCACCACCCCTCCTCCCTTCATCCCTCACTGCCACTGACTTTGCCTCCTTCTTCCTCTCTAAAATTGAGGTAATCCGACATGATATCTCCTTCCATACCCCCTCTGCTGCCCACCCACCCCAATCATCCTCCCCTACCAACTACCCCACTCTGTCATCCTTCTGCCCTACTACAGCTGAGGAAGTCCGCTCCCTCATCTCATCCTCTCCCCCCTCTACCTGTCCCTTGGACCCTCTCCCCTCCCGTCTCCTCAGTTCCCTCTCCCCCACTGGCTGCTCCCACCTTGCTCACCTCTTTAACCTATCTCTTTCTACTGGCATCTTTCCCTCACCCTTCAAACACGCTCTGGTCTCGCCTATTCTTAAAAAACCTAACCTGGACCCTTTATCTCCCACAAGCTACCGCCCTATCTCTCTTCTCCCATTTGCCTCTAAAATACTAGAACGGCTGGTTTACAGGTGTCTCACCAGCTACCTGTCTGACCACTCCATCCTAGATCCCCTTCAATCTGGCTTTCGCCCACTTCACTCCACTGAGACTGCCCTAGTGAAAGTCACCAATGACCTGCTGTCAGCCAAATCCAAGGGTCACTTCTCCCTGCTTATCCTTTTGGACCTATCTGCTGCCTTTGACACTGTGGATCACCCTCTCCTCCTCCACACACTCCAAAACATTGGCCTCTCTGGCACAGTCTTCAACTGGTTTTCCTCTTACCTCTTCAACCGTTTCTTCTCAGTCTCTGCCTCTGGCTCTACCTCACCACCTTCTTTCCTTCCTGTCGGGGTCCCTCAGGGTTCCGTCCTTGGCCCCATTCTGTTCTCTCTGTACACCTCCTCTCTGGGTGTACTCATTAAATCCTTTGGCTTCCAATATCACCTCTATGCAGATGACACCCAAATCTACCTCTCCTCTCCTGATCTGTCCCCCACTGTTTTCTCTCAAGTTTCCAACTGCCTCGCTGCCATCTCTACCTGGATGTCTGAGCGATTTCTGAAGCTGAATATGGACAAAACCTAACTTATTATCTTTCCCCCACCCAGAGCTATGCTCCCTACTAATATCTCTATCACTGTTAACAACACCATCATCTCCCCTGTTCCCCAACTTCGCTGCCTGGGTGTCACTCTTGACTCCTCCCTCTCCTTTGCACCCCACATCCAAGCCCTGGCCCATTCTTGCCGGTTCCAGTTACTCAACATTGCTCGCATCAGGCCCTTTCTCTCACAGAGTGCAACTAAGCTGATCATCCACTCATTAGTCATCTCACGGCTTGACTACTGTAATGCTCTTCTCACTGGCCTCGCTCAATCCCAACTAGCTCCTCTCCAATCTGTCCTCAATGCTGCAGCCAGGCTTATCTTCCTCTCCCGCCGCTCTAACTCTGCTACTCCCCTTCAACAAAATCTGCACTGGCTTCCATTCCCCTACAGAATCCTCTTCAAACACCTCACACTCACATACAGGGCCATCTCTAATTCCATTGCTCCATATATCTCTAACCTCATCTCCATTCATACACCCTCCCGCCCTCTACGGTCAGCTGACGACTGTCGTCTCTCCTCCACCCTGATCACTGCTTCCCATGCTAGAGTACAGGACTTTGCCCGTGCTGCACCCCTGTTATGCCAAGTTTTGTCTCCCTGTATTGTTCCTTTGTACGGCACTGCGAAACACTTGTGGCGCCTTATAAATAAAATTATAATAATAATAATATCACCCACTGCCCATCACCCTCACGTTGCTGTCACCCACTATGCATCACTATCACCCACTGCCCGTCACCCTCACGCTGCTGTCACCCACTGCCCATCAACCTCATCCACCACCCTTATGCTGCTGTCACCCACTATCCATTACTATCACTCACTGCTCATCACCCTCACACTGATGTCGCCACCCACTATCCATCACTATCACCCACTGCCCATCACCTAATGATGTGTGGCATATTGTGTAATGGGCGTTATAGTATGTGGTATAATGTGTAATGGGCATTATGATGTGTTTAGTCCCCTGTGTTTAATGCACTGATTAAAAGGGCCCCTGCTCCCACCCTTGGAATTCAAATCCAGCCCATTATGTAAATAGCCTTGTATATGAAAGATTTTCAGCAAAGTCTTTCGCCTCCTGAAAATCTCTTGCTCTTTGAGGAAAATAGATCAGTGTGTACACACTACTTTGGTGAAAGATTTATCTATCAAAGATTTTGGCAAAGTCTTTTGAAATGAAAGTCTACTAGTGTGTATGGGCCTTAAGAAGGATTTTGTCAGAAAGAGTGAACTAGAATAAGGCCCTTTATGAGTATCAAACAAGTTAAAAGGGTACTTATGTATTATCTGGACTCCCATGTTAAATGCACCCCATTTTTTCATACCCCTACTATCCAACTATGCATGGAGTTGATTTTATATAGTGTGGCGAGTACAGCGAGCCACCGCGCCCGAAGCGTGGTGAGCGCAGCGAGCCCCGCGAGGGGACGCGGTCTCATAAGAAAAACGGGAGTCCAGATATTACATAAGTACCGTTAAAAGTAATCAGAGACATCAAGATATAGCTAGTTTAATTGCAAAAGCAGAAATGAAATATATTTAGAAATACAACACCTTAATACCAGGTGGCAGTGGTGTCAATAGCGGGGTGCGTCCTACACCAGGTTTGGATCATTACGTCTACAGCACGATGGTAGACAAGCATTGAGTCGATATGCTGAAAGGTTGACAGGTCATTAGGTTGACACAAGCATTAGGTCGACATGGGGTTTTTCACAGTTTTTTTACCCGAATGTTAAAGAGCACCGCTGCACTCGCCATACTTCGGGCACGGTGCCTCGCTACGCTTGGCACACTATTTTATTCTCCCACCATGCCCTAGTGAATGGTAGGGCATGAAATACTGCTTGTCGGCACATGTCGGCTCGAAAAAACAGTGAAAAACTGCATGTCGACCTTTGGTCTGTTGGCCTTTTCCATGCCGACCTAATTCTTGTGTCGACCTAGACCCATGTCGACCTAATGGTGTCGACCAAATGCTTGTCAACCTTATGACCACATACCCCCACACCTGGATGCCATCCTTTAATGGGGTGACACCATAACTGCACCCCCTTTTTCCAAATTTTGTAATGTTACAGCCTTATTCCAAAATGGATTAAATTCATTTTTGGGTACTTATGTAGTATCTGGGCACCCGATTTAAAAATCGGGTCGGATCGGGCACATCGCATCGCATGCGACCAAATCGGATGCCATGCGATGCGATGGACCCGATTTTTCCATAGGATTCAATGTTAAAATGGTCTGAGTCCATTTTAACATAGAATTCAATGGGAAAAAGGGGTCCTTTTCATACCCCTACTATCCAAGTGGGCATGGAGTTGTATATAAACCTGTGGCGAGTGTAGCGAGCCACCGAGCCCGAAGTGTGGCGAGCGAAGCGAGCCCCGCGAGGGGACGGTATTCTGTGTCCCCTCGCGGGGCTCGCTACGCTCGCCACGCTTCGGGCTCGGTGGCTCGCTACGCTCGCCACAGGTTTATATCCAACTCCATGCCCACTTGGATAGTAGGGGTATGAAAAGGACCCCTTTTTCCCATTGAATTCCATGTTAAAATGGACTCAGTCCATTTTAACATTGAATCCTATGGAAAAATCGGGTCATCGCATCGCATCGCATCTGATTGTATGCCTTAACTTCAAAAAATCGGGCGCCCAGATACTACATAAGTACCCATTTTTGTCCTCAAAATTCTACACACAGTACCCCATAACGACAATGTTAAAAGTTTTTTGGGGGGAGATTTTAGCACATTTATTAAAAATAAAAATCTAGGTGATCAAGATAGGTGAGTATGGATGTATGTGAGGTGTAATCAATTATTATTTAAATCCCTGTGTGTGTCACTTGGGCATGATTGGGATAGATCTAAAAGTATAAAAATGTGTAAAAGTGCCAAAGAACAAATAGAACAGGGGTTTTTAGGAATACAAATTGTAAGTATAATTGAGCTGTATGCAGTGAGGTAACTACCGTGGGTGCAGGGGATGCAGTTGCTATGGGGCCCGGGCCTTTGGGGGGCCCAAAGGCCCAGCAGGCTATCCCCTGCACCCTTTTGTTTTTCCCCATATACTGCTGCAGGGCGGTCTACCTTCAGCACAAAATCAGCGGCTGGCTGCTTGCAGGAGGCTATAGCCCCTGCGCACAGCACACTTAGGGCAGAGATCGGCGGCACAGACACCCAGCGCATGGGAGTCACTTGCAGGCACGCCGCACACAGTAGAGCGGCAGCTGCCTGTGCATCAGTGAGACTGGAGACGGAAGAGCAAGCCAGGGGCCGGGCTAAGAGAGAAGTGCCACTGCCGGTGTTATTGAATGGTGAGACCCGGCGCTGATGGCTTTCATGCCCCTACTCTCCATCTTCTCTGCCTCCCCCCGTTTATGAAAGTTTGCTATGGGGCCCACACAGTTCTAGTTACACCTCTGGCTGTATGATTCTTATTTGCCATCAAATTCTATTGGCAGGATGTAATGCAGGTTGAGATCGCTGGATGCAGAGGCAGAACTCTGGGAGGCAATGAAGTCATCTGCCGTCGGGCTCCTGCTCTCAAGCGGGCACCTCTCCACCACTGCCAGTTTAAAACCATTAAATGAAAGCCATCAAAATCGCTTCTGTGGCTGAGTTCTGAAATATATATGTGTTCTTTCTCTCTCTATACATATAGTATAGAATATATATATTGAAAAACGTGTGGGGGAGGGGGCACCAATATTCGTTTTGTTTCCGGGCAGCTGGGACAAACTTACGCCACTGGCTGGACGCGCTGGATGCCGGACTATCTCATACTTTTTTAAAGAGGCAATCATTTACCAGGCAAAACTATGCCTGGTAAATGATTGCCCCTCACATTTCCAAGACAGATAGCGCTACAATCTCAACTCTTTCTGACAGGAAGCAAACATTGTAAAAGTCAGAATGACCTCACTCTTAAGAGCGAAAATAAATGTTTGATGAAAGAATTCTGTTCAGCATTTTTTCTGAAATGTCAAGTTCAAATGCCACTTTATGCTCAATGGGCCTGATTCAGAGATGAATGCGAATGCAGCTGCAAGTGCGGTTTTCTCAGCCTCGCAATTGAATGTAAAGCTGCCCCTAGAAATTAAAAGGGGAGCCCACCGGAACTCATTTTGCAATTGCAAATACATACAGATGAAGCAGGTCCCATCCTAACCCTGTCCGTCTCCCTGTGGCGGAGACGGACAGGGTTTCCGTCGCCCCGCTGACGGAGACTGAGATGCGCGTGCGTGTGAGACCCACACGCGTCTCAGTCTGATGGATGGCGAGGCTGCTGGCGGATCGCCGGCGGGGACGTTCTGGCGATCCGCCAGCCAGGATGTAGCCTGTCCCATCTGTAGGCAGCTTATACTCAGCATGTGGAAGGCTCAAGTCGCAGTTTTAATTATTTAAGCAAAACTACAAATGATCCTGAATCAGGCCCATTGTTGCGAATTAGGTAAATAATCTGTGAATATGATTTAAAATTAGCACTATGGGGGGGTAATCAATGTGGGGTCACGACTGTCAGGCTGGGCGACAGCCATGACCCTGTCCCGTTCTTGGCCGGCTTGACTGTGATTTTGCAGGCGGGATTCAATGCACCGCCTGCCAAGCGCTGAGAAGGGGGAGTGGCCGTGAGAAGCGGCCAGAAATCATCGAGCTGCGTCTGGAAGCTCGACAATTCCCGGCCGTTCTCACATGTGCCCGCTCGTGAAGTCAGGCATGTTCTGCTGAGATCCATGTTCAATGCTGTCGGGGAAGACAGCATTGAATATGGCCCGCCATTTCCCCATCGGAAATGGTGGCGGGAGATTGAATACCCCCCTATGCCTTTCTAGTTACAAAATCAAGAACATGTGAGATTTGATAAACTTCTCAATACACTTCCACCAGTTTCTAAAAAATATAAGACACTATGGGGGGTAGTCAATCACCCACCGCTATTTCCAACCAAACAGAGTCTATTATCTTCTAGAACAGGGGTGTCAAACACAAGGCCCGCGGGCCAAATCTGGCCTGCCAGACCTCTTCATGTGGCCCACGCAGCCGCCGCCAACCTTCACCTTTATTTCTCGATTTTTTTTTTAAACAAGAAAGCCGCCTCTTCAGCGCATGCGCGGCAGCCTACAAGCGAGAGAACGTCTGCCCTCTAGCGCAGTGCCGCCGGTCGTCAACCCCTCCTCCGCTCCCACCTGCTGTATAGGAGCCAGAGAGAGGAAAGAGCAGGTCCATCATGGTAAATGGTGCTGCTGCTGCTGTGCGCTCCAGGTCACTTACTGCTGAGTGTGCACTGCACAGTGACCGGGAGCACGCTGCCCCCCACTCCTGGATAGATAGTGTGAGGAGCGCTACTCACAGGAGGGAGGGGGAAATGCGCCTGTGTGAGAGCGCAGCTGTGTCCTTGGTGGTGGAGCAGCTCAGACTGGAGTGGACGCATCAGAGCGGGTAAGTGTCAAACTCTCTGCCTATGTCATACTTGCCTACCCTCCCGCATTTAGCGGGAGTCTCCCGTTTTTACAATCATTCTCCCGCCCCCCGCAAATCCCTGGGGTTCTCCCGCTTTTTTGTCCCCTTTCCAATAAAAACGTAATGCGCATGCGCGAACGCGTCATTGTGGGGGCGGGGCCTAAATGCGCGACGCCGTGACGTAATTAGAAAGGCCACCGCGGGGCTGTGTGGGTAGCGCTGGCCTGAGCGTGCAGGAGCGGCACTGGCAGCGGCAGTGGACTGAGGCATTGGCAGACAGTGAGTCGGGCAGCGGGAGCCGGGAGCACACAAGAGTGTCACAGTCAGACACGTCTCAGCTGTGTATGGAGCAGCAGCCGCAGCAGCCAGTAAGTAAAAGCTTAAAGTTAACTGACTGTTTCTGACTGTAAGCTGCATTCCTCTCCCCCACTCACTAAGCCTGCTTCTTATCGATCACCTCTCCCCCCACCACTGGTCCCCGACTGGCTTCCGTCCCAAGACATGCTCCACTACTCCTGTCGTCATGCCCCATTAATTTTCTAGCTGCCTGCCTTCCTACAAGGGGCACTTAAAAGATATATATATATATATATATATATATATATATATATATATATATATATATATATATATATATGTATATATATATTATGTATAAGTGTGTATATATATATATATATATATGTATATATATATATATATATATATATATATATATATATATGTATACGTGTGTGTATGTATATGTGTATATATATATATATATATATATATATATATATGCGGTGTAAGTGTATGTAGGTTGCAGTGTGTGCCACTGACAAGCTTTCATACAGCTTGTCACCTGTTTGTCATGTTCCCATGACTACTGTTATGTGAAATAATAATGAACATGGGATAGCTTACTATAGTCATTCTGTCATTTCTGCTTTTTGGGCGGGCACGGTCTAAGTCACTATATCGCTAAACTTCTCAAATCAGTAGGGCAGCTGTTGACAAGAACATGTGGTTGACTACCGGAGCCGTCTATTTTGGTATGTTTAATAAGCATCACGGTGTGTGGCATGTGTATAATGGGCATCACGGTGTGTGGCATATGTATAATGGGCATCACGGTGTGTGGCATATGTATAATGGGCATCACGGTGTGTGGCATATGTATAATGGGCATCACGGTGTGCGGCATATGTAAAATGGGCATCAGGGTGTGTGACATATGTATAATGGGCATCACGGTGTGTGGCATATGTATAATGGGCAGCAGGGTGTGTGACATATGTACAATGGGCTTCACGGTCTGTGGCATATGTATAATGGGCATCACGGTGTGTGGCATATGTATAATGAGCATCACGGTGTGCGGCATATTTATAATGGGCATCACGGTGTGTGGCATATGTATAATGAGCATCACGGTGTGCGGCATATTTAGAATGGGCATCACGGTGTGCGGCATATATGCATAACGGCCATCACGGTGTGTGGCATATATATATAATGGGCATCATGGTGTGGCATATGTATAATGGGTATCACGGTGTGTGGCATATGTATAATGGGTATCACGGTGTGTGGCATATGTAAAATAGAGCATCACGGTGTGTGGCATATGTATAATGGGCATCAAGGTGTGTGGCATATGTATAATGGGCATCACGGTCTGTGGCATATATATATATAATGGGCATCACGGTGTTCTGCATATGTATAATGGGCATCATGGTGTGCGGCATACGTGTAATGGGCATCACAGTGTTTGCCATATGAATAATGGCCATCACGGTGTGGGACATATGTGTAATGGGCATCACGGTGTGTGGCATATGTATAATGGAGCATCACGGTGTGTGGCATATTTATAATGGGCATCACAGTGTTTGGCATATGTATAATGGCCATCACGGTGTGTGGCATATGTATAATGGGCATTGGTGTGTGACATATATATAATGGGCATCAGGGTGTGTGACATATGTATAATGGGCATCACGGTGTGTGACATATGTATAATGGGCATCAGGGTGTGTGACATATGTATAATGGGCATCACGGTGTGTGGCATATGTATAATGGCCATCACGGTGTGTGGCATATGTATAATGGGCATCAGGGTGTGTGACATATGTATAATGGGATTCACGGTCTGTGGCATATGTATAATGTGAATCTCTGTGTGTGGCATATGTATAATGGGCATCACGGTGTGGGGCATATGTATAATGGCCATCACTGTGTGTGGCATATGTATAATGGCCATCACGGTGTGTGGTATATGTATATTGGGCATCACAGTATGCGGCATATGTATAATGAGCATCACGGTGTGCGGCATATTTATAATGGGCATCACGGTGTGTGGCGTATGTATAATGGGCATCACGGTGTGTGGCATATGTATAATGGCCATCACGGTGTGTGGCATATGTATAATGGGCATCAGGGTGTGTGGCATATGTATAATGGGCATCAGGGTGTGTGACATATGTATAATGGGATTCACGGTCTGTGGCATATGTATAATGAGCATCACGGTGTGTGGCATATTTATAATGGGCATCACGGTGTGCGGCATATGTATAATGAGCATCATGGTGTGCGGCATATTTATAATGGGCATTGGTGTGTGGCATATGTATAATGGCCATCACGGTGTGTGGCATATATGTATAATGGAGCATCACGGTGTGTGGCATATGTATAATGAGCATATGCCACATACCATGATGCCCAATATACAGTACATATGTGGCTGTCTGTGTCCCTGCTGTCACTCTCTCTGTGTTCCCACTGTCTCTCTGATGTCACTCTCCCTGTCCCTTTGTCCTTGAATTTTGTCTCATACTGTGTGGTACAATGTGTAAGGGCACTAGTACTAGATAGTATAAGGAGTCCGACTAGTGTGGTGTATAAGTGGTATGTGGTGTGGTACACTTCACATAAAGACACGCCCCTTTTCCCGTGGCCACACCCCCTTTTGCAGAGCGCGCGCGCCTTCGGCGCGCGCAGAACTAAGTCCTCTGGTTTGTTCCATACTCCGACTTTATCCTCAGCCCGTCATCAGGAGGCCCGAAACGGCGTTGACCCAATAAATGTTAACTTGATCACAAGCCCTGGAGTGACGCTTTCTACAGCAATCTACATTGGCGCACCTGAACACATGTACACTGAAGCAGGCACCCAGGCAAGCATATTGACCCCGACAGCAGAAACAGAGTGCCGGTCCACTGATCTCTATATATGTATGTATATAATGATGCGCGACGCTGCTCTCAGTGCATTTTGCGATCATCTAAAATCTCCCTCATTTTGCTTTTCAAAAGTAGGCAAGTATGGCCTATGTGTGTGTGTGTGCACTGGCACATTGCAGCCCATCATTAATTGCTGTGTCCCATGATAATAAGCAGGACATATGCCCTAAGACTGAGCGCTGCCCCCCTGCGCAGGCAGCGTGTGGCCTAATGCACTGCAGTTCACAGCAATAGCAGGAGGGAAATGCTACTGCTGAGTATACAATAACTGAATGCAGTGACAATAATTTATGATAATAAAAAGTGGACACATAGTCCTACAGATACAACCGGCCCTTTGAGGGTGACCAAACTGCTGATGCGGCCCCCGATGAATTTGAGTTTGACACCCCTGTTCTAGAAGGTGCTAAATAAATAAAAATGTAGAATATGATGATTGGTTGCTATGGGCAACATATGTTCTAGTAAATTTCCCCCATGCCTCTGGGAGCACATAATAGTGACCACTCAGTAAATATTTCCTTAGCACACTTCCTGCTTTACGACTGCAATGACAGCCTTACTACCTGAACAGTTTTGAAGGTCGTGGTTATTTTCTTTGCAGTTACAGTACTTACATACTTGTAGACTTTACTACCTTTGTGCAGCTCAACATGTGGTTTTAAGTTTAATAATTCATCTTGTCAGATTTTTGAAGCTGGCTCTTATTTGATTAAAGCTCATTCTACTAAGACATCAACATCCTGTGTAGCTAATTTTCTCAATAAGAGCATAGGATTCAAAAGGATTAGTGATGCAATAGCATTCATCTACTAATTATCATGTAAATTCTAGACTGTCCATGCTATGTGTCAATGTATGAAAGGTATATTATGCCCTAAAGAAGTGCTAATGTATACAGGTTACAGAGGCATAAGTTTATCCCTGTCTCCCAGAGGCAAGTTGGAGTTTGGTTCTAACGGGCATAACTCAGACTTGATTGCATGACAAATTAGTTCTTAATATGGGTAAAGCAATGCCGCACTGCAGGTGGGGCAGATCTAACATGTGTAACAAGTTTGGCTGGCTAAACTATGCAACAAAACACATAGCATGTATATCTGTTTAACCCCTTCCCGACATTTGACGTATATATACGTCATGGCCGGGATGTACTTCCCGACACATGACGTATATATACGTCATGACTTTAAACTGTCCCCGCGTCTATAGACGCGGTGACAGTTTAAACATGTCTGCTGTCCCTGCATGCCCAGGGGGGGCGGCGATGCCTCCCCCCCGTCGGCGATCGCTGTGATTGGCTGTTCAATGTGAACAGCCAGTCGCAGCGTTTTCCTGTGTTACCGGCGAATCAGACGCTCGGTAACACAGGTGTCAATCACCGCTGGGTGTGAGGGGGTCACCGGTGATGACCACACCTCACCCCACCTCACCTAACCTGCCCCCAAGGCTGTGATTGGTCCGTCGGACTGACGGACCAATCACAGCCATGGCGCGTGATTTAAACTAACGGTGACTGCGCTGCAGACGCCATTCCGGTCTGGAATTGCGTGCAGAGCGGTCACCGTGCCAATCTGTCGTGATATACATACCTGATCCTTGCCTGATACTTACCTGATCACCGCTGGTAGCGTGCTGCCAGCAGCTGGATGCTTCCTGGATCTTGTCACTTCCTGTGTGCTGCTGCTGCAGTGTCATAGAGTGACAGATAGTGAGATAGTGAGAGATAGTCAGAGATAGTGAGAGATAGTGACAGAGAGTGATAGAGAGTGCTATATTTTGTGTCTGCTGCCCCCCCTTTTGTGCTGATCAGTATATCTGTGCTGATCAGCAACTTTTTGGGGGTGCAGGGTTTTTTTTTTTTTATATACATACCTGTCAGTTGCACCAAAGCTTGTGCTGCCTGTGCAACTGACTGCTGCCCCCCCTGCTGCCCCCCCTTTTGTGCTGATCAGTATAAATTAACTGATCAGCAACTTTTTGGGGGTCCAGGTTTTTTTTTTTATATATACCCTGTCAGGTTGCACCCACAGTTGTGTGCCTGCTGCCCCTCACTGCTAATCAGTGTTGCATCACTGCATCACTGATCTGCAGTTGTTTTTTTTTGGAGAGTGCAGTGGGGTTTTGTTTTTACACCCACGTTGCTTTTGTGGGTGTCCTGTGGCCGCTGAGCGCTGATCAGTGACATACATCACTGAACAGCATTTTTGGCACAGGGTAGATATAATTTTTTTTCTGCAGTTTTTTTAAATTGTTTTTTTTTTGGAGAGTGCTGTGGTTTCTTTTTTTTAAAATTGTTTTTACACCCACGTTGCTTTTGTGGGTGTCCTGTGGCCGCTGAGCGCTGATCAGTGACGTACATCACTGAACAGCATTTTTGGCACAGGGTTGATATAATTTTTTTTCTGCAGTTTCTTAAAATTGTTTTTTTTTTGGAGAGTGCTGTGGTTTATTTTTTTTAAATTGTTTTTACACCCACGTTGCTTTTGTGGGTGTCCTGTGGCCGCTAAGCACTGATCAGTGACGTACATCACTGATCAGCATTTTCGGCACAGGGTTGATATAATTTATTTATTTTTTTGGATCAAATTCCTGTTGCCTTTGAGCGCTGTTCAGTGACGGACGTTACTGACCAACATCTGTGCTCAATTTTTGGCGCAGGACCTTTTTTTTTTTTTTTAACCCCTTCAATTTTTTTTTTTTTTTATTGGGATCAAATTCCTGTATAAAGTATTTTTTTTTCTGCACTACATACACACTACACACTACATACCCCCCGTGTTGAAATAAAGTTTGTACCCCCCCTACACTATACACGTGTTGAAACATTACACTTACAGAAACACAAAAATAAAAATGGCATCCCAAATGTCATCCCAGTCATCCAGAAGAATGTATTCAGCGGAGGAGGCATATGCCATGCTTGCCTCTGACTGACACAGCCAGTGATGCAAGCGGGGAATTTGAAGGATTCGTCTTAACCTCATCTTCCTCCTCTAGTGATGAGGGACCCTCTCAAAGATGCCCCCGTAGAGCAGCTGAGACCCCCCCCCCAAATGATTGATCCCGTATGGACCCCACCACCAGACAATTTTGAGCCCCAGGTTCCTGAGTTTTTGGCCACCCCAGGAATCCAATTTGATTCAACAGGTCTCAGAGAAATTGACTTTTTCAAATTATTTTTCTCTGATGATTTTATAAATTTAATGGTGGACCAAAGTAATTTATATGCCCAGCAGTTTATTGCTCAAAACCCCACGTCATCATTTGCTAGGTGGACCCCTGTAGATGCAGTAGAGATGATGACGTTTTGGGGTCTGGTGTTACATATGGGCATAGTAAAAAAGCCAGAAATTAGGCAATATTGGAGTACAGATGTTCTGTACAGCACCCCACTTTACCGTATGGCCATGACTCGGACTCGTTTTGAGACAATCCTTAAATTTTTGCATTACAACGATAATGCACAGTGCCCACCCAGAGATGATCCCACCTTTGACCGGCTATTCAAAGTCAGGCCGGTCATTGATCATTTCAGTGCCAAATTTGCAGAGATGTACATCCCTGAAAAATTTATTTGTATCGACGAGTCCCTTATACATTTTAAAGGAGGGTTAAATTCCGCCAGTACCTTCCCAGTAAGAGGGCAAGGTATGGCATAAAAATGTATAAACTGTGTGAAAGCACCTCAGGGTACACCCACAGGTTTAGGGTATATGAAGGGAAGGATTCAAGAATTGAACCGCCAGAATGCCCCCCCTCCCTCGTAGGTGTTAGTGGAAAAATTGTCTGGAATTTAGTGCACCCTTCCTGGATAAAGGTTATCACCTCTATGTGGATAACTTTTACACTAGCATCCCCCTGTTTAAGGCCCTTGGTTCAAGAGGTACAGCAGCTTGCGGTACTGTGCGCAAGAACCAAAGAGGCCTCCCAAAAACGCACATTGCCCAAGTAATGAGAAGGGGTGAAAGCAGGGCACAATCCACCGAAAATATGTTGTTGGTCAAATATAAGGACAAGAGGGATGTCCTTATACTGACAACAATTCATGGAGACAGTACCACCTCCGTCCCTGTACGAGGTACCAGTACCCACACCTCAAAACCTAATTGTATCCTAGATTACAATAAGTACATGGGCGGAGTGGATCTTTCAGATCAGGTACTGAAGCCGTACAGTCCCCTGCGGAAAACAAAAATCTGGTACAAGAAGCTGGCCGTGTATATCATCCAGATGGCACTGTATAACGCTTACGTGCTATTCCGTTCTACCAGCCAGAGGGGGACATTTATGCACTTTCAAGAGGAAGTCATAAAGGGCCTAATATTTGGGAACCAGCAGGCAGAGGGCCCCAGTACTTCTAGTACTGGCCCCGTATTGTACCAGGGCAGCATTTTCCTAACGAAATCCCCTCCACTGCAAAAAAAGGGCAGGACACAAAAAAGGTGCAAAGTTTGCTATAAAAAGGGAATAAGAAAGGATACTATTTTCCACTGTGAAACTTGCCCCGACAAACCCGGCCTATGTATAAAGGAGTGTTTTAAAATATACCACACATCTATGGATTATTAGGTTCATCATTTCACCGTGCTTCGGGGGTCTTGCTAATGCCACATAGCACCCACCATTCATTCCACCACAATCTGAGCTGCAAAATCCAAAAATCACTCCTTCCCTTCTGAGTCCTGCCATGCACCCAACTGGTATTTTTTGGTCACATATGAGGCATTGCCATACTCGGGAGAAATTGGGGCACATATTTTGGGGTGCTTTGTCTCCTTCATTCCTTGTGAAAATGAAAAATTTTGAGCCCGAACTGCATTTTTGTGTAAAAAATTAAATTTTTCATTTTGACTGCCCAGTTGTACCACAATTGGTGAAACCCCTGAGGGTTTGAAATGTACACTATACCCCTAGATGAATTCCCTGAGGGGTGTAGTTTGCAAAATGGGGTCACTTGTGGGGGGGTTCCACTGTATTGGTGCTTCGGGGGTCTTGCTAATGCGACATAGCACCCACCAACATTCCACCAGAATCTGTGCTGCAAAATCCAAATATCACTCCTTCCCTTCTGAGTCCTGCCATGCACCCAAATGGTATTTTTTTGGTCACATGTGAGGCATTGCCGTACTCGGGAGAAATTGGGGCACAGATTTTGGGGTGCTTTGTCTCCTTCATTCCTTGTGAAAATGAAAAATTTTGAGCCAGAACTGTATTTTTGTGTAAAAAATTTAATTTTTCATTTTCACTGCCCAGTTGTACCACAATTGGTGAAACCCCTGGGGGTTTGAAATGTACACTATACCCCTAGATGAATTCCCTGAGGGGTGTAGTTTGCAAAATGGGGTCACTTGTGGGGGGGTTCCTAACTTTTAGCATCTTATGGTGCCTGTAGGTTTCTACCTACATGGTGCCTAAAAAATAATCTCATAAAAAGGAGGCTCCAAAATCAAGTAGGTGCTCCTTCTATTATGAAGCCTGTGGTTTGGTCAACGTGCACACTAGGGCCACATATAGGATATTTATGAAAACAAAAGAATTGGGGGAATCAATTTTTAGTCACATTTCTCTAGTAAAATCTACTGTGTTCCTTAGAAAAATGTATTAAAATTGCAAATCTGCAAAAAAAATGAAATTTTGAAATTTCACCTACACTTTGTTTTAATTCCTGTGAAACACCTAAAGGGTTAACAAACTTCCAAAATGCTGTTTTGAATACTGTGAGGGGTGCAGTTTTTGAAATGGCATCATTTATGGGGGTGTCTCACATACAAGTCCCTCAAAGTCACATCAGAACTGAACTGGTCCCTAAAAAAATCAGTGTTTGAAATTTTCTTGAAAATTTGAGAATTTGCTATTCATATTTTAAGCCTCCTAGTGTCCAAAAAAATTAAAAGGATGTTGAAATAATGATGGAAACATAAAGTAGACATATGGTCTATGTTAGTTATTAACTATTTTGAGTGGTATGATTATTTGTCTCACAAGCAGAAAATTTAACATTTTGAAAATTGCTAAATTTTCCATTTTTTTACGACATTTTGGTATTTTTCACAAAAAAACACAGACTGTATCGACCCAAATTTACCACTAACTTGAAGTACAATATGTCACGAGAAAACAATCTCAAAATCACTGGGATAAGTAAAAGCAAAAAAAAGTTATCCCCACTTAAGTGATACCTGTCAGATTTGAAAAAAAGGGCTCTGTCAGGAAGGCAAAAACAGGCTGCGGTGGGAAGGGGTTAAACATTTGTTGCAAATTAGTAATGCAAAGACCATCCCAAATGCCCATTATGAAAAGAAAAGTGGTGCAAGATGGAATAGTTCTAGGGCCCTTCTGCATGTTTCTATGCTGGATATTAAAAAGGACATGCACAGTTTACCAAACCAAGCATTTCAGTCACAATGTAGCCATTATAATGGCTGAAAAGCTTGGTTTATTTGGCCCTCACGATTCAATTTTTTGGAAGGACGCCCTCTGATCACTAATGAGGAGTTTGATGATGAGGGCTTCAATAACATTAGAAATTTGTAAAATACATTTCCCAAACTCACCACATATGACGTACAGATGTGTTCACCTTCATTTAGCGTTAAACTGCATTATAATCATGCCATGCTGTGACTTATTAACGCTTAATATAATTTTCTGTGATTTTTTCCATAAAAATGTAATATTTTATGCAAAAGGGAGGCACAAGCAGCTTTTGCTTATTAAAATGATATGGGACATGCCTATATTCTGTTTGCAACCAAGGCTCTATCTGTATACAAAATGCTGCACTACTGTGTTTTCCTAAAAAATACAGACATGGTTGCACACAGACTATAGGCATACTGCATATCAATTAAACCAGCTTACTCACATAGCGTTGCAAACCAAGTAATGATGTGCAGGCTCTGATTTACTTTGATTTCAAAGCAGGATCTTATTGGCTATCAACTGTCAACAACTGTCATGTGATTTGGGATAGCCAATAAGATCCTGCTTTGAAATCAGAGTGAATCAGAACCTGCACATCTCTAAAAAAAAAAGACGCATTTTCAAGCAAAAAAAGATGCCCAACCCTAACAGGGTTGCACAGGAACTGTACGCTCCCTCATGTCAGGTATCGTCCGCTGGGTGGTGTATTGAGGCAAGATAAATGAAGAAATCCTTATCAATGGCCACAGACATGCCATTGGAAATTTGAGATTTCATTACTTACCATACTAACTGTCAGATGCACTAAGCTTCAAAAGTGATAAAATGGAGAGTGATAAACAGCCAGCCAATCAGCTCCTACCTGCCATGTCACAGACGTGAGTTGAAAAATGTCAGGCAGGAGCTGATTGGTTGGTTGTTTATCACTCTCCATTTTATCACTTTTTGAAGCTTAGTGCATCTGGCCTTCTAAATGTAATCTATTCTATACACCTGTGGAAAGTAATATATAGGCAGGATAACAAGGCCATTGAAAATAAGAATAGAGATTGGAAATATTTTCTCTGTCAGCCCGTTGTAACAGGGCCGGATTAAGGTCTGTGAGGGACCTGGACAACAAAATTGTCAATCCGGCACTGCATTGTAAGATGGTGCATAATTGCTCAACAGTAGCAATTAATAACTTTATGGGTATCAAACAAGTAAAAAGTAATCAGAGATACAGTATAGCTAGTTTAATTGCAAAAGCAGAAATTAAATATATTTAGAAATATAACACCTTAATACCAGGTGGCAGTGGTGTCAATAGCGGGGTGCGTCCCGCACTTGGGTGCCATCCTTCAATGGGGGTGACACCATACAGTATATGCACCCACTTTTTGTTAGGTTACAGTTTTTCCAAAATGGATTAAATAAATTTTTGTCCTCAAAATTATACACACAATGTGAAAAGTTTTTGGGAGATTTTAGCCCATTTATTAAAAATAAAAACCTACGTGATCAAGATAGGTGAGCATGGATGTATGTGGGGTGTAATCAATCTGTATTTAAATCCGTATGTGTGTGTCAGTTATTGGGCTTTTGGTTCTGTAGAGAGACTACAAGTCCCAACAGGCACAATAATATGTGGTTCTCCAAGTCTCAGCATGCGAGGGAGGCTTGCTGGGCCCTGTAATTCTATTACAGAACCCAATATCTATTTTTACACTTTTAACCCTTTTTTTCTATCAGCCTGACGTCAACAGCCGAGGGACACCGAGGACAGCCACATCCTTCAGCCTTGGCCGGGGTGTACCCCTTTATTGGGGGGGTCCACAGTCACCTAGGGGCCTTGCCCGGGCTGGCCAGCTACGGTGCTCATGCTTTGGTCAGGAAGACCTTATGTAAAAAGCGTCCCCCAGTTGTGGCATGACACCGCTGGCTGTTTGAGCCTGGTGCTAGTTTATAAAATACGGGGGACCTCTACTCCTTTTGTCCCCCATATTTTGGGAACCAGGACTGGGCCAAGAGCCTGGTGCTGGTTATAGAAATACAGGGGGACCCCATTTGATTTTTCCCACTGTATTGCTGCAACCGGGAGTTCTATCGATGGTGTATTCATTCGTTCACCAGAATTCAGCTGAGCTGGATGTATATAAATACAGCAAATCAGCCAAATTCAGCTGACAGTAAATTAGCTGAAGCTAATTTGCAAGTTGTATTTTACATCATATGGGTTACGAATACCTGCATTCGTGCTCATTCGATCTTAGTAAATTTCCTCCTAGGTGTGGCAAAGCCTGTTAGGGGAGTGTTTGTGATTTCACCGCCAGCCAGGTTATGCCATTTATCACTGCAGCGCTTAGTAAGTCCTGGGTTACACGCCTCCTGTGATGACTTGTAGCCAGGAATTTGGACATATTTGCATGGGTGCAAACGGATGCACACCCATAAACATCCATTCATACAAGGAGTACATTAAGGCCCTTATTCTGGTTCACCCGCAAAGGCAAATTTCTTTCAAATGGACAAAACCATGTGCATTGCAAATGGGGCAGATGTAACATGTGCAGAGATTTAGATTTGGGTGGGGTTTTACTTCAAAGTGAGATCTATATTGCAGTGTAAAAATAAAGCAGTCAGTATTTTCCCTGCACAGAAACAAAATAACTCACCAGAATTTAACGTTCTCTGCACATGTGCACATCCATTTGCAAACCAAGCAAATCCATTTGCAAGGCAGGATTTGGCAGGTACGGAACGCAGGATAACATGATTGCTGGGCGTAAAAATTCGGACCTGTGCCAACAAGTCTGAATCAGGCCTATAACACAATTGCTGCTCAGCACCCTTATCCCAAATTTGGAACATTTACACAGAGGAGACAGAAAACTGTGGAAAGTGGAATAAATTGGCAGAAAGCTACAGCCAGGACAGGGGGAGAAGGAAAAGTCTGGAAGCAGAGTAGAGAGCAGCAGCGGTAAAAGAAGGTGAGAACGAAGTAGAGAAGAACGTTATATCTTTTTATTATATTGTCTTCCAACCTTTGTTCGCATGGAGCTTGTACCATAGGGGTAACTCTACCCTTCTTTTTCAAAGTAAACAGATACAATGGTTCCCTCTGACAGTGGTGGTCAGAGGATTCTACAACAAGTGGTGCACCAATATGACTGAGGCGGTAAAACCACCCTGCAAGGCTACAATAACGGGGAGCTTACTCGTTGCTTTGTGGTTCTTTTCTTTTCCAAGGGGTAATAGTTGCAGTACAGTATATGGCAGATGCACATTACATCCCATTCATTTTTGCTAACAGATGTCTGTGTAGTATGTAATGTAATCTCGGTTTCACTGTATCTCCCTGATTGTGGGGATTTCCCATGCTCTATGGCCACCCAGTCTCTTCACAGCTGAGTCAATGCACAGCCCTACACACAGGACCTTCCATTGGTTGTTTCTGGTAATGTAGGACCTGTAACTGGTCAGATGTCAGTGTTTGGTAAGGTCAGGGAGGTAGGTTGCTGGTTGCTGGTGGACGCCAAAGGAGATTTTCACACTGGGCTCCAGATGGGCTAGAACTAGCCGTGTCTGTAATGGAGTGCCAGTCTTCTCTGGCATATACACAATCCAGCAAGTGCCAGGCCCCACACATTCCAGAAAATTGCTGCATGAAATACCAGCATATGTACTATTGGTGTGCGCAGGATAAAGCAACTCATCCAGGTGCCCATTTATCATATAATATTTGCTGATAATTCCCTCAAAACACCCATTTTCAGGGGTTAGCCTCAAATATTAAGTATCCCCCCGAATGTATGTAGGAGGGACCGCAGCAGGAATCTCCAATACCTGCTGTGATCCGTCCTGCTCAGCCGGTCGCTGAATCCCCAATAGGTTTCTATTGGAATGCCAGGCTGCCCAATGTATCAACATCGCGCAGCATCGCAGTACGTCCCTGGGCTACTGCCATTCTGAGATAGCGGTAGCCCATTGCAGCCTATGGGCTTCAGACCCGTCGACAGTGCGGTCAGCACTAACCGCTCATGTGCAGATCCCTGGTGACCAGCTGAGCAGGAGCCCCATCACTGCATCTGCAGGGTAATACATTTGGGAGACAGGATCGCGTAATGCAATGCCCAGGTGGCATGGCGCTTGCGATCCAATAATTAATGGGGACCTAGATCTGGAACTCCTGTATGATCACCACAACAGATACTGACTGGTGAAGTGGAACGGTAACTCTTACCGCTCCACACCAGTATCACCAGCTGAGTAATGCTCAGCCGCCACAATCATTTACTTACTTGTTGCTGGAAAAATGTTGACGTCTTTTGCACACAAATTTAAAAAAAGTCCTATTTATAACATCAAGAGATCACTCAATATGTATTAGTTTACACTTACTGTAATTCTAAGGGCAGACACGCACAAAGGTACAATGCAATGTAAGTTATTATATTGTGTCTACATACATTGCAAGGAAATAAAGTAAACACAGCTTGTAAATGAGACCCACGTAACTAATGTGAGCTTACGGAGTCTCTTGTTCACAAAGTAATTGAAAGGCTCAGTAGAACAGTATACTGTACATCAACAGGTGATAATGTCTGCAATCAACATTGATAATAAGGTAATCCAGGCAGTGTGAGGTTGAACATACCTGTCAGGGGAAGACTGCGTCCATCATCAGCAAGGGATTCAATTTAGTTACATTACTCCGGGCATGATGCCAGAGAATGATGCTGGGACAAAGACAAGTTATTGTGGACATTTGCTTTCTGCTGTGTAAAATACTCAGGACGGCTGCACAAATAGCTGTGTAAATTAGAATGCTGACATCTGTGATTTCAACAGCAAAATGAGAACACCTTTTTAAATGCTAACATTGAAAAGCCATTCTGAGTGACATAAATCAACATAGCAGTAAGGTATACCCCCAGACTGTTATACCTGCTAAGCTACATGTACCTCTAGAATTGTTACAATCAGGACCTGAATGTCATTCACATGGCAGGTGTACCAACTGTGCTACAGTATGTGTGATCACACACGCATATTACAATCGTGTCCTTAATGTCAGTCACACGGCAAGGGTAAACCATTATGTGCGATGTGTGATAACACACACTACAATCAGGATCTGAATGTCATGCACATGGCAGGTGTACCAACTGTGTTATGCATGATCACACACACACACACACACACACACACATACCTCCCAGTATGACCCATTCCAGGAGGGACAAGATGCTCTGTTCCTGGACATCCATGCCAGTGGTAGTTGCAGAGTTGCAGGGCTGCAGCACAGTCCAAAATTCAGATAGGGGAGCCCAAACAACTGCCACCCCAAACAGCACAGTCCGGGAGTCATTGGCAGGTGTGGCTCCCCTATTTGAATTTGTGAGAGTGGTGCAGTCCCACCTCTGCAACTGCCACTGGCAAGGATGTCCAGGAGCAGAGCATTTTGTCCCTCCTGGAATGGGTCATGTTGGGAGGTATGCACACACACTACATTCAGGGCCTGAATGTCATTCACATGGCAGATATACCAACTGTGCGATGCGTGATCACACACACTACAATCAGGACCTGAATGTCAGTCACATGGCAGTTGTACCAACTGTGCGATCTGTGGTCACACACACACTACAATCAGGACCTGAATGTCAGTCACATGGCAGGTGTACCAAATGTGCGATGCGTGGTCACACACACACTACAATCAGGATCTGAATGTCAGTCACATGGCAGCTGTACCAACTGTGCGATGCCAGTAAAGCAGCACATCAAAGCATAAAAAAAAAAAAACATTTTTTTTCAAATATGGATTTGCAGGAGAGACAGATCAAATAGTTTTTCACTGTCTTCTTGAGCCAACATGTGCCGACAGGCAATATTTCATATCCTCCTATCCACTGCAGCAGGGTGGGAGAATATAATACTGAGCCATGCGCAGTGAGGCACCGTGCCTGAAGCAGGTGCGAGTGCAGCAAGCCATGCAAGGTGACACGTACACTTTCACGGTGTCCATGTCGACTATGTCGACATTTGGGACAAAAAATGTGGAAATGCAATTGTTAAAAAGTTCAATAAATCATTGGATAAAATTCTGATAATCAGTGATGACAAGTACGAAGTGTGAATACAGGGTCCAACGTGTTTCATCATATCCAAGACTTCATCAGGGGCAGTATGACAAATCAACTGAGCAAGTGGTGAAATATTAGTCAAAGGTGCAGATCGTTAAAGTTTTGAGACGACAATTCAATATAGACAGTTCCAAGTTGAACTGGCCGAAATCCACCTATGACGGTTCCTCAGAACAATCGTTCTATTAGCTCAAAATGAGATGGTGCTCTGTGGCTCTGTGAGAGAATGTGTGCACTGCTCGCTCGGATTCAAAACTGGAAACTGGATTCCAGTTTTGGATCCCAGCAGTGCACACATTCTCTCACAGAGCACCACTTGCTCAGTTGACTTGTCATACTGCCCCTGATGAAGTCATGGATATGACGAAACGCATTGGGTCCGGTATTCACACTTTGAACTTGTGATCACCGATTATCTGAGAGAATGTTATCCAATACTGTATTGAACTTTTTTACAATTGCAATTACACTGTTATGCCGGGTTGGGCAATTTTTTTATTAAAATATACTTTGTATACATTTGTTCATTTATTCCTAGCACCCTCTGAACCCTTCTTTCTTTTAATTTCTAAAACTTTGGGTCCCACCTAACAGGGGATCCCCCAGAGGTGCTGCTCCATTCATACTGAGCGCAGACTGATGGTAAACTCTATTTGTCCATATACTTTCAGCCTGCAGTGGAGTAAACTACTCTCCACATCGTGGGTTACCTTCTTGCTGGAAATTTGAATTCCTAAAGAGATTATCCACTAGCGTGGTTCTTTGTATTGACGTATATTCCATTGATACAGCCTCATTGTTTATCCATTTAAAGGGATACTGACTTACCCTAGAGAATTTGTTCCCAATATCTTTTATTGATTTTAAATACATTGTTCGGTATAAGGAATACCCTCTTTGTTATATACCTTGTGCATTGCAGTGCCCCTGATGAAGTCATGTTGACGAAACGCTTTGGGTTTTTTAATAAATTATTACCTTTTAACAACGTCTACGTTGTATTGTCGAACATCTGAATTCTACTTCAGAAGATTGTGATATCGGGGGAAATTTACCAATATGGATTCGTAAAAAATAGGTGTATTCGTAGGCAGAAATACACCTATTTTTTACACATTTGTATTTTCGGGATTTACAATCCCGAAAATACAACAATTCATATTCCTAATGATGGGACATTCGTATTTGTATTTACAAATACAAATGTCTACACCATCGATAGGATACGACAGGAATCACCATTCAAAAGAATGGTGGTTCCTGATGTACTAAGCAGCCGTATTGATAATACGGCTGCTAATTGGTGTAAAACAGCCACGCAAATACGACAGGAAAATACACCTTGATGTTCCTGTCTTATTTGGCTTTAGCCTGCACGGATCTGACGGCTGCAGTGTAAAAAAAAATAGAAAATTAAATAAATAAATAAAAAACGGCGTGGGGTCCCCCCCACAGCCGTAACCAGCACCAGGCTGAAAGAGCCGGGTCCAGTAATTAAAAATCAGGGAACCCGACAAATAGGGGTTCCCCGATTTTTAACAACCAGCCCCAGGCTCCAGGTCTGGTTCCCAAAATACGGGGGACAAAATGACTAGGGGTCCCCCGTATTTTAAGAACCAGCCCCAGGCCAAACCAGCCAGCAGGGTAATGCCACAGTCGGGGGGAGACTTTTTATACAAGTCCCCCCGGCCAAAGCATTAACCCTCTGACCAGTCAGCCTGGCCAGGGGCCCTGGGGGAGTGGGGACCCCCCCAATAAAGTGGTCCCCCCCTCCAGGACTTACCTGACCAGGCTGAAGCCTGGTGCTGTCCCCGGTGACCCTGGGCTGTGGTCACCGGGCTGATCTTGGTGTAAAAAAAAATGAATAAACTATTGTTTTAAACTGTGGAACTATGAGTCCCAGCAAGCCTCCCCTGCAAGCTGGGACTTGGAGAACCACAAGTCCCAGCCTGCGGGGCATTAAAGGGCCCGATGGCACTTGTAGTTCCACAGTAAAAAAAAAAGTAAAATAAATACACACTGACACCTGAAAATTAAATGATTAATACATACATTACACACACACTGATACTTACCTATCTTGATCCCGTAGGTAGGTCCCAGAGTCTTGATCCGGTGCCTTGTCCTGGTTCCGGATCCATGTCGTCATTCTTCATCATGTCGATCTTCAGGCCGGGTCCGAAGAAATCCATGGTGGACCTGTGGAAGGAAATCCAACTCACCCAGGTCCTCCATGGAAGTTCTTCTGGCTTGGTCCAACGTAGTCCAGCCCTTCTTCCTTCTTCTTCCATCTTCTTGCTTCTTATTCACGCTGCCGGCGACTCCAGCAAAGCTCCCCGACTGTCAGAGCCGCAGAGATCCTTCCTACTCGGCGTCTGTACTAAGAATGAATTCTGGCCAATCAGAAGCCGCCTAGCGGCCAATCAGGAGCCAGGAAAGTCGGCTCCTGATTGGCCAGAATTCATTCTGAGTACAGACGCCAAGGAGGAAGGATCTCTGCGGCTCTGACAGTCGGGGAGCTTTGCTGGAGTCGCCGGCAGCGTGAATAAGAAGCAAGAAGATGGAAGAAGAAGGAAGAAGACCTGGACTACGTCGGACCAAGCCAGAATTTCACCAAATCCACCATGGATTTCTTCGGACCCGGACCTGACGCCAACGCCGACATGAAGATCGACATGATGAAGAATGATGACATGGATCCGGAACCAGGACAAGGCACCGGATCAAGACTCTGGGACCTACCTACGGGATCAAGATAGGTAAGTATCAGTGTGTGTGTAATGTATGTATTAAACTTTTAATTTTCAGGTGTCAGTGTGTATTTATTTAACTATTTTTTTTACTGTGGAACTACAAGTGCCAGCGGGCCCTTTAATGCCCCGCAGGCTGGGACTTTTGGTTCTCCAAGTCCCAGCTTGCAGGGGAGGCTTGCTGGAACTCATAGTTCCACAGTTTAAAACAATAGTTTATTCATCTTTTTTTTACACCAAGATCAGCCCGGTGACCACAGCCCAGGGTCACCGGGGACAGCACCAGGCTTCAGCCTGGTCAGGTAAGTCCTGGAGGGGGGGGACCCCTTTATTGGGGGGGGGGGTCCCCACTCCCCCAGGGCCCCTGGCCAGGCTGACTGGTCAGAGGGTTAATGCTTTGGCCGGGGGGACTTGTATAAAAAGTCTCCCCCCGGCTGTGGGATTACCCTGCTGGCTGGTTTGGCCTGGGGCTGGTTCTTAAAATACGGGGGACCCCTAGTCATTTTGTCCCCCGTATTTTGGGAACCAGCCCCGGACCTGGAGCCTGTGGCTGGTTGTTAAAAATCGGGGAACCCCTATTTGTCGGGTTCCCTGATTTTTAATTACCGGCCCCGGCTCTTTCAGCCTGGTGCTGGTTGCGGTTGTGGGGGGGACCCCACGCCGTTTTTTTATTTATTTTATTTTCTATTTTTTTTTTTACACCTTGCAGCCTGCACGGAACTGACTGATCCGTGCAGACTGCCTCTACTAATTCGTATTAGCGGCCATATATTTGGCCAGCTAATACGAATGGTTACACCATCGGAGGGTTACAAAGCAGTCGTATCTGACTGCTTTGTACATTCCCCTCCGGAACACGACTTTGCATACGACTGAAACAGTCGTATACGGTCGTAGGAGAAATACTAATACGAAAAACTAGGTTTTTCATATTAGTAAATTTCCCCCATCATGTCTATTGTACATGCCTGCTAGGTGGTACCATTAGAGCACACTCTGGACAACCCCCCCCCCCCCCCCCTTCCATATCATTTGCTATATGTCTCTCACTAACAGAGGAGACGTTCTGGAGTTGCAGCTCGCTGTTTGATTGTATTAGCGCAATACCTGTACCAGATCTCTTGTTTTATATATATATACAGGTTGAGTGTCCCTTATCCGAAATGCTCGGGACCACGAGCATTCCGGATAAGGGAATATTCCGGTTTTTGGAATAATTTTTTTTTTAGTCATACTTACCTGCCCCTGGTAGGTCCCCGATGGTCCCACGGCGTCCATGGAGTCCTCCGGCGTCCACAGCAGGCCACCAGCACCGTCTCCAGCGGTCCCAGGAGTGCTTTGCGCAAGTTCCCAGGCGCGCCGGTGACGTCACCGGCGCGCGCGCGCACTCGCGCAAAGCACTCCTGGGACCGCCGGAGAGGATGCTGAAGGCCTGCCGTGGACGCCGGAGGACTTGGTAAGTATTAAAAGAGGGTTAGGGGGGGAAAAAAAACAAAAAAAAAATTTGAATTATTCCAAAAAACCACGGTTTTTGGAATAATTCGGATACGGGATGCCCGACATATATATATATATATATATATATATATATATATATATATATATATATATATATATATATATTCAGAAAAAAGGGGGGTTGTGGCCTTATCCTGCGCTCTTTGGGAAGCAGCACTACTCTGGGGCCTCGCTGTTAATAGAGGTCCAATAGAAAGAGATAGCATGAAAGGTGTAGAGGTGCGCTTCGATATGTTTCACCAACAATACATTAAAATCGAAATAGTTTATTTCAAACAATAAAATGTATAAAATACAACAAACAGTGGTTATCCAATAATTGTCTTCACAGAGGTGTATACATTCCTGATTCGACCAATGGTAAGGATGGTCTGAGTTACCCTACGCGTTTCGTCCCTAAGGGACTTCTTCAGGGGTAATACACGTGATCAATCTGTTAGGGCAGTTTTCACTCATGTGAGAGAAAAAAAACTTCTCAGATGTTCAGATTCGGATAGTGGTCAGAGTAGTCGTAGGTCGTGATACAGCCGTTAATCATATATCATGACGTTTTAAGAATGTTAGAATTCTCCAGGGTGATACAATAATAGAACAGCTCTCCGGCTGAGTCTTTTTCAGTTCTGCGATATGCACAAAATCAATATGCAGTGGGGTGTCCGCAGTCCAGGTGCAAAACCCAAAACCCAAACACCTAAAGCCACCAATAAAGCAGAAGAAGCAGTTGTATGGGTAAACACATACACCACGGCTAGTAGGGAAATCAACCGCACTGCCAGAAATCACTGGCCCTCAATACAAAATGATCCTGCCCTTGCACCCCTCAGAAACAAAAGACTACTGTCGTGTTTCAAAAGAGGCAGAAATGTAAAAGATCAAATAATGCACACAGATATCTCTAAACTTAATGCCAATGTAGATTCACATTTTCTCACCAAGAAACCAGGGATTTACAAATGCCTACTCTGCACTACATGCACATACCTAGAGACGGGAGACTCCTTTCTACATCCCCACACTGGCAAAAGAATTAAAATCAAACATGTATTGGGGTGTAACAGCCAATTTGTTGTGTATTTTATCAGGTGCCCGTGCGATTTATATTATATAGGCAAAACAGCCTGTACATTTAAAGAGAGAATGGCACAGCACAGGAGCGCTATCAAAAAAGCACTCAGCGGAGCACCGATTGACCAACCAGTAGCCAATCACTTTAAAACTCACAAACATAACATGGCACAATTAAGATACAAAATGATTGATCATGTGAAAATCAATCCCATGGGAGGCGATAGGAACAAAACCCTACTCAGGTTGGAAACAAAATGGATAGCCCAACTCAACACAGTACAACCACATGGGTTAAATGAATATCTTTCTTTTTCAAGTTTTTACTAATCATATTATTTTTCCTCATGCAGTCAAGTATTTGCTATGTTTTCACAGATTAACCCAGATGCACTAAAGTTAGATAAAATGTTGCGACTTATATAGACTACACTGTATGATATATTGACATGTTTGCTTTCTGTCTTACAGCTAGTATCATGCACGCCCACTAAAACTAGCGGAGCAAGTCGACCTAACCATATAATTCCACACTGGATTAAAGTTCGCAATTTATCTTAAACAGTAGCAACACTTGCGCTTAAATTGCAACTGTATTTATTGTGATCATTAAAAACATATGCAGCACTGTTGTAATTTCAGTTACCCTTGACTTTTTGTATATACACCTGTATGTAATTGATTCAGCACACACCTAATTATGCACTGTCACTGTCTTGAGACAGTCAATTGTCTACAACATCACCAGCCTGCTGTGTGCGGGCGTTTCCATGTTGTAATTTCAGTTACCCTTGACTTTTTGTATATACACCTGTATGTAATTGATTCAGCACACAGCTAATTATGCACTGTCACTGTCTTGAGACAGTCAATTGTCTATGACATCACCAGCCTGCTGTGGGCGGGCGTTTCCATGTGTTTCTTTCACTGTATGTTCATTCACTATAAAAGCACTACCTGTTCCTTTAAACTGTATTCCTGATGAAGGTTTGGAGACAAACCGAAACGTAGAAATACTACAATAAAGAAGCAATTCTTTTTCACAAGTCCATGAGTGCCGCTGCATTTCTTCTTCTATCTACACATTTGCAACAGAAGGCACCTGGCCTAAAAACTACTTCAAAGCGTGAGTGCCAGACCACCAAGACTCTTCTATATATATATATATATACACACATATACATATATACACACACACATATACCATACACACACATTATTTTTTGTTTAAATCCATGAAAAGTCTTTAGAGACATGAATATATTCATCTTTTTGCTATGCTGCAGATGTTTCCATTAATCTGGATGATGTAACATTGTCTGATTATATAATTTTGGCCTTGTTGTATCTGAAGTCATTGAATAAAATGATTTCCCACAGATATTCTGTAAAGAGCCAAATAAAACATTGTTTAGTAACCACTACATAAAGCTTCCTGTGGTTTGTCGTCTATCTATATAAAGGGTTATTAAGGATTTATTATTTGTATCCTACAGCTACGCTGGATCAACAGGAATTAGTAATCTCATAAGACTAACAAACAATTTCTCGTGAAATGTTTTTGTTTTCTCCAAGGATTGTTTTGACTGTAAATCAACCTTTCAATCACAACAATAATTATTTTTGAACATTTTTGTCCCATTCATGTACTGAGGCAGCTGGACAGCATCAAAACATTGAAATGTGGCTCTTTTTTGTGTTGAATGTATTAGTTCCCTTAAATGGACTGTTTACAAAAATAATTAGTACGCAAAGTTTTCCTTTTGAACAGTTGGAGAGCAAATTTTAGTCTAATGACCACCCAGTTGAATAACCAGAATCCATGGAGAATTAGTGCACTGTACACCCTTTCCTGATGTAGATCACAGCTCCATTTGTGGCAGCATCCCCAACTATTCCACTTCCTGTTGCCAAATACTGACGATTCTCATTCAAGCCATACCTACCAATGGAAGCTGCAATGAAATGTCAGTTGTCAATGGCTTTCCCAAGCCAAATGACCACCTCAGTTGACTAGCCAGAATCAATGGAACACTAGCGCTGTACACCTTTTCCTGATGAATAGATCACCCATGGGTGGCCAAGCTCATATCTTGGTGAAGACCACAGCTCCATTAGTGGCAGCAGCCACAACTCTTCTTCAACTTCCTGTTGCCACCTACTGCCAATTTTCATTCAAGCCATACCCTACCACTGCAGAAAAATGTCATTTGTCAATGGCTTACCCAAGCCCGATGACCACCCCCGAGTGGACTAACCAGAATCCATGGAGCACTAGCGCTGTAAACCCTTTCCTAATGATTAGATCACCCAAGGGTTGCCAAGCTCTTTTCTTGAAGAAGACCACAGCTCCCTCTGGGGCAGCACTTCCTGTCACCACCTACAGTATTACTGACTCTTCTCATTTGAGCCATACCCTACCTCTGGACGCTAGAGAAAATTGTCAGTTGCCCATTGCAGCTTTAATATTGCTTACCGTCTGTTGTCCACCAACAACTACAAGTCTATGTTACCATCATGTGTTCCCCAATCATTTTTAGATGAGTAAGCTCATTTCATCAGAACCAACTATAGGTTCAGCTTCATGTCATTGTAAGTAACTTGTTTGTACCATGATCACCTCCATCTACAATGCTGCAAAATAAGTTGCCTCTTTATAATTAATGATGAAAATGACAGTAATTAAGTTTGGTGTTTACTATTGCACATTTGAACTGAGAATATATATATATATTTGGTCTTCTGCTGTTGCAGGGGTCTATATAAGTCTGCCATCAACAACAGTCCTTTCAGGAGCAAGACATTCAACCACAGGCCTCACAAACACCAGGAGCGGTCAATGACATAACTGAATGGAAACTGATTTTAATGTTTTTTTCTGCATCTATAGTACAGTAAATGTATGGTATATTTAGCACAAACTTCTGGCAGTCAAGCAGAAGAAATAGAAGTCTGATTGGCATCTTCAGCAATAAAATCTTAACAGTTTTGAGATAACCCTGAGGGTAGGCTTTTCCAGATGCCCCTACATACAGTACATTGAGATATCTGTATATAATCTATCTATCTATGATATATAAATAAAAGGCTAAATACTCTAGACCTCGATGAGGTGAAGTACTGCCACTTGATGGACTAAAGTTAAAGCAATATTTGCAGGGACACTGATCTGTTTCGAACTTGCTGGATATGCAGAGAGGGAGCTTGAAGACAGAGATTGAAGGTAGGAGCAGATAGGGACTGGGTAGAGAGTTTGTAGGCTAAAAACTGTCACAGCTTATAGTGAAAGTAAAAACGGTCACAGCTCAAAGTGAAAGTACATAGCAGAAGCCCTCATCGTGATGGGCTTTTAAATATATATATTATATATGATCTGGCAGCAGCCCATAGAAGCTAGATCCGCACCGGGACCGGCACATGCGCAGTATTGGCCTGGGTACTGCGCATGCCGGAGGGAGGGAACATCTCTCAGTGGGACTACCTTGGGTGACTGGCAGGTCTGACTTCCAATAAGACGTCACTGCCAGTCACAGTGAAGCCAGTGCAGTCTCACAGACTGCATCTGGCTTCACTTATGAGAGCACAGTGGCTGATTTTACCTGGAGGGTCTGCAGTCCTGCAGCCCATAGGTAAAAACCGCCACTGCTTAACTGTACTGCTCCCATGAGATCAGGGCATTTACAATTTTATCAAAGAGAAGTTATCCCAATTTAACTCCTTCCATTGGCTGCTTGTAAATATGGGGTAGATTTATTATAGCGGCGCCTATCGCGCCGCTATAACAGTTCCTGCTTCGCCTCATTAGCAAGGCGAAGCAGGAGGGGACACCGACAAGATCTATTAAGATCTTGCCGCCGGAGTGGGGGAGCGCTAACTCCCCCCTCCGGCGATGTCCCACCTGGAGACAGCGCATCAGTTAATACTGATGCGCCGTCTCCTTCCCCCCCGGCCGGCTCACTGCGCATGCGCGGGATCTCGCTAGTCTCGCGAGATCCTAGCGCAGCTCAGCGCCAGCAGCAGGGACAGCGATGGAGGCCAATACTGCGATGGAGTCTGGGACCAAGCGCAGCACCGGCATTGGCAATTGCATACAGGATTGCTGATGTTATTGCCATCTGAGCTGAGGTTCTGCATTGCACAAGCCATTATTTCTGCCTGCCATGCTTATTGTATGCTTTGTTACCGCAGTCTTTGTGAGTGGGAATCTTTTAAATCGTTAATAAAAATCACACAATGTAATAAAAAAATACTAATAATTCAAACATGATATATATTCTATTTAATAAAAAAAAATCATCTTTCCGACACTTTAGACTGAACCACTTAATATGTTTGGGAACTCTGTCTTACTAGTGAAACAAATGTCCAAGCAGAATGCTAACACGGCGACATATTTACATATGATTCACTTAACAGAGAGCTGTAGCGAGATGTAGAACTTGGCGTAGTGCTGCTTCTCACTATGTCTTCCAATTGCTGGTCTATTTCTTTCAGACGGATCTTCTGTTCCCGCAGCTCCCTTGTGTAACGTAAAACTTTCTCCCCAGGTGCAGTCTCTGGATTCCCAAACTTGTCCAGGAAATCTTCCTGAAAAGGCGGTGAACAGATGACAATATAATGGGGGGGTGTTTGATGATTCACATACGTAATACACTTCCTGTAAACGTACGGTACTATTCTCCAGGCATCATTCGAGGTAACAGCTGTGTACAGTAACAAATGCAGCCATGCTCGTATAATACAGTAATTGTAAAGCAAGGACCTTTGTAAAGCAAATGCCACAAGGGTCAATGGACCCATGGACTGTTCTGGCCTGAAAGCAAGTCCAAGCAGTCCTGCTTCCATTTGCTCTGCCCAGCCACCCAAGAGATAGGGCTGTCACCCCGGGACTAGTGACATGCCCCGGCATGCAGGAATACAACTATTCTTGTGTGCACACTAGTGTTCATTCTAGCACCTTGCACTTTTCAAAATCCATGCAGTTCCTCTTTCCTGCCTGGGGTGTCGCTGTCTGCTGTGGTGCTTCAAACACAGTGTGGTCTGTATTAAGATACAAACCAGACTGCTAGATACACCGCAGCAGACAGTGACACCCCAGGCAAGAAAGAGGAAGTGCAAGGATTTTAAGAAGTGCAGAGTGCTAGAATATTAGCTTGCACACAGGGAAATGTCGGGGTTAAATCACAACCACAGTCTGTCCCTGCATAAAGGTGATGCTATTAATATAACAAACCTTCACCTGAAGTGTACCATTGTACTTTCAATAATTTACTAACAATATACATTTATATAGCATTAACATACTGCTTAGTGCTCTACACGCGTGGCAAACACAATACTAGGATTTGACAGTAATAACAGACATAAAAAGTGGTAAGAGGGCAATGCTTACTATCCACAGGGAAATAAGAGTTTGATACATGATGTGCAGTGCTTATTACACATGGTACTGCCAGATAGCAGTGGTAAAAAGTGTGATCCAGTCTGGATATAGAGGATTTTTGAATATCAAAAGAGAATAACTGTCACATGCTAAATAATGTTGACTGACACCTTGGCTTCGACCCAGGTTACGGAACAGTGTTTATATTGAGGAAAATAATAACCCTTGTCCTGTGTCAGCGTGAAAGGGTCTACCAGGCATAAGTGAGCAGATTCCTTGACCCAGATCATGACCAGGGTTATGGCAGCAGTGTGAGAGTGGTGTTCCTGGGTTATGAGCTCCATTAAACATAACCAATGTTGGAGTTACCTGGGAAAACCCTTTCATCACAAAAGCCTTACCACTTTTCTTCATAATATGGTACTTAGAATTCATACTGTATATCTAGAATATGTACATAGCTCTGAAGATACTGCAGACACTATATGCCGACCAGGAAACCAGGAACTATGCCGACCAGGAATACCAATTGTGAGTGCCAGGTGTAACCCTGCCTGGTCATGACCCAGGTAGCAGATCTAGGTTGAGCTTTTTACACTGGCACAGAATGGTGTTTGCCCGGCTAGCCTCAACAAGATCCCAGGTTCAAGGCTCAGCATTATTGGAGTATTAGGAAGGTCGGAAGGTTGCTCAGGAATTCTGTAAGCTTTCAGGGAATGATTAAACGTTTGGAGGCAAGGGAAGTCCACAAGTGGGCTCTGTCTGAAAGCAGTTCTGTAACATGGAATGGGAGAAGGAAATCATTGAGAATGAGAGGCATAGACATGAGTAGTGGTAGAGGTTAATGTTTGATAATGACTTAGTAGGTTAGTAGAAGTACGGTATAATTAGACTATCCACTACATTCAAAATATATTGTATGGGTAAAGTCTGGTTAGAGATATGCTGGTAAGAACGGACTAGCGATTATGGGAGATAATGAGTGCATGTATATAGTTTCTGCAGTATCTTCAGAGATTTGTACATATTCTAGATATCTCTAGAAGAGAAGTGGTGTTTTTATAATGGGTGCTGGGCGTGTCTGTGGTCACATGGGCCCCTGGATCCCAAGAAGCCCACACTGCAGCCATGTACTTTTAATACTCACCTCTTCCTAGTCCCACATCAGCAACACTGCACTAATCACTAGGGAACTGGGTTGGCAAGGTGTGCAGTGTGGATTCCCCTGGACCAAGGAGGGGATGCAGTTTAATTCCAGTGTTCGGGAGGCCATCTGATGGAATGCAAGTACACAGTCTGGAACCTGATCCTAAAAGGAGGAGGTGGGCCCCTCAGTAGTGGGGCCCAACAGGGGTGTCGGACATTAAACAGTGATATTATAATATTTATCCAACTAAATGAGACAATGTAATTCGATTTGCAGACTTTTCTAGAGCAAGGCACATATATAATGGGGGTGATACAACACTGATCAGACGGGGCCGAATTCATCTCCGTTCCGATGGTGGGGGGTCTGCGCATGTGCAGATCCCAGGAGTGAACTTGCCGAGCTGTTCGCTCCAGGGGGGGGCGGGTGGGGACGGACAAGGTGCAGGATCAGGGACGTCTCCACAAAAATGATGGGCGTTCCCCTGGGAACACGGATGGGCCGATGCCTGCCGGGGGTGGACGGCTGACGTCAGCGCCCGCTCCCTCTTCGGCGGACATCAAAGGAAATAAAAGTCAGTTCAGACTAACTTCTTTCTGGAGGCAAGAGAAATCATTCGAAGGTTGGCGTCCATTGAATGATTTCTCTCCCCTTTCGGCCACATGTGAGGGGATGTGTTTACGTACATCTTTACATGGTGCTTTCAATAAAAACGTGAGCACATATAATTGTTTGTGTGGTATTCGATTAGGCAGACTGTGGGGAAGATTTATTAAGCTTGGAGAAGAGATAAACTGGAGATAAAGCGGAGAAAAGGTAAAAGGAGATAAAGCACCAGCCAATCCACTCCCAACTGTCTTTTTCAAACACAGCTGATTGGTCGGTGCTTTATCTCCTTTTACCTTTTCTCCGCTTGGTCGGTGCTTTATCTCCTTTTACCTTTTCTCCGCTTTATCTCTAGTTTATCTCTTCTCCAAGCTTAATAAATCTGCCCCACAGTTTGTCTGTTGTGAGACATTTTATGACCAATTTATGCAGAAATCCAGTTAATTCCAATTCACATACTTTTTCTTGCAACTGTATATCCTACAACTTGAATTTATCCATACCTCCCAACTGTCACGATTTTAGAGGGACAGTCCCGATTTTCGGGGCCTGTCCCGCTGTCCCACCCGCGGCAGGCATTGTCCCGCTGCGGGGGGTGGCAGTTGGGAGACCCCCCAATCTAGTAGAATAGACGCTGTGCGCATAGCGTCTATTCTTGTATGAAAATGAGGTCGCGGCTAATTAGCATAAGCCCCGCCCCTTTTTCGGGCGCTAGTTTCCCTATTTCTTCAGGACAAAAGTTGGGAGGTATGATTTATCTAATATACGTCAATGGAGAATTTTAACATTCTCATAAAAGACAAAAGGTGAAATGCCCCCTGTGACAATTCTAGTTTTACTCCAGAGATAAATACATGCATATAATAGATTCTGCAATTGTGAAAAACAGATCCTTTTGGTATGTATCAATAAAGCTGCCAGTATTTTAACATCCTACTTAACAGTGATACATGATCCTTACTAATACCGGCCATATAATGAAAAGCACACTATAATCTGTTCCTGGTTAGAAAGCATGTAAGTGAGAAGAGCAGATATACGAAATGCACTCCAGTATCAGATACATAATAATGCGCATCATATGCGAATCGTTACCAAGGCGCACACAGGGAAAAAAACGTCTCTCTGTTTGGGCTGGATGCTGAGTAAACCAAGCACTGGAAAATAAATCACTGATAATATACATTTTTAGCATTGTTCAGTCAATGTAACGTGTGCTTTGAGTTGGGAGATTTATTTAAAGTCGTAGGCTGCACACGAGCTAGAACCGCGCAGACATAAATCAAGTTTGCTAAAACGGGAAGTCTCAAGTTAAACAGTACTTGGCGAGGGTTAATTGCATATTTGTGCAGATTTTCTGAAACACTTGTGTTCGCCACAAAATGACACCCATAAGGCTTAGATTATGGCTTTAAATATAACTTGGAAAGCAAGGAATTGGCGTGTTTACTTCCTGCGAGAGGAATTACCTATAATTACAGTGCATGTCGCACATCCCCAGTGTCTGCCAGCGAGACATCTGTATGGATTTGCACGGCATGCTGTGCCAGCAGTACCAGCTCGGAACCTTTACATTTTTAGAGTTTTACATATTACATTACTAGGCATTTGTTCAGCAGAGAACTATGTGCTGGGATTACTGAAAAAAGCGTTCAGGTATGTAACACTTCCACGTCAACTTATTTTCCATCACAGGACAAAAAATACCTTTAAAGCATGTCTAGTACAGTGTTGGTGTAATGTTTTCCATTGTTCATATGTGAGCGGTGACACACTGCTAACCAACTTTTGTCACTCACAAAATTCCACATACAGTAGGTATACATTCTTCATATGGGAAATTAGGATTATGATCAACCTCAGCGCCCATATTTTTTTTATAATGTGGAAATATCCTGGATAAAGAATAAGCCATTTAACAATGGAAGTTAAAATCACTTGTCATTTTAAAGTGGCCCCATTTAAAGTATTGTGTACCCATTGTCCTCAAGGTTTACTCATTATTGACCCATAACCCCACAAACACAGTCAGGAACAAAGGAGGGGGAGGGTACAAATCCCCAGACCCATGATTCCGATAAAAGACCGACAGCAGAATCCTGATGGATCCCTTCATTTTTTTTAAGACGATCCTAATACTAACCCAACCCCTCTTGCAGGCTTATCCTGACCCAGCCCCTCCCGAAGCCTAATCCTGACCTGATCCCTACTAGAGCCTAATCCTTATTCACCCCTCCTGAGCCTAATCCTAACCCACACCCTCCTGAGCCTGAGCCTAATCCTAACTCACCCCTCCTGCAGCCTAATCCTAACCCACCCCTCCTGAGCCTAATCCTAACTCATGCCCTCATGCAGCCTTTTTCTAACCCAACCCCTCCCAGAGACTAATCCTAACCTGATCCCTACTAGAGCCTAATCCTAATCCAACCCTTCTGAGCCTTATTCTAACCCACACCCTCCTGAGCCTAATCCTAACCCACACCCTCCTGAGCCTAATCCTAACCCACACCCTCCTGAGCCTAATCCTAACCCACCCCTCCTGCAGCCTAATCTTAACCCACCCCTCCTGAGCCTAATCCTAACTCATGCCCTCCTGCAGCCTTTTCCTGACCCAACCCCTCCCAGAGCCTAATCCTAACCTGATCCCTACTAGAGCCTAATCCTAATCAAACCCTCCTGAGCCTAATCCTAACCCACACCCTCCTGATCCTAATCCTAACTCTTGCCCTACTAAGCCTAATTCTAACCCACACCTTCCTGAGCCTAATCCTAACCCACACCCTCCTGATCCTAATCCTAACTCTTGCCCTACTAAGCCTAATTCTAACCCACCCCTCCTGCAGCCTAATCTTATATATAATGAAAACCCAAATTTAGAATTCTGCCAAGTAAATTATGGGGGTATTTAGCAAACAATATTTGCAGTTTATTCCCAGAAAACAGTTTTAGCTGGATACTCACAAATTGTAAGGATCCTACAAATGTTCTATAACCTTTCATTTTCAAAAGCAGTTGAAGAACCATAGGTTTATATGGGGGGGCTATGAATCGGTCATTTATACCAAGCTTAGTCTCAATAGGAAATTTTTACTCTATGGTAGCCTATGAGCTACTATGTCACAAATTCTTCCAGAAAGAAAATGAGAATCATTCTCTCTCAGCCCCCATTGACACAAACACTAGGCATTGACCCTGCATGTACATTGGGAACCCAAACCAGGATGCATTAGGCTTGGGTCACACATAGCAGACAAGTGTTTCCCATTCAGCGCTGTGGCCTGATCCTGCAGAACAGTGGCGTAACAATAGCCCCGCAGCGAGGCGATGTGTAAGTGCGTAACACGCACACACAGATAACAATGGAGGCAGTACTGTGAAGACGCCTGCATGGCAGGTCAGCCGGCGTGCACTTCGCAGATCTTCTTCAGGGCAAGAAGAAGCTTGTTATCTGTGTGTGTGCGTGTATTACTAGTGCTTTTCAGGACTCTAATGTACTATTGTATTTAAGTGTCTCAGTCAGTCCAAAGCCAGTCGCTGTACGGCTACTCAGTGTAACCGACCCGGCTATTAGAGGATGCTGCACCACCCCACAGTTCTCATCCCAACACAGGGATTCTGCGAACGATGGCAGTGTCTAACCCGGCTGTTATTTGTACTATGAATTCAGTGTGCATACCTTGAGTCAATCTATAAAAAGCTGCAATAATCAAACTGCAGCGACATACCAGCATTCAGTGGCATATCCTGCACAATAGCAACTGTTATACTGAAACACCAAATAAGTCATATTAAAGCATCAATCTACATAATGAGATAAGAGGGATTGTAGCAATTAAAATGAAGTGTGACTATCTATAAATGTCCTATCAACTTAATATGCGGACGGTGTCCTGCTAGATTTAGAACCTCATACCAGGACATATATTCATTTTTCACAGTAAGCTTGAAGTAGCAACATATTGATTCATCCTTGATAAACCAACACACAAGCTCTTTAACTGACCCTAAGTGACACAATTTATAGAAATTAAATCCATTGTAACAAAACAGACCACCGAGCCTGTAGGATTGATTTATTACTCATTTATTACTCATATACTAATCACACACAGACCACGGGTTAACATTAATAATAAAAAATCTAGGTAAATACATACCTCCCAACATTCGGAGACACTGGGGCGGGACAGGGTGTGCGCCGAAGATGCAAATTTTGGGGGTGTGGCCTACCTGGAAGGGGTCGTGGCCCCTAATCATGGCGCTGCTGTGAGGCCACACCCCTGTTTTCCGCCGCGGTGGGGGCATGCTCAGCAGCTCGCCAGCCCCTCTGCCTGCAAGAATAGGCTGGGGGCACTCCAGGCTGGGGGAATGTCCCAAAATAGTGGAACGTTCCCGCGATAACCCGCCACACCGTATATGAATACTGAGACTCTTCCGATCTTGTGCGATAGACCCCCAAACACAAGCTGCTACTGGATGTGTAGAAAGAAGATGGGGAGGGGTGATCACAAGCATTGACATAGTAAAGGTGCCCATACACAGTACAGTTGTTGGGTGCGATGAGATGCGCGCCCCCGTCACACATCTCATAGCTCAAACAGTATGCACATACTTTTTGTACTAGATATCATCTCATTGCATTGCAAAACCTATGCGATGCGATGTGATGAGATGCGATATTGTATACAATAATTGTACCGTGTATGGGCACCTTTAGTCCTAGGTGCAGTGTGTGTGGTACGTGTCCCCTGGACCAAGGAACCCCATGGGCTCCCCCACAGCTGTAACTCTTGACTCTTACCTGTATTGAATATTTGGATGCTACAGCAGGGTCACAATTACTGGTTGGCATGGTCTCTTCACTGTTGGAGAACATCTGCAGTTCTGCCTCTATCTTTGCCAACTCCTCGAGTTCCCCAGGTTCTGGGGTATACCCTTCACCAGGCACAAGGCACAGAGAATAATCGGCCTATAAAACAAAATATATTTTACACTTCTTTGCAGAAATGTGAATTTATGACCAATCATTTTACAAATGATTGATTATTTGCATACACAAGAAAAGGTGTGGAAATGTTAGGGTCCATAGTTGTACTTGTTTAATATTAATATACTGTTAATATACTGATATATTAAATATCTGCTGGCTTTTTACCCATACCCCTGGGATGAGATGAAAACAAGGGGTGAGATGTACTAAGCTTGAAAAGTGATAAAATGGAGAGTGTTAAACCACAAACCAATCAGCTCCTACCTGTCATTTTTCAAACAGGCTGTAACAAGACAGGTAGGTGCTGATTGGCTGGTGGTTTACCACTCTCCATTTGATCACTCTTCAAGCTTCGTTCCACTGGCCCAATGTAAGCTACCCAGCCAACGGTACTACTCCAAAATACCACTTAAGAGACTCTCACCAGTGAGTAAATTCAACAGCCTTTCCATCACATTAATGACATGAGAAATGGTAATAATTTGTAGGTAATGTAAGGAAATCTGACAGCTTTACGCTGCATATAAAGTTAAACCTTGGCTTTTACTTTGCATCTGATTGAGCCAAGACTTAGAACATTGGGATGGGCATACATTTGGTGTGTGTTACCATTATGCATGAATTACGTACCCTTCATTTAGGGCTAATTATTTGAAGTAAACTGCTAAGATCACAAGGGGTCTTTCTATATATTACATCAGGGCCTAATTGCTACAGATGTTTCCTTATACATATTTGCTGTAGTCGCACCCATCATCCCCTAGGCACTCCATATCGTGTGAGAATCTTCTAATGCTGGGTGTGACTTATTCACAATGCAGCGTTACAAGGAGACTGTGCTGATTAGTTTGATAACTGACACATATCGGTTTACAACAGAGAATCTGAATCTGTACAGGAAGTGCTACAATGCTGCAGAATAAAATTTAAGGCTAATCTGCCTTAGCTGTAACATCTTCCTAGATGAGGTGCCAGGCAGAACCGGTATTACAGTCATCGCTGACAAAAATCCTGGTACGGTTACAAGACCAAGGAACTATAAGAATCACGCGTTCAAGAACTTCCAGGTAACTCGCAGGTACCAATTTATGCATCTGCACCGCGGCACAAATCCCACACCCAGCAGGTAAAAAGGTGGATGTTTGGATCGGCCAATAACAAGCACAAAGGTACAGCAAGACACCACCACAAATCCTACCAAGCTCAGTTTCTGTGGTAGACAAAATCAGACATCCCCTGAACCTCCCTACAATTTCAGTGCAAGTACTCGTGTTCTACTACTTCTCTAGCCTCCCATCGGAGGTGGTAGAGGCCTAAAGGTGCATACACACAGAAAGATTAAGCCAACGATACAATCGCTTTATCGATTTTCTTCAGAACTCCTGGACAAACGGTTTGGTGACAAATAGAGAACGATTGTCCAAACGATTACACATGAATGATCAGGGGCGGATTGGGATGTAAAATCAGCCCGGGAAATTTATGGAAGCAGCCCTGGGGGCGGGGTCTGCTGGGTGGAGTCTGATAAGAGGGGGCGGTCCCTAATAATAGAATCTGATTTATAGTTGCATGCAGTTGCAGCCTGCCTTGTATTTTTGATGCAGTTGCATATGCAACTTTATGCTAATGCTGTTACACCGCCACCGTTGGCTGAATTTTTGAAACTTTCACCAGCAACCCCAACAGGTAACAAATATACTGACCCCAAATATAAAACCCCACAGAAAACAAAAACATATGCCCCCACACGACTAAAAAAAACACACTGGCCCCCAAAGAAAAAAACAAACATTGTCCCAAACAGAAAACAATACATACACATTGGTGGCCCCAACAGGAGAAAAACACATGACACCAGACAAAAAAAAAAACATTAAACGCTAGCCCCCACAGGAATAACATAAATACATAACAGCAAAAAAAAATTTTTTACTTCCTAAAAAAAATAGATGGTTTTTCTAATTACTTCAAACATCTAGACGCCGCTGACTGGATGGCACCCTCCATCCCTGTACCACTGGGCCCAGCAGCACATTCCTGCAGAAGACGAGGTGTGGGTGGACCATATGGAGCAGGCAGCTTCAGTGCTTCCCGCATCATTACATTACACAGCGGGCAGCACTTCAGCCCTGACCGCATGCTGCTCCTCCGCTCATTAAGGGAGCGCCTCTCTCATATATGCTCATTGCAGAACCTCCCCATACATATAACCCTGGCAGGGCCGGTGTAAGGCTTCTCAGCACCCTAGGCAAAACATCAACCTACTGTACCCCCCCCCCCCCCCCCTTCCTTCTATACTGCCAATACCCACTTTTCAACCCTTTAAGGCATACTTGCTTAACGATCCGGAATAGATTCACCCAAAACTCGGGTGGTCCTCGCAGCCCCCTGGGAAGGTGGGCACGTTCCCTGGAGGCCCCCAGGAGAGGGCAGCAAAACAGGAAAGTATGCCCCAAGGGAAAGTATGGAGGCTAGGCCTTAGAAGTTCCACAGCCATCACCTGAATTAAGTACAACAAGGATCCTCATAGACATCCTTGATTTTATGATAGGCAGAATTGGTGGCGCCCCACCAGATCTCAGCGCCCTAGACAGCTGCCTAAAGCTGCCTAATGGTAGAGCCGGCCCTGATCCCTGGTCATATTCTTGGCTCTAAAAAAATAGTTCAATATCTATCTATATCTCTCTATCTATATCTGTTTGTCTGTCTGTCCGTCTGTCTGTAAGACAAGCACAGGCGCTCCTTGGTGCAATTACGCTTTTTCAAAAACTTTTATTCCATTTAAAAGACACTGATAAAGCTGCGAGCTTTGCAGCTTACCGGGTTGACCACAATGAGGGCCAATATGCCGTAATGCCCATTACACATTTTGCCACACATTATGCTATGCGTAATGCCCCAAGTACTGCTTATACACATAATGCCACCAGTAGTGCCCCTTACACAATGCCCATTATTGTACAAATTACACCCAGTAGTGCCTATTATACAGAGTAGTAGAACCCTTACACTTACATAATGTCCACAGTAGTGGTGCGGTTCACACATAATGCCCACTGTTGGCCACAGTAGTAGACAGTAGAAGTGCTGTGTAAAGCCCGCACTAGTTGTGGACAGTAGTAGTGCTGCATAATGCCCACACCAGTTTCTGACAGTTGTAGCACTATGTAATGCCCACACCAGTTGCCGACTCTAGTAGCGCTGCGTAACGCCTACACCAGCTGCCAACAGTAGTAGCGCTGCTTAATAGAAAAAAAGTAGGCGGCGCTAAAGGACACCGAAGACACACAGTCTTAAAAAAGTACAAATTTATTTAACAATAATCACAATAAACAGTTAGTTATAAAACTGAAAACACCGGCCGGTGATTTGTAAGGTTAAGAAAACCTATTGGTGCATAAGTAACGATTTTTAAAGCATCTCCAGGTATACTGGATGCAATTTGCACAGCCCAGCAGAGGTTGTATGGTACTATTAGTATCCCATATAAAGCACATATATTATTGCAGAGCTTTATCAGCGATTAAAGCAGACATAGGATTAGTTACTGGCAGTCTTTTGTGCAAAGCAATGTTAGTCTGGTATCAAAGGCTTAGATAGCGTTTTAGGCAGACATACTTCTTTTAAGCACAGGCAAGGGTTAATTTCCAGCCAAACATTATCACTCAGTCATTAGAGCCACATAAAAGCTTGGAGATGTTAAAAAGCTTTGTAATTGAATGGATGCAGAAAAGGTATACTTATGCTCCGTTTGTAATCCACTGTTAGGGGAGTTGATTCTGTTGCCCACGCCTGGAGAGGGTTCACGGCTGTTTGCGCTGTCAGCCTTATCTCGAACACGCTGCTCCGGCTTCCGGGTCTCCCAGCAGGGTGCTTTCAGAGTGTCAATTGACAAATAAAGTTTTCCTGTGACGCGTTTCCCCGCCTCTTGGAGCGTCAGCGGCTTCCTCAGATGGCTTGTAGGTGCCCCCTTGCTCGTATTTATCGGGGCAGGCGCCGCCCATATGGGCGTTTTTATTTTTCAACATCAATTTGATCTGTTTGGCACATGCGCAGTTGTATTGAGATCCAAGCCTCGACCTCATATACGTTTGTACTTCCTTGTAAACTTTGCATATATGTGCAGCTAAGCCTCATTTATAGAACCTGCTGTTATATCTGCACCTTGTGGTTTTCAACATAATAGGGAAATATATACATCATAAAAACATCATTTTAGAACAGGTTTATTAGAAGCTAGCAATTACTCAATATGTCGCCATTATTTATTGAGAAAAACAATAATATTAAATATAAAAAAATAATAATAATAAAAATCAAAATAAAAACAATATATATAACATAACTATTCAGGCAGAATACCTGTAGGTAATAAAAAAAATATACATATATATATATATATATATATATATATATATATATATATATATATATATAGAAATAGAGATCATTCCCTCATAAAGGAGGTAAATTTAATGAGCATATGCGTCTGCATATTTAATAGGTAGGACATAAATACATATAGACGGGTGTATGTCTAATCTCATGATAGGTCAAATTTCACATATAGACACATAATATGCTTTTAGAGAAGACATTCACCCATTAATGGAGGTCTATGAGACATAGTGTCATAACTCATCTAATCCAGTGTAATCACAAAATTATACTGTATATTCAAAAAATCGAGGAATGGGTAATCCGCAAATAAGGACGTATAGGTATAGATACTAATATGTACAATTTTTGTTGTCTGTTCTTTATTTTGTTTTTGTTTATTTTAACAGACTTTAATAAACCTTTATTTATTTTTACTTTTATTAATCTGGTTTGTTCTAGTGGTCTATATTGGTGCATAATACATTAGACGATATTCTTTACTATCAGGGTAAACCGGAAAATGGGTGGGGGAGGGAAGGGGGGAGGGGAAAAGGGGAGGGGGGGGGGAAGGGAGGAAGAGGGGGAACGGGGCCAGGGGGGAGGGAAGGCAGGCATCTGATGAAAACAATGGGGGGTACAGTGGATATAATGGTGCCACTTTACATCATTGAAACCGGGGGGTGGTACTGAATAAAGGGGAAAGAGGTACAGTTAGTATATTCACACTACTATTTCATATCAGGAAGGAATATTATTATTTAAAGGGTAACACTTTATATAGGGATATCTTTAGCCATAGAGATATTTTCAGGGGGACATCAATATACATAACCAGGCAAAACCTATGATGTTGGAGATCTTATATGCAGATGATGGTTCTATTGGCCTTTCTATATTCAAAAAACTTCAGATATTATTTAGTTCAATGGAGTCGTTTAGGCCATTGGGGACCATTGTCCCTAACTGGAATATCCAGTATGCTTCCCTTCTGCACAAACGCCCAAATCGATCTCCCCCTCTTTCTGTAGGTTTGATGTGCTCTATTGCTCTAATCCGTACATCTTTGATAGATTGCTGCTGGCAATATGATACATGTTTTGATAGGGGATGGGTTCTAATCCCCGCTAGGATGTTCCGCCTATGTTTCATGTATCGAATGTGCAGACTCCTCGTAGTGCGCCCCACATATTGGAGGCCGCACCCGCATTCTATCAAATATATAACGTATGTGGTTTTACAACTCATAAAATCTTTTATTTTATACAGTTTGATTAGAGAAGGACATGAATTCTATACTTTTTTGGTTACCATACAGGCATGTTTGACATTTGCTGTTCCCGCATTTATGAAACCCCACGGGAAGATTTGATAGCCAGTTTTTGTTTTCCATTTCACTTGTCTGTGAATTTTTGTTTTTATTTTTATTTCCCTTTTTACTGTCAAAATGGCTTTTTACTAACTTTGATTTCAAGTTTTCCCCCTTTCTGAAAATGACTTTGTTTTTTGTCCCCAGCGCATCTTTTAACAAATCATCCTGTTTCAAAATAAACATGTTATTATTAATTATTTTTTGAATTTTATGGGCACAGTTATTATACTGCGTTATAAATGCTATATTTCTGTCCACTGTGCCTATTGCCTTTTGTTTCTTCTTAGGGGTCGTAATTTTGAGGAGATTTGTTCTTTCTATCTTTGTAACTTCTTTGTGGGCTTTAGTGACTAAACTTTGTGGATATCCTTGGTCTATGAATGACTGCATTGTGTTTTCTGACTGTTTTTGGAAGGATGCTTCTGATGAACAATTTCTTTTTATTCTGACTAGCTGGCTTTTTGGGATGTTTGTCTTCCAGCTTTTTGCATGAGCACTATCAAATTTGAGATACCGATTTTGATCGACTGCTTTTATGTATGTTTCTGTTTCTATCCTGTTATTCCGGATGGAGAGCGCAATATCCAAAAAGTTTATAGTAAACGTGCTGTGAGTGGAGGTGAAGTGGAGGCCAAAATTATTTTTATTTAAATTATTAGTGAACTGGTTAAGTGATTCTATATCCCCATCCCAAATAATAAACAAATCATCAATATACCTGCCATAGAGGACCAGGTTCCCCCCGAGCTCGTTCCCCCACACATGCTCCTCCTCGAAGGCACCCATGTATAGGTTCGCGAAGCTCGGAGCGAATCTAGTCCCCATGGCAGTCCCCCGTGTTTGTAAATAATAATGTGAATCAAACAAAAAAAAAATTTAAAGGGAAATCCCAATAAGGGAGCAACCTCTCCCATAAAAGAATGCCCAGATATGCATAAATTATTTAATAAACTAGAAAACCTGTGCATGTCCGAGACTCGTCATTGGTGGGACCAGATCACCCTCCAGAAGTATCTGGAGGGTGATCTGATTCCCAGAGGCTTGAGAATTTTAAAATCATCCACATTTCAGGATGATCAGGAGTTCACAAAAAAATGGAATGAAAATCTCGACACCTGCTCAAAAAACCTGATGAGGCTACTAATTAGCCAAAGGGAAAAACGAGTCTTGGAGATGCAGGGTGAAATAGAGAAGGTTTATGAACAACTAAAAGGTTTTGAAAAAACTCAGGACTATAGAGAAAGAGACAATAGAGTGAATCAAAATATCAAGAAATTTGAGGAGGACTTGATATATAGGAAAGAATCAAAAATGGACAGAGACCTAAATGATTATGAAAAGGGCGAGGTCCATAATTTTAATAGAAATCAAAACAAAAGAGATTATTCAACACAGAGAGTTAGGTCTAGAAATGAAAGACCCCAGAAACAAAATAGAAGCAGGGATTTTGAAAGTAATAGGGGTGACCAGACATATGGGAGATATACTCCAAATAATAGACGTAACAATAGATACAATAGTTATAAAAGAGAAAGGGTAAATTATAACTATCAAAATAGGAATGATTATCAGACATACCCAAATAAAAATAAAAATAACCATCAGACATATAATAATCCAGAAAGGTATGATTTTAGGGGTACAAACCGTTATGAAGCGCTGCAAGACTACCAGTCCCCAAGCCAAAGATTGATGGGGAGACAAAAAAGAATAGATAGCGTACAAACGGAAATTGAGGATGATTGGGACCAATCACCCCAACCAAATCCCCATCATCATTTTTTAGAGCAGCGCCACAAAGACGTAAGACCCAAAATATTACCAGTAAAAAGAATAAGATCAAAAGACGACGGGGAACCAGGGGAGGAAAACGAAAACAGACAACAAAAAAACCAGTGCATCAGGTAACATCTAATAACAAAGGAGTCTTCAATCTGTCACGAAAAAAATTGACAGATGAAGAAAAATCTATTTTAGAAAAAGGACTAAACTTTGCGCCTGTTTCAGGGCCAAATATGTTTAAATTATTTGTGGACCTTAACCATTTCACTCGCACACTAAGTAGGAAACGTTACTTTGCAATTAAGGCATTAAAAAGTAAAGATCAGGATACCACTCCAATACTTTTGGATAGTGAAGACCGAAATGTCCTTGAAATGCTTGAATCATTGGAAAGGGAATCTAGCCGGGAACAAAACCCGGAAGATTCATCTCTCCTACCAGTAAAAGTCTATGACTATGAAAGGATGTCTAAATTTAGGAAGAAATCAGACTTCTACCCACTTCAATATAAAGGGCCATACATAGAGAGCTTCCATAAAACAACACTTGAACAGTTTAACACCATGTGTAAAAAATCAGAAACAAAACGAACGCAGGACAACCTAAAACCAAAAGAACGCAGGGCACTCAAATTATTGTATACCGATCACCAAATTACAATAAAAATGGCCGACAAGGGCGGAGGCGTAGTTGTGCTTAATACTGACGACTACGTCAAAGAATGTTATAGACAATTACAAGATCTGAGATTCTATAAACGCCTTGAAGGCAACCCTACGGTGGGATATCAAAAAGAAATGAGAGATATGCTTGACCTGGCCCTGGTGGGGGGCGCAATATCCAAAGAAGTTTTGGTACTCTTTACCTAGATGGGCGCCAGCGATTGAAATCGCGGGCGTCGGTGGTAAAAATCGCGGGTAAATCGGGATGCCCGCGATGACCGCGATTTTCCCATAGGGAACAATGTTAAAAAGGCTGATTGACCGCGATTTTACTGTTAAATGCCTCAATGGACCCGATTTGGCCATAGGAATCAATGTTAAATGGGCCACAGAGCCCAAATAGGCACAATTAACCCTTAAATGTCCCCCCCAATTTTTAACGCCACCCCACGATCCACGCCAACCCGAAGCGTGGCGAGCGTAGCGACCCCACGAGGGGTGGCGGTACGCGTCCTACGACCTTTTCATGCCCTACTATCCACTAGGGCGTGGAGTGAGAATAGAATAGTGTGGCGAGCGCAGCGAGCCACCGAGCCTGAAGCGTGGCGAGCGCAGCGAGCCCCGCGAGGGGACGCGGATACCTTCACAGGTAGACGCGTCCCCTCGCGGGCTTCACAGGTGTCCGCGTCGCCACGGACACCTGTGAAGCCCGCGAGGGGACGCGTATAACTGTGAAGGTATCCGCGTCCCCTCGCGGGGCTCGCTGCGCTCGCCACACTATTCTATTCTCACTCCACGCCCTAGTGGATAGTAGGGCATGAAAAGGTCGGAGGACGCGTACCGCTGCGCTCGCCACGCTTCGGGTTGGCGTGGATCGTGGGGTGGCGTTAAAAATTTGGGGGGACATTTAAGGGTTAATTGTGCTTATTTGGGCTCTGTGGCCCATTTAACATTGATTCCTATGGCCAAATCGGGTCCATTGAGGCATTTAACAGTAAAATCGTGTCCATCGGGCCTTTTAACATTGATTCCTATGGCAAATCGGGAGCATCGCGTCGCGGGCATCGCGGGTACATTTATGGCCGGCCGCGACGCGACCGACACGATTTCCATGTTTAACATGGGTTTCAATGGGAAATCGCGGGCATCGCGTCGGTCGCGTCGCGGCCAGACATAAATGTACCCGCGATGCCCGCGACGGGCGCCCAACTAAGTAAAGAGTACCGAAGTTTTTAATTTTCTCTTTCACACCCATCCCATCACTCCAACATTTTATTATTTACCAAAAATTCACAAATCACTTATTTCACCTCCTGGTCGTCCAATAATTTCCGGTGTAGGGTCCCTCACGAATAATTTGTCACAATTTGTTGATCACTACCTACAGAGTCACGTGGAGGGCCTGAGATCATACATCAGAGACACTAAACATTTTCTTAACAAAATAAAAGATATCGAATGGAAAGAGAGTTACCATCTACTCACATGCGATGTCGAGGCCCTCTATTCAAACATTCCCCAGAAACAAGGGGTGGAGGTGATTAAACAATTTTTGGAAACGGATGTAGAGATCTCAGACCCCCTACGTCACCTCATTACACAAGCCATTACTTTTATTTTAGAACACAATTATTTTTTGTTTGATTCACATTATTATTTACAAACACGGGGGACTGCCATGGGGACTAGATTCGCTCCGAGCTTCGCGAACCTATACATGGGTGCCTTCGAGGAGGAGCATGTGTGGGGGAACGAGCTCGGGGGGAACCTGGTCCTCTATGGCAGGTATATTGATGATTTGTTTATTATTTGGGATGGGGATATAGAATCACTTAACCAGTTCACTAATAATTTAAATAAAAATAATTTTGGCCTCCACTTCACCTCCACTCACAGCACGTTTACTATAAACTTTTTGGATATTGCGCTCTCCATCCGGAATAACAGGATAGAAACAGAAACATACATAAAAGCAGTCGATCAAAATCGGTATCTCAAATTTGATAGTGCTCATGCAAAAAGCTGGAAGACAAACATCCCAAAAAGCCAGCTAGTCAGAATAAAAAGAAATTGTTCATCAGAAGCATCCTTCCAAAAACAGTCAGAAAACACAATGCAGTCATTCATAGACCAAGGTTATCCACAAAGTTTAGTCACTAAAGCCCACAAAGAAGTTACAAAGATAGAAAGAACAAATCTCCTCAAAATTACGACCCCTAAGAAGAAACAAAAGGCAATAGGCACAGAGGACAGAAATATAGCATTTATAACGCAGTATAATAACTGTGCCCATAAAATTCAAAAAATAATTAATAATAACATGTTTATTTTGAAACAGGATGATTTGTTTAAAGATGCGCTGGGGACAAAAAACAAAGTCATTTTCAGAAAGGGGGAAAACTTGAAATCAAAGTTAGTAAAAAGCCATTTTGACAGTAAAAAGGGAAATAAAAATAAAAACAAAAATTCACAGACAAGTGAAATGGATAACAAAAACTGGCTATCAAATCTTCCCGTGGGGTTTCATAAATGCGGGAACAGCAAATGTCAAACATGCCTGTATGGTAACCAAAAAAGTATAGAATTCATGTCCTTCTCTAATCAAACTGTATAAAATAAAAGATTTTATGAGTTGTAAAAACACATACGTTATATATTTGATAGATTGCGGGTGCGGCCTCCAATATGTGGGGCGCACTACGAGGAGTCTGCACATTCGATACATGGAACATAGGCGGAACATCCTAGCGGGGATTAGAACCCATCCCCTATCAAAACATGTATCATATTGCCAGCAGCAATCTATCAAAGATGTACGGATTAGAGCAATAGAGCACATCAAACCTACAGAAAGAGGGGGAGATCGATTTGGGCGTTTGTGCAGAAGGGAAGCATACTGGATATTCCAGTTAGGGACAATGGTCCCCAATGGCCTAAACGACTCCATTGAACTAAATAATATCTGAAGTTTTTTGAATATAGAAAGGCCAATAGAACCATCATCTGCATATAAGATCTCCAACATCATAGGTTTTGCCTGGTTATGTATATTGATGTCCCCCTGAAAATATCTCTATGGCTAAAAATATCCCTATATCAAGTGTTACCCTTTAAATAATAATATTCCTTCCTGATATGAAATAGTAGTGTGAATATACTAACTGTACCTCTTTCCCCTTTATTCAGTACCACCCCCCGGTTTCAATGATGTAAAGTGGCACCATTATATCCACTGTACCCCCCATTGTTTTCATCAGATGCCTGCCTTCCCTCCCCCCTGGCCCCGTTCCCCCTCCCCCCCCCCTCCTTTTCCCCTCCCCCCCCTCCCCCTCCCCTTTTCCCCTAGCTAGCTTCTAATAAACCTGTTCTAAAATGATGTTTTTATGATGTATATATTTTCCTAATATGTTGAAAACCACAAGGTGCAGATATAACAGCAGGTTCTATAAATGAGGCTTAGCTGCACATATATGCAAAGTTTACAAGGAAGTACAAACGTATATGAGGTCGAGGCTTGGATCTCAATACAACTGCGCATGTGCCAAACAGATCAAATTGATGTTGAAAAATAAAAACGCCCATATGGGCGGCGCCTGCCCCGATAAATACGAGCAAGGGGGCACCTACAAGCCATCTGAGGAAGCCGCTGACACTCCAAGAGGCGGGGAAACGCGTCACAGGAAAACCTTATTTGTCAATTGACACTCTGAAAGCACCCTGCTGGGAGACCTGGAAGCCGGAGCAGCGTGTTCGAGATAAGGCTGACAGCGCAAACAGCCGTGAACCCTCTCCAGGCGTGGGCAACAGAATCAACTCCCCTAACAGTGGATTACAAACGGAGCATAAGTATACCTTTTCTGCATCCATTCAATTACAAAGCTTTTTAACATCTCCAAGCTTTTATGTGGCTCTAATGACTGAGTGATAATGTTTGGCTGGAAATTAACCCTTGCCTGTGCTTAAAAGAAGTATGTCTGCCTAAAACGCTATCTAAGCCTTTGATACCAGACTAACATTGCTTTGCACAAAAGACTGCCAGTAACTAATCCTATGTCTGCTTTAATCGCTGATAAAGCTCTGCAATAATATATGTGCTTTATATGGGATACTAATAGTACCATACAACCTCTGCTGGGCTGTGCAAATTGCATCCAGTATACCTGGAGATGCTTTAAAAATCGTTACTTATGCACCAATAGGTTTTCTTAACCTTACAAATCACCGGCCGGTGTTTTCAGTTTTATAACTAACTGTTTATTGTGATTATTGTTAAATAAATTTGTACTTTTTTAAGACTGTGTGTCTTCGGTGTCCTTTAGCGCCGCCTACTTTTTTTCTATTGGTATCCTTTCTAAGAGGGGTTGAGTATCCCCCCTAGACGGCAGCAAGGACACAGCACTTTTCCCAGCGCTCTGCTATTTATTCTCTTTTCTGCGCTGCTTAATACCCTTACCAGTTGCCGACAGTAGTGACACTGCATAATGCCCACACCAGTTGCCGACAGTAGTATCCCTGTGTAATGCCCACACCAGTTGCCGACAGTAGTGACACTGCATAATGCCCACACCAGTTGCCGACAGTAGTGACACTGCATAATGCCCACACCAGTTGCCGACAATAGTGACACTGCATAATGGCCTCACCAGTTGCCGACAGTAGTGACACTGCATAAAGCCCACACCAGTTGCCGACAGTAGTGACACTGCGTAACGCCCTCACCAGTTGCCGACAGTAGTATCCCTGCGTAATGCCCACACCAGTTGCCGACAATAGTGACACTGCATAACGCCCTCACCAGTTGCCGACAGTAGTGACACTGCATAAAGCACACACCAGTTGCCGACAGTAGTGACACTGCGTATTGCCCTCACCGGTTGCCGATGGTAGTATCCCTGCGTAATGCCCGCACCAGTTGCCGACAGTAGTGAAACTGCGTAACGCCCTCACCAGCTGCCGACAGTAGTATCCCTGCATAATGCCCACACCAGTTGCCGACAATAGTGACACTGCATAATGGCCTCACCAGTTGCCGACAGTAGTGACACTGCATAAAGCCCACACCAGTTGCCGACAGTAGTGACACTGTGTAACGCCCTCACCGGTTGCCTACAGTAGTATCCCTGCGAAATGCCCACACCAGTTGCCGACAGTAGTAGTGCTGCATAATGCCTGCACCAGTAGTAGTGCTGTGTAACGCCAGCACCACCACCACTTTTTTTTACCTTAAAGGCTGGCTGCCTGGCAGGCGATCTGCTTCTTCTTTCTTTCATTATCTATGCTCCCGTGTAGCTCCGCCCCCTTCCACTTGTGTAGCTCCGCCCCTTCCACTCATGTGGCTCCGCCCCCTTCCACGATCTGCTGTCATGACTGAGTGATGATGAGTGACATTAAAGGGGGTTGGGGGACAGAAGGGAGCTCGGCTCTGTGCTGCCGGCGCTGCTGTCTCATGCACTCAGTGTGACTGTGACAGTGAGCTGGCAGCCGGCAGCCACAGAGACTGACTGAGGGCAGCATCGGCGGAGATATACAGCAGGGAGAGCGACTCGCACGGCTGGCCGCTCCCTGCTCCATCCTCACACAGACGGCCGGTGACAGTGCAGAGACAGAACCGCGGGAGCAGCTGCGTGCTGCCGGACATGCGCACCAGCCCTCCCGCGGACATTTAAGAGCAGGCGCAGCCATTTTTGTTTGGGGCAAAGTCCGCGGCCAAGCAAGGGAGGGGTGAGCAGCCCCTTAATGACTATTATGGGCCGGCCCACCGGGAAACGGCCCGGTTTCCCGCCAGGCCAATCCGCCCCTGTGAATGATTGATTTTTAATGATGGTGGAGGGGAGTGGGAGCCAGTCAATCAGCTTTGCCAAATCGTTCATCGTGCATACACATGAAACGATTGGTACACATTGCTAAAGATTGGTCTATGATCTTTCTGCATTCAGGAAAGACCATAGACCTCGGCATCAATATCGTTCATACACACGGAATGTTTTGAGCGATTGGTCGTTTCAATCGGTTGGGAACGCCCAGATCTGTTGCCAAATCTATCTGTGTGTACGCACCTTAAGACAGATCAATTTCAACATGCATGAGATAGACATAAGGACCTCCTTATAAAGAAATAAGGATCAAATAGTGTTTGCGATATGGTTAAAAAAGGGGCACACTAGACGGGCCGAATGGTTCTTATTTGCTTATCAATTTCTATGTTTCCTAGTATTTGGATAATACACAATTAAATGATGCAAACCAAAAAAACCATACAGAATTAAAAAAACTTGCAAAAAAAGATAGTACCAGTTGTAATCTGGATTTTAACTAAAATTTAAAAAAATCATTTTCCAAGTTTCTATAACTTACTCACCGTTACATCATCATCACTCCAGCCATCTTGAATATCCCCCAGCAGCTGCTCCAGACGTAATTTTTCGTCATCCATGAGAAGCACTTGGGAGCCAGCGTCTTTCGCTAACTGTAATATAAACAGTCAGTCAGATCTCATTAGTGCTTGGCTACAATTGAACGATCATGCAAGCACTGCCAACAATAACAGGCTTTTTACATCACATTTAACAGGAGCACTAACACGATTTGCTTCCTCGCAGCCTAAATTAGTAATCACAGAACAACTCCACAATCACTCCTTACACGCAGGAGATACCAGAGCCCATTCTACAGAATAACAGCATTTTTGTTCCTCACTATATTTCTAAAATGTCTACAGTCCATGTTAATAATATATTAACCTTCTTCAGCAATAAAAAGTCCAGTCCCCAAACCATGTCTACAGCACGCTGCCAAGAATTGCAATTATAGGGAGTTGTTCCTTTTTATATAGAAGACTTTGGCCACATATGGCATTTGGTGCAAAAGATGAATGTGAGGTAACCTCACACTGCATTACGGGAAATTTTGCTACAAACGGAAAGGGTCGTAAGCAAGGCAGTAATTATGATCTCAGTATGGACTCCTGGCTGAAAGTCGTCCCTTGCGGATAAGACAATAATTCAAATAATAAAACAAGACTTTTTTTAAATGTAGACAAAGGCGGCGACTCATCCTTTAGCTCTTTTGAAATATGTGGTTTTATCTACGCAAAACAGCTGTAAGCAAAGAACTTTCCTTGTCTGTCACTCACTCCGTTAAGATGTGTGGCTACTGTTTATTTGTATAAAGTTTTGTCTTGTGACAGTGTTGCATGGGCAGTGGATAATCCCTATGCAATTGCTAATGTTATCTGTAGTAAGGATTACTTGCAGCACTTGAATATTTGGAAGGGACAGAAGAAAAGAAGACTCTCTTTCTGGGGCACTCTTAGAAAATCAAATCTAAAAAAGTGTGAATTTTTCATTTTTTATGTAAAATATAACTTTTAATGTCATGGTAAAAATATTGCTGGGTAAATATATTCCTAGCCTTAAGGGGGAGTATATTAATAAAAATCTCACCCCTAAATATAAGCAGGAAACTAACACATTGCGTATACACTTTTGGTTTCCTATTTCACTGTATGTCTTTGATCATCCCATGTCACATATTTTAACATGACATATTAAAAGTTATATTTTAAATTTAAATACATTTTACACACTTATATTTGATTTTATAAGAGTGGCCTAGAAAAAGAGTCTTCTTTTCTTCTGTCCCTTCCAAAATAATTTGGACTAAAAGGAATAAATTTGGACTCAAGGGAGCACCACCAACCAGATACCTGACCCCTACAAGTGCCTCAACAATTAAGATAGTTGGTATAGGCTACCCAGGCCACATCCTCCATAACGTGGGTCCGCTCGTTCTGTAGCGGAACCCAACGTGGAGGTAAAACCTTGTGTGAAATTCATTATTCATTAATTAGAAATAACTTTAAAAAAAAAGATAGACCCAACTAAATTAGCAATTAATTGGAACTGCAAGTCCAAATTATATAATTCTATAAGATAGTGACATCTTTGTTTGATATAGACCTTTAACATAACCCAGAGGTTCTGTAACATGGTCCTCAAGGCACACCAACAGTCATTTTTCTAAGTATATCCATGGCTCAGCACAGATGATTAAATCAAATTGATTGAGGTACTAAATAAGTCACATAGCCAAGCATGGATATATTTGAACATGGACCATTGGGGTGCCTTGCGGACTGCTTATGGAACCCTCTGACATATACATACCTCAATGTTCCTTTGAATGAAGTTTACACCCTTCTTACTGCTTTTGCTATTCTTTTGCTTCGTACTTTGATGTGATATTTGACTGCTATTTAATGAGTCACCTATATCACTGCCAGAAACATTACCTAAAAGACAGATAACGAGATGACTCCAAATCCATTTCAACAGCAAAAAACAAATCTAATATTACCCCACAGATTACACTGGATATAGTATAGCATATAAATATAACACCCATGACTGATGTATAACAATCATGTAGGCTGCAGCCAATAGCGAGCATTTTAGAGTTCATAATGATCACTCAGATTAGTAGAATACAGGCTTAGGTAAATCAGCAGCTTAGACAAAGTGGGGCCCTGACCCACTGCACAGACCCCTATTGTTTTTGATTATATATTAAATAAGCAAGGCCAAAAAAAAAGTACGCTCAACTTGGCTGTTTTTTTAAGAGATCAGTTGCATGGCAAAGGCATAGGGGTATATTCAATGTCCAACTGTCGGAACGTCGCGACAGTCAGAATCCCGAGACGTTTTCTGCTAGCTCGCTTGCAAATCGACAGGTCTTGACAAGTCTGTCAAGTGTCGAAAAGTGGGCTTGTCAACGAAAACAGCTGTGAATTGTTGAGAAACGGCCTTGACTTTGCCAATCCATGGTCGTTTCCGATTAAAACAGATCTCGCTTGTTTTAAAGTCGGATCTGTTTTGTGCCGCAAACAGCCCCAGAGTGTATATCTGCCAGTAGAATGATGGACTGTAACTTGCACACTATACATATATATATAAATATATACTGTATGCGATATGGTTTAATATTTTGAACAAACCAGCTTTTACTGGCAAGGATAAGTCCTGACAATAGTGGGTTTTTTTTGTATATTGTTAACTTGTGCTGGCCTTAAGGTGCCCATACACATTACAATAACAGCGTGCAATGCGACGCATTATCGGGCGGATTGCAACGCATGCGTTTTGCATGCGATTTGCGTGCAATGCGATCCGCGGGCAGTACAAAAAGTATATGCAGCACATAACTTTTTGTACTGTGCGATGCAATGCTCGCGGGAGCGCGCAATGCATCGCATGTTGCTTATCGCAACGTGTATGGGCACCTTTAGAAATCAACATTCTCGCCCTACTTATGCCACCAATGCAGTGAGACAATTGAAAAGGCAGTTCATGCAATACTGAAGCCCAAATATAAGGACAAGCAAAACATGTTTTCAGGATTACTGTAGAAACAAGTGTGATTAATTACTGAAATAGAAAAATAAATGCGCTCATCTGTTCTGCAGACAGAAATCCTGAAAATACGACCTGCTGTCGATTTTTGATTATTCACAATGAGATTCTATACTGTAGACCAGGGGTCCTCAAACTATTTTGCTCTGGGGCCCCATCAGACAATAAAAATATTTATGGGACCCCAGCAAGTTACTGCAGAAGGTCATCACATCACATGGGTAGGCAGCCGACAGCACATACATGGCAGCATTGTGGAGGCACAAAATGATGGGAGGAGTCTAATATGACAGACAATTCAACAGATTGTTCAGACTCCTCAGACTCCTTGATTAGATTAGAAAAGTCATCAGTCTGATGGTCACCAACATGGAGTCGCGACCCCATGCTAAGCAGGTGGGGACCCACTTTGGGCTCAGGACCCACAGTTTGAGAACCGCTGCTGTAGACAATATCTTAGTGCAAAGGATTAGAAGACACCTACCAGGTCAGGCACCGGTGCTCCTTTTTGATCCTGCAGAATGAGCAGGTCTTCACAAAGATGTTAAAAGTTAGAACCAGACCAAAATTTAGGATACAGCGGGGGAAATTTACTACTGTAAGATGTGTATTCTACTTCACATGTGATGTTGCTATGGGCAACCAATCAGATCCTGTCTTCTATCTTCTAGAGGGTGCAAAATAAATAAAAAGTAGATACTGATTGGTTGCCCATAGCAACATCACATGTGAAGTAGAGCACAAATCTTAGTAAATTTCCCCCAGTATATCATATGCCAAGCATAATATGCACAGCCATATTTGTAACCAATTGCAGGCCCTGACCCTTGTAGGATAGGCATTCTACCACCAAGACCCTGAATAATCTGCTAGCCTTTGGCTGAATGAGTACAATAGACCCAACTGATTGCTGTGTTAAAGATCTGTTGGAGGAAGAGTAGGATTGTGTCATTAAGTTAATGCAGGTGGTTTGATTGGCAGTTGTCTATAATACGGGGGAAAATGAAGCCTGGGTCCCTACTTGGAACATTGGGTAATTGCCCAGCCAAGTGGCTCCTAGACTCTCTTCAATCATGGCACACTAGAGTATCCGATATATTTTCTTCATGAAAAATTTATTGAATGTGCGCATTATTATTGAAAAATTGTGCTTACCTGTCATCCTTTTACCCCTTTCATACCGCACCTCAGACTTGGGTAATTGCCATGTTGGTGACATACGGTGAAAGCACCAAAGTGTATAACCTGGGTCGACTAACCCGGCAATTTGACTCAGGTTATAAGAAAAGTTAAATCCGCTCTGTATAATGGGTGACCCAGGTTTAATAACGCGTCAGACCCGGGTCGGAGCCCAGTTGAACACAGGATCGAGATCCCGGTTCCGACCCGGTATAGCGATATGAAAGGAGTATTAGGTTGAGTGAAGTGGTTTTGGACAAGGCAACATTTTCTCTGTCCACACATTTTAAGACCTGCAGCCAATGGATTTTGCTTATCATATTAACCATAAACAAGATCATTTGGCACTAGACCTCCAACCAGTTTAGGATCCACTGGCCTAGCTTAGGATAACACAATTTGTTTGGTAGCATTTTTGGATTTCCTTTACACTTCTTTCATTAGGTGAGGTAAAACTCACATTAATGAATTGTCTATACATCTGTCTTGCTGCAAAGGGTCAAAAAAGATTACATATTCTAAATGAATAAGATTAGTAAATATAGTAGTGCTACTCAGGCCGATAAATGGAGGCGATTACCTTGTAAGGCATCTGGGTCAGCAGCAGAGTCCTCAGGAGGAAGTTGAGTTGAAAACACTGGAAGAAATGTTCTCTCAAAGACAGCAATATCTCCTAAGCAAAGCAACATGATGGTCAAAATGTAGCATGCCATAAACGGTAACATAATAAACTAATATAATATTTCTTTAGTTTTTTAATATTCTCCGCTTTGGGCCTGATTCAGAGTTGATTGCTTATCAGTGAATTTGCGATCAAGCGATTATCATCTAGACTTTTTGTGTGTCCCCGCAACACTCCTTCTCAACTTCAGCTAAAGATGGTCTCTGTGGCTGCACTAATGCATCCGAGAATGCAACAGCTTCCTTTAACACGCCGACAACACACCCATAAAATGCCCATGAGAATGCCTTATTTTGAGTTCACTTCATGCCGCCTTCCAGCTACCACCCAGGAATGCCCATGTTTTTGCCATGCCATTCCTAACACCGGTGAGCCCGTACTCAACAGCATATGGCGTCCAACAGGGTAGCGCATGAGCCATATGTAGCTTTCAGAACTGTTTGCACACGTGCAGTGGCAAATAATCGTGCAACTGCTCTGACATAGGCACTGAGCCTACCTCTGAAGCAGGTCCTCTTTTACTGACTGAGCTATGCAAAGAATGAACGTTTCTAAAAACCAAACTAAGATCTACAGTTAGGTCCATATGTATTTGGACACTGATACAATTTTGTTACTTTAGCGGTTACCAAAATATATTTACGTACCAATCCTTTCTCTCCTCATTAGAACCTGTCAGCCAGCGGCATAATGCTGCGAATCACGAGTCTATGAAGAGTGTGAAGGGCCGAAATGACGCAACTCTCTTAGAAACGGTTTATTGGCCCTTACCCATGGAACGAGAATTTACAACATTACACCCCCATTTTGTACCAATGTTTCTGTGCACACCAGACCCTAAGCTGCTTCTACCTACTTCTGTTTTTTGGCAGAGTACCACGTTTGCCTTGGTTACCAGCCTGTCATACAATGGGGCAATATAAAGCTGGCCATACATCGGAACAATTTTGAAATATTAGCTTTCTACATGTTCTGGTGATAGTCTACATAGGACATATGATGTCCAGCTCTGCACATATTTTCCTATTACACTAGGCTGAATGCTATTTCTGCATCCAGTGCCTGGGATTGAATGCCCTCTGTCCAAGACCCAGCACATCAAAAGCAGCAACACTGCTTCTCCCTGCACACCCCATAGAGGTGCACATGGAAACTACGGCCTCTCAGCCTACGGTAATAGGCCAATATGTGTACCGCTGTACAATGTGGTGTTGTTCACCAGAGCATTACCTTGGAACGGAATTGCAACCTTTAAAACTAATAAAATTCTGATTGAAGGCCATGAACGCAGAAAGGAAATGTATGTAATGCTGTTTTAGGAGGGTGATCAAGATCCAAATTTAGCAGTATAAATCTCACTTTTATGATCAACGCATTGGAATTTTCAGAGAACTAGTTTGAAATGTTTTTGTTTTTAAATTTTTGGGGTTTATAAGGATACAAAAAAATCACTCCAGCTATAGTGGCAATATAGCTGTAAAAAAAAGGAAAAATGAGAAACCACTGTTTCTGCTCACAAATACATATTAGGTTAGGAGAACAGATCCTCAGTTGAAAGTAGCATACTTGCACCATTTTGGTATAAGGCCAGGACTGGCTCCTTTACAAAAATCTGCTTACATGCTTATACGGTGAGCTGGAATTTGGAGACATCGGCTGTAAAAAACCTGAGGTTACATTCTACATAAACTACTGCTCTCATATCCACTCTCATACTATAATGCTGAGCCATATATATAAAGTGTGAATTCACATGGTAATCATGTTCAACATTTGCTTCATTTTATTTAAATTCATTATTTTTTTTTTTTTTTACTTTTTTATTTACATAGAGCCAGCATATTTCACAGCAGCAAGAGAAAACACTTTCAGTTCTCAATCTCTGTCAGCCATAATATATGGGTATACCCTTAATCAGAGAGAGAGACAGGAAACGTCTGTAGAAGGTATACAGTGCGACGACTCCTTTCCCTGGCATCTGTCTGCCGTCTCTCAGCTCAGTAAGGCGCTATGTATACGTGTTCGTAGGATGGTTTAGTTCTTTTTGTCTGCTGTAGAGTTGCTTGTCTGGTCTAGGAAAGTCTTGATGACCTGCACAACACACCTCAGGGTGCAAGCAAGGGCGAGGTGGCTCCCTGCAGAACATTTGGTTCCTTTTCTGTGCAGGAGAACACACTCTGAAGGTGCTGAAGCTCCTCATTAACTGACAAGGAACACATCAAGGGCCCGATTCAGATCTGGTAATGCTGCCCACCAAAGCAAATCCGTCCCCATAACAAGCGAATCCCCTCACTACCATGCAAACGGATGTGTATGCTTACACGTCGGCTCGCATGCAGCCTCACAGAGGAAAGAGCATTCAATAGTCGCTCACCAGTCTAAACTTACTTTTATCCTGGACGTAGATGGCCAAGATGGAGGCGGGCCCCGATGTCATGTGAAGTCAGTCTCCTGCCCCAAGCAGGAATGGACACACCACAGGTGTCCTCCCAATGTTTCTATGGGCGCACCCTCCATTTTTGTGGGCATAACCATAAAACGTTGGCCGGCCCCAGCGGCCGACCATTGCCCATCTATCATTGAGCGAACGCCCTGGTGAGTGTTAAGCTCGCTGAAGGTATTCGCTTGGGGGGTTTCCACATGCGCAAACTTCCACCATCGGCCGGGGGAGCGAATTCGGTGCTCACATAGCAGGTCTGAATCGCTCCCCAAATGTAGGAATGGCCATCAAAGCTTACCCACAAATGTTACATCATTTTGCCAGAGTGGAGAGCCATCATTGGCACAATGCCCCCAAATGGTATTTTTTGTTTTATCATCACAGAGCCTAGACCCACCCCCTGATGTAATTGGCCTGCTGCCTAGTGAGTAATAGCGTAGGGATAACCTTTGCTGGACGAAACCAATAATGATTCTGTGGATGGTTCCATGCCATCGAGGTTAACCACAATGGTACCCTTAAAATAAGTTTCCCTTTTAGGGGTGCTTTATTTTAAAGTATTTTAGATAATTCAGTTAGTAATAATTTCCTTCTCAGAACCTGTAATAAGAGCCTTCCTAGGGGAAGAGAAGCAGGAACTCTCATCATACTGACATAAAGTCACTGGCTTCTATTCCCAGCATTACTGCAAGATATTTCCGAACAATGCAATCTCCAGGCACTAAAGAAAGCATCCGTCCTTACATGATCTAGAGCAGGGGTGTCCAAATTTTTTGCGACGAGGGCCAGATTTGTTGAAGTGTAAATGTGTGGGGGCCGACCATTCAGCCGGACATTCTTTGAATCATTAATCACATAAGAATGGTCCCCCACTCTGCCCCATTCACTCTATGTCCCCCAGCCTGCCCCTTCACTGTATTTCCCCCAGCCTGCACCATTCACTGTATGGGACCCACTCTGCACCGATTCACTCTGTCCCCCAGCCTGCCCCCCTTCTCTTAAGGTCTATCAGTGCCTCCATTCATTGTATGTCCCCAAGCTTGACGCTCCTTCACTGTATGACTTCAATTCACTATGTACCCCACTCTGCCCCCATTCCCTGTATGTCCCCCAGCCTGACCCTGCTCCCCCTTCTCTGAATGGCCATCACTGCCTCCATTCACTGTATGTCCCCCAGCCTGACCCTCCTTCACTGTATGTCCCCCACTCTGCCCCCTCCCTTCTCTGTATGTTTCCCAGCCCCTTGTTTGAGCCAGAGGAAGGAGAGGCAAAGCAGGCACTGCAAGGACAGGAGATGCTTGGGCTCCCGCTGCTGCCCTCCTCCGCTCTGCATGTTACGGGAGCAAGCTTCCCCCTTGCTGCCCCCCTCCCCAAACACTGCTGTCACTGTGATTGTGGAGTAGGGTGATATACAATTGCAACAGCAGGGGTAGGACACCAAAAACATCTGACTGTGGTGGCCGGCACCTCCTCACTGCAGCAGACAGCAAGGTAAAGGCGCGCTTGCCAAGGCCCCACCTTCAGTGTCCTGTGCAGTGCTTCCCACATCTGATGCTCTGCCCACTTCCAGCTGGAGGCTGCGGGCCGCTTGAAATGACAGCACGGGCTGCAATTGGCCCCCGGGCCTGACTTTGGACATGCCTGATCTAGAGGATGCTAATAGCGTCAGTGTCTGCTGCTGCAAGTCTTTTATTTACCATGTCCTATTTTGCATTTGTACTGTAAATTGTTATTTTCTTGTTGTTGTTTTTTTGCTCATCTATGTATTGTCAAGCGCTACGGATCCCTTGTGGCGCCATATAAATAAATTATAATAAAAATAATAATAAAAAAGAAAAGTAACAAAAAGAATGCAAACATTTGCTTCATACACACCGCACTTTGCTGAATAAGCAATACTGTATGTTCAGGTTTAATTACCAACAATTTGTGGCTTGTACGTAAGGAATGTATATAGCAGGCATGTAAAAAATGCAGTAATCAAGAGTGAAGTAATAACTTGTTTGGCGAAAATAAAGCTGCTCAAATATCTCAGAAGAATTAGTATGAAAATCGCATATGTAACATACAATAAAAAAAAAACAGCTCATATACTGTATACGCTTATATAAAGGGAGGCTGTGATCAACTAAAAAATCTGTAATAAACAAGGGATAAAAAAAAAAGCCACAAAAATTGTGACTCCTGCAAAAGTTCATACATTTGCTGTTATTTAACCAGATGCTGCCACCTGTTGGACATTGTCTTTATTATATTGACCATTGTGGAATTGAAAACATACTGTAAATCTGGGGGCAATTCAGTGACGAGGTAAGAAGTCATACTGCTAAAGTTAACACTATGAGGGTTATTCTGGTTCACTCGCAATGGCAAATTCACTCTCAGATGGACAAAACCATATGCACTGCAGGTGGGGCTGTAAGTATGACAGAGGAAACCACTTTACCTGCCATAAGGTCTGTGTACGCAACACTATGGAATAGCGTAGCTGTAAATGGGAATTTCAGTATGAATATCATCAGCTGTGGCACGAACATGAAGACACAGATCTTTAGCTAAACAGTTAAGAAGCCTTCGCTCTCCATTATTAAATTCTCTTCCTTTTCTACTATAATTGTTATGCCCCATTCCCTTAAATGTATATTTATATACATATATTGCATGTGCCCCTGCCAAATTTCAGCTCAGTATGTCCAAACACTTCTGAATTATAGCCCCTCAAACACCATGCCCCATCTCAGGAACTCTCTATGTGAGAATTCCATTTATTTGGGTCTGCATTGTGCGCGGGATGATCTGGCCCGGGGTCTGCATTGTGCGCGGGATGGTCTGGCCCGGGGTCTGCATTGTGCGTGGGATGGTCTGGCCCGGGGTCTGCATTGTGCGTGGGATGGTCTGGCCGGGGGTCTGCATTGTGCGCGGGATGGTCTGGCCCGGGGTCTGCATTGTGCGCGGGATGGTCTGGCCCGGGGTCTGCATTGTGCGCGGGATGGTCTGGCCCGGGGTCTGCATTGTGCGCGGGATGGTCTGGCCCGGGGTCTGCATTGTGCGCGGGATGGTCTGGCCCGGGGTCTGCATTGTGCGCGGGATGGTCTGGCCCGGGGGACTGCATTGTGCGCGGGATGGTCTGGCCTGGGGTCTGCATTGTGCACGGGACGGTCTGGCCGGGGGTCTGCATTGTGCGCGGGATGGTCTGGCCTGGGGTCTGCATTGTGCACGGGACGGTCTGGCCGGGGGTCTGCATTGTGCACGGGACGGTCTGGCCGGGGGTCTTCCTTGTGCATGGAATGGTCTGGCTGAGGGTCTGCATTGTGTGAGGGATGGTCTGGCCGGGGGTCTGCATTGTGTCCGGGATGCTTTGGCCAGGGGTCTGCATTGTGTGCGGGATGCTCTGGCCAGGGGTCTACATTGTGTGCGGGATGCTCGGGCCAGGGGTCTGCATTGTGTGCGGGATGCTCGGGCCAGGGGTCTGCACTGCGTGCGGATGCTCTGGCCAGGGGTCTGCACTGCGTGCGGGATGCTCTGGCCAGGGGTCTGCATTGTGTGCGGGATGCTCTGGCCAGGGGTCTGCAGTGTGTGCGGGATGCTCTGGCCAGGGGTCTGCAGTGTGTGCGGGATGCTCTGGCCAGGGGTCTGCATTGTGTGCGGGATGCTCTGGCCGGGGGTCTGCATTGTGTGTGGGATGCTCTGGCCAGAGGTCTGCACTGCGTGCGGGATGCTCTGGCCAGGGGTCTACATTGTGTGCGGGATGCTCGGGCCAGGGGTCTGCATTGTGTGCGGGATGCTCGGGCCAGGGGTCTGCATTGTGTGCGGGATGCTCGGGCCAGGGGTCTGCATTGTGTGTGGGATGCTCTGGCCAGGGGTCTGCATTGTGTGTGGGATGCTCTGGCCAGGGGTCTGCATTGTGTGTGGGATGCTCTGGCCAGAGGTCTGCACGGCGTGCGGGATGCTCTGGCCAGGGGTCTGCATTGTGCGCAGGATGGTCTGGACGGTGTGAGCTAACACACTGAAACGCGTTGAGTCACCATTCTCCACTGTTCCAGACCAGCATTCTTACCACCCGGGCTGCCACCCTCACCGTCTCAATTCACTAGCTTTTGTGAGGACCACTTGCCAATTTACAGACTATTCCAAAGGGATGTGACTGGCTAACTGGGTAAATACTGACCCCATTGCTGGGAAATATACCTGAACTTTACTACTATCAGACAACTTACCATTATCCAGTTCCAACTCTAAAACAATCGTTAGGGAGCTCCACCGTATAATTGAATGCACATTAACTTCCTATTTTCACCCCTCCAACTATAGGGTGTAATTTTGCTTCACTTTTCTAATTACCCCAAGGAGCCTCTCCCTTTCTTTTATTTGCTTTTAATGTGTACACATACACTATATGTACACATAAATGTTGCTAGCTCCATAGATGTGGGAAGCCCTGGCTTAAACCTGGTAGCCATTTTGTTAATCCAAGTCTGGCCTGCTACAGTACGTACTTCGACCATACTGTATGCACAATTAGTTGTCCCCATAGCCCAAATATTCTGGAAATGTTTTAAGGTGCCCACCGGCAGCCTCACCGATTCAACAGTGTCCAAATACGCAGCAATGGTGACAGATAAATGACTATATAAGCAACCCTATGGTCACACAAAATGGCTGCAGGAACGGAGATGCTGATGATATGTTTTGTGTGTATGGCCTCACAGAAGTAGGCGTCCCAAAAATGAACAGGTCCACATTTTAGTTGCCTCTCCCAAAAAACTACCCAAGTCTAGCAAATAAATTCTTACTGCAAGAGTAGCCATATTTTCTTGCAATTCAAATGTTGTATGCGCACATTCCCAATAGGACACATGCGCAATTGGCCAATGATTATGGCTCAACTGTGTAAATATCAAAATAGCGATCACCTGAATAAGACCCAAAATGTAAATGTACTGTAACTGCAATGCCCACACTGTGCTCAGTGGAGTGCATGTATATATATAAGGAACAAAAGTGTTGTATATCATTTTAAAGCTGCCCCAGTTAAGAATGAATAATCCAATCTGAAACTACTGTAGATGCAGGGCCGGACAAACATCTGATAAACATTTCTAGAAGCTTTACTCAAATTATCCCCCAGAGACCCAGGGCTGGATTTAAGTGTCAGACCGCCCCTAGGCATCGCATTTTTTGCCTATTATAGGGAGGGAGATAAAAGAGAGAGAGGGGGGTAGAGGATAAGAGGGGGGGGGCTTTCTCCACTCCAAAGCAGCGCAGGTAACGTCAAATGCACAGCAGAACTGCTGATCCCGGGTCTTCAGCGCCCGATATTTGGCAGCACAAAAGCTCCCTCTCCCCAGCATAGCAGGGTGGAATCCCCCCTATGCTGGGTCTTCAGCAGCAGTTGATTCCCGATGCCCTACGCATCACAGGGCTGCCTGCCTCTGCTCCTCTTTCTCCTCATTTCCAGCACCTGCCGTCGCTGCACCTTTTGTGGTCCCCGGCACCTGCCGCCACTGCTGCTCCTACAGACTGCTGCTGCTCCTCTTGTGGCCCCCAGCACCTGCCACTGTTGCTGCTCCTAGAAACTGCTGCTGCACCTCTTGTGGTCCCCGGCACCTGCCATTGCTCCTCTATCTCCTGGTCCCCGGAACCTGTAGCTTGACAGGTCAGCAGCACTCGACCCCCGACACCGGAAGTGCAAAGCTCCTGTCACTGACTCGCTGTCATTACAGGGCTGCCTCTCTACAGCGCTGGGTTTTCAGCACTTGATCCCTGGCGCCGGTTCACAGATGCTGCAGGCACAGCTCAAAGGGGAACTTCCCGTATTACGAACAGTATTTTTAAAAGAAAAAAAATACAAAAAATAAATAAGCCACTGCTTGCCGCACCCCAGCAGGTGCCGCCCATAGGCCTGTCCCTCATGGGCCAAGTGAGAAATCCGGACCTGCCTAGACTCTTACCACTAGGAGAAGTAAAGAGTCTGATACATATAGAAGCCGGCCTGTCATTATATATAGCCACTTACCTATTGTAAATACCCAAGCATATTAGTACCGACCATATATTTCACTAGTGGGGCTAGTTCCAGAATTGTACAATCCAGTGCTAAACATGAGACTATCTTTCAAGGTCTCACCTTCCTGTAAAAGTTTTAGTAAACCAACACTTTGGGCCTAATTCAAGTTGGTTTTCAAAAGCAAACTCCTTCTTTAATGGACAAACCCATGTGCACTGCAGGTGGGGCAGATGTAACGTGCAGAGAGAGTTACATTTGGGTGTGGTGTGTTCAAACTGAAATCTAAATTACAGTGTTCAAATTAAGCAGTCAGTATTTACTCTGCACTGAAACAAAATAACTCACCCAAATCTAACTCTCTCTCTATACATGTTACATCTGCCCCACCTGCAGTGCACATAGTTGTGTCGATTAAAGAAGGAGTTCGCTTTTGAAAACCAACCTGAATCACCCCCTTTATTTTCTTATCTTAGATTTCCAAAGGTTTTCTATTCCCATTGTTTTCATGGCACTAGGCCACTCACCCAATGCGTTTACCGCCCTCACACTGGCTGCTGACATAGAGAAGACGTAGGCAGTTACATATGAAGCAAGTGGCTACTGCTCCTCTATGGCAGTGATATGCCGGCAGCCTGGCTCCATATTCTGTGGTCACATTTAAGAGCTGTATTCACAGAGATACATTTACTAACATGGGAATTCTATTGAAGATTGGATGTTGCGATAGCTACGTATTTATCGCCATTTAGAATATGATAGAACATGATAGAACTACCCTACTCAGGTAACCGGCACTGGATGTGCACCAGGCTTTCCTACATTGAGCAATATTGCAGAACTTACCTTTCCCATCATCCAGCTGTGGGGTCAGGGCCAGAAATGTGATCGTATTTACATCTTCCTCATGGCTGCGGGCTGAAGACGGAGCTACAAGCTGGACAAGAGACAAAAGCCAAAAATCAATGGGGTATTACACAACGTGACAAACCTCTGACTTTACAGGGTGTGGGAGCAGGGGAGAGACCCAAGGAGCGCAGAGGACACCAGATGAGAACCATACATGCTGATAATCAAGTCCATTTCTATGCTGTGTATCACTAAGGGGCTTATTCAGACCTGTACACAGGTCCAAATGTGGTACAGTCCCCGATGGTGATGGACTGCGCATAGACGAGCACCTTCTGCAAAAATGTCATTCACCGGGGCACTCCCTGCCTGATTGGCAGGCAGGGGGCGTTCCTGGGGTGGGCCCCCGGTGTTTCATGGGAATGCAGGTAAAAAACGGTGGGCACGCCCATAGAAAAGCTTGGCGGACCACAGCAGATGCAGGCATTACCTGCCTGCTCGGGGCGGGTGGATGACATCACACGACGTCAGCGCTCACTCCTAGTTCACAGAACACCATTTCGCTTACTTTCAGCTGCGAACAGAGGAAAAATCATTCCATGGTGTGTAGCCATTTCTCAACGCAGGCACATGCGAGCCGATGTGTAAGTGTACACATCCCCTTGCAGCGTAGCGAGGGGATTCAGGCACCGGGAGGGGCACAGTGGGTGTTAACCTGCTCACCATGCTCCGATTATATGCAGCTTGGTCGGAATCATGCCCTTACTGAAAGCCCAAAGTCAGAACAAAGCTTTGGCAGAGAACTAAGAATGTCCTTCCAGCAAAATAATTAGGAAGCAAATAATGTGTGTAGCATCGCTTCTTCATAGCGCTAAGGTGTCCCCTATACAGGAGAACATACACTGTATAAAGCCATATGAATAGTCTGACATCATAATGGTCAAGCACTGAACACATGTCCATTGGCGGAGCATCACTTGTGTATTTGCAGTCACACAGAGCATGCTCGACAGCCGGGAGTATGCACGTATGCGCACTGCACAGTGCTTCACATTTCTGCCACATTTCCATTCACCGCCGAAGAGGCATAACTAGGCTGCAATGGGGCATGGTCATGTAGGCAAAGGTGAGCTGACATAACTATGGGCCATGCAGAGTTGGATGTCAGCACAACAAAGTGACTTAAATAAACTTGAAAGGTGGAAAATTCAGTTTAACGTTGATAAATGTAAAGTAATTCATTATGGGAACAAAAATGAACAAGCTACTTATAGGCTAAATGGAGTTATTATAGGGAATTCTGCGGTAGAAAAGGACTTGGGGGTCATCATAGATGAGAAATTGGGTAATAGTTCACACTGCTCAAGTGCAGCAGCAAAAGCAAACCAGACACTGGCATGCATTAAAAGGGGAATGGATTCAAGGGATGCCAATGTGATAGTGCCTCTTTACAAGGCATTGGTGAGACCACACTTGGAATATTGTGTTCAGTTCTGGGCACCGCACCTTAAGAAGGACATAAATGAATTGGAACAGGTACAGAGAAGGGCGACTAAGCTAGTAAAAGGTCTTGAATCACTAGAATACAAAGATAGACTAACCAGGCTGAATATGTTTTCACTGGAGAAACGGAGGTTGAGAGGTGATATGATTAGTATGTTCAAATACAGGATTGGGAATCGTGGAACTGGGAGATGATTTGTTCACTAACAGGCCTATACTTAGGACACGTGGGCATGTACTGAGGCTTGAGGAAAAGAATTCCATACTGAATTAAGAAGAGGATTCTTCACCATTAGAGCAGTAACATTCTGGAACTCATTGCCAGTGGGGGTGGTTACAACAATTACTGTTGATGAATTTAAATCAAAACTGGAAGCATTATTGGCCACTAAGGGAATCCTATAGATAGGACTTACTGAAGTCAGTAGTTACAAGTTAGATTGGTTGAACTCGATAGACTAACGTCTTTTTTCAGCCATAACAACTATGTATGTATGTTACACAAGCGTGACGTTTCCAGGTGCACAATCTGCAACAATGACAGGTGAGTGCTCTCCAACATAGAAGAACGGGGTGCAGTCATTAGGGCGACAACAGCTATGCCAATATTCATAATGTTGGTACCATATTGGTGTGTCATGGTGTAGACATGTTTAAATGTCATCAGGCAACACAATGACATGTTCACATTGTCGACAATCTGAAATGCTGACGTGAAATTCCAACATTCTCAAAATGTGGTCATGAGGAATAGGTTCGGGATGGAAGGGTAAAGGCTCATACACAGGGAGATTTTGAGCAGAAAGCCGCCCAGTGTGTATAGGCCAGCGATGAGCACTCCCGCATCATCCCCAGTGGTCGGCGATCACCTGTTGGTTTTACCAGCAGACGAGCGATGGGGTTGACGTCTTACGATAGCGTTCTTCTATGTCTTCCCCTGGGAAAATCGCTTAGGCACCCAAAAATCGCTCAGCATGTATGCACTGAGCAATTTTCAGCACAGTGATTTTCCCAATCATCGCTGTCCATACATGTTGGGCAAAATAACCCAGTGTGTATGGTCCTTAAGGCTCTAGGTGAGGACTAGATTTAAACATTAGAGGAGGATTAGGCCCCTCGTACACTAGTCCGATTTGTTACTTTTCACCCAATTCCAACTGATCGGGCCAAGAAATCGGGTGAAAAGTGGCCAAATCACATGTGTTTGACATCCAATCCATCCAAGTCCCATGTGCATCGGATTGGAGTTGGAGGGTGGACCTGCTGTGCATCCTACCTCCAATGTATTGCATGTGGTCCAGCCGCCCATGAAGGTCCTAATAAGTTCAAGGGGGATTGGAGGCAATACACTGCTGCGACTTCTTGCAGTAGTATATGGCCACCTTTAAACTACGGGGGTGGTTAGAGGTAACCACGCTGCAACATACAGTCAAATGACCACTGGGGCCCAGAAGACACAGCTGGAGTCAGTTCAGCGAGCAAGAGCAAGTAACTCATCACTGGAATACAGGGAAGATACTGTCCACATCATGGCTAATGTCAACATTACAACCATGTTATATTGTGAATGTCAACATATAATATATACCGCAACCCAGAAGAAGGGTAGTAAATCAAGAACTTGTACAGGGGTATACAGGCAGGTTTATCACTCCCACGTGACTATACTATTGTTGTTGCAAATTAATACTTTATACAGAACAACTATAAAGAGACTTTGCTAACACACTCTATGCATTGTATGTGCAGATTATACTTAGACTGGTATTTTTAGCAGTTATCTACTGCCTAATATCTATAACGCTTGTCTCTCGATATATAAAACCCCCCCATTACACTCTATATTATCAATAGTCCTCGGATTGGACACATAACACAAGTGTATCTTATCAGAGGCTTTCCTTCTGTCTCTGATATCCTATAGATGCTATAAATTGACTCAGGCTTCGTCATAGCCATTTGATACTGACACAAAGTGCTGGCTGATATTTGGTCGACATCGGTGTTGACATATTTCAAAAAGAGGATTTCTCTCCCACATGTACTTGGAGAGCTCTAGATATTTGATCTTGCCACTGAACATGACCTGCCATTACCTTAATTCAAGCATGAGAGTGGGCCAAAATTGTGGTCGACTCTAGTGTCAACTCGTTTAGAGTAGATCGAGTCATACCTGCATCTGTACTAATAGGAGTAACCCGGACAGGCATACAAGGTTAACACCTCTGATTGTGTGGTTTGCACCACAATATTGTGCCACCTCACGGTAATATTATTATCACACTAAGACTACAGCGATGCGCCTATGCACAGAGGATTACAGCCGATAGACACCAAGATATTAAGATTTACAATATTACGAATGGTGCCGGCAACGTTATTCCTGTATCAACACTATTTACAGCCCAAACAAAGTGTGGGATTAGGGAGCCGCCGTTTTTTAAACACGTTCATGTTTTTTGTTTGTGTGTTTTTATACTTCGCTATCTTTAAGAATGTTTAATAAAAGTTAATTTTTATTCGTTGAGTCCTAAATAGGTGCACCACATCAGGACATACTTTTCTCTTCCTTGTTTATGTGTCAATTTTGATGTCCAGAGGTAGCACACCCCCTATAGTATACGTTACATAATTTCAAGTGTATACAAAATATTGGGGGTCCACCCATAGTCCTCAAACTACTATGAGGGTCCTGTGCGAGTAGTAACCCCCCTTCTTGTATACAGGCAGCACAGCAGCATACCACTCTGTGTACAGTGAATACACACAATTATCTCCATACACGTAAAGCGGTAAGAAATTGTGGCTGATTTGTATTCAACTACAACCAGCAATACAGACCTTCAAATGTAACTTAATGTAATATTTTATGATCTAATGCAGGGTTGCCCACCCTCCTGGATTTTGCTGGAGTCTCCCACTTTTTTGACTCATTCACAGCAATACCCAGGATCCACACGGATTTTCAGCCTGAAAAGTCGGACTGTGCATGCGCAAATCATGAAGTGCTGGGTCCTACAAGCATGACGTCATGGCGTCGCTGACCTATTATGTAAATACAAGCCACTGCAGGGCTCTGTGGGTAGTGATGAACGCAGCATACAGCAGCTACTCATTACACAGTGGCAGCAGTATGGAGATCAGGAGCAGCATGAGCAGTGGCAGTGGGAGAAGTGGTACGAGCAGCGATGAGCGTATTGCTATTGTACTGAACGGACATGTTTCTTTGCTGAGATTCACCTTTGGCTCCGCCCCTTTCTCATCACACCTGTCGGCCCTACCCCCTACTTCCTGGTGCTGGCTGACCTCTCCCGGAGAGGGCAGCCCAAAAGTCGACAACGCTGATCCAACGACTTCTAGACATACCAAAATGGAAAAGAGCGGTTTCATGAAATGTGCATAAGTTCAAAGTTACTCTTAATTTGTGAACTGAAATATGTTTTGTTTTAGAGCCAAAGGACATACTGTACTGTAATGGTTTGTAACTACACCACTCAGAACATTATGGATTATCTTCTAGAGAACATGGAGTTCATCAATTTACAAATAATTACTGTACTATATTACTGGATTATAGAATGTATCCACCCTCAAAATCCATACACTGAAACATTTTGCCAAGCAAATCAGGGAAATCTCCAGTGGACCTGAAGTTTTACTTCTCAAATAGCTACAGTTCTGTAGCCAACTCTGGGGCAGATTTATTAAGCCCAGAGGAGGGATAATGGGGCTGGTACTTTATCACCTCACTGACAACTGTCATTTTTCAAGTCCAGTATGTAACTTGACAGTTGGGAGCTGATTTGCTTGTGATAAAGTATCAGCGACATTATCACTTCACTGAGATGAATAAATCTAACCCTCTGTTCCTGCAACCAATGTGGTACAGGAATTCCATTGACACTTTACAATGGTTATTTTGTAATGGGAAAACATCTGCTTCTATCACGGACTGCACACACACACATAAGACTGTGCCAATGACAGTCTTGGCGATGGGTAGATGTAACACTGTGATCAGCCAGGACTTTTCAGCTATGAATCATACTGCGTTACATGTTCAATAAACCTCCTAAACCCCAGGCGGAGACCAAGAGCCGTCCTGTAACGTGAATCCAAATAAGATTTTACATTACAGCTGTCTCTCCCTGTGGTTTACAATGAAATACTGAATTATGCTTTATATAAGCTCTTGTTTTTCATGGCTGCAGATGGTGCAGTCTTAGCTAGCCACATTACTATTGATTTATGTGCTTAAATGCATATTTGTGTTGTTTTATGTACCTATACAACATGTATTGGTTAACAGATCATAATGAATATTGTATAATGTATTCTATTGAAACCGATGGACACCAGGGTTGGATTATAGGGGAGGCAGGTGCTACTCAAAGAGGACGGTGGGTTGCTGGAACTGAGTGACTTGTACAACTCTCCAGGACACAGCTGCGGATACAGCGGAAGTGGCCAGTGGGAGGAGCATCTACTGCTAGGAGCTTATACTAAGGTTTATACCAGCAGCATTTAAGGCAGGCATTCCCAACCACGGTCCTCAAGGCACACCAACAGTGCAGGTTTTAGTTATATCCAGGCTTGAGCACAGGTGACTTAATTAGTACCTGAGTGATTCTGATTAAACCATCTGTGCTGAAGCCTGGATATCACTAAAACCTGCACTGTTGGTGTGCCTTGAGGACCATGGTTGGGAATGCCTGATTTAAGGGATAGATAGATAGCTAGATAGCTAGATAGATAGAGCAAATCAGGGCCCCTTGACCAGGGCCGGATTAACAATGGGGCTGATGGAGCTGCAGTCCCAGTCACAGGCCTTCCATCAAAATAGGCCCAGAGTATCTTCTATATTGCTGTATACAAGACTTTTTGCCTGTTACAGCCTTTTGCCTGACAGTTGTGGTGTGACTGTGGAGGTGGTGCACCAGTATACTAGGACATTGACTCACATATGCCCACGGCACATTGGAAGGCTTCATAACCATATGCAGCATTGTACAAACAAAAAAGATGTGAAATCGATATACAGTGAGGCGCAAATAATACTTAGAGATATAACAAGGTTAGATCTTCCTTTTTGCTAGTAGAATTCTTTTCAGTGGTCTTGGGGTCGTTTTTTTGTCCGATAGAAATGTTGATCCCAAAAAAAAAGAAGCAAATAAACAATTTTTTATAATGTGTACAGTGTCCCAATAAATTATTCCATTGGAAAATATGTGTATATTTAGAACAAGGTGACGTATGCGTACCAAACTCACGTTTGTATACGAAAATGTAAACTCATAAAGGTATCTTTCTTGGTAATTCTCCGAGGAGTGTTTGCTAGAAGCAGGTGATTTTTATCAATTTTTTCTTTGTTCAAAGTGTACTCGGAAAAAAGGAAACAAAAAAAAAGTGCAATGTGTAGATCTGTTGTGTAGCAACAGAATTTTTTATTTTTTTTTCTGAGGATTTGTGTGTGAGGGGCTTTAATTGGCGTACCTCACTCACCCAAAAGTGAAGAAGAAAACATGCATAAAGGTTTCTTTAACTAAAGGACGGGCGTACCCCAACTCACGGTGTTCAAAATGTTATCCAGGCGCATAAAGGTATCTTTTTCTCTCTCCCTTTCTCTCTTCCTCAAGCAATAATACAGATGTTTTCCAGTTTGTCTCGGAGAAAGAAGGTTTGATAAAGCATCAGAACTCCATCATCTCTCCACAGTTACAACCAAGAATATAAAATATAGTATTTATTAGTGGGCGTACCCAAACTCACACTTCGTGTGCTGGGCAGTCCACCTATAAAGGTTTCTTTCAAATCCACCAGGGTATGGGCCTATTAGATTTTCTCACCACATATCATCCGGGAAACATATAAAGAAAGAGAGGTATATCTCCAATGTAGATGTCTCTTTAGTATATATAAAAACTCTATTAAACCAAGAGATCTTGGCGTACCTTACTCACCACTTTAGGTGGTAACGCCAAGCCTGTAGCGGTTTCTTTTTATCCTCCCAAAGTGACAAATGCCAGATGAACAAATATTTTTATAAAAATATCAAAAAAGTTTTTAATCCAGTAGATACAAGAACAACAGAAAGGCCCACCATGGGCTCGAAAAAGTTAAAAACAGTCCAATGTAACAATCCAATCAGGCACCAAAACGGTGTAAAAACAAAATATAAAAGCAAAGAAAAAACAGAGCTAAGTCTGATACATACATCCAAGGTTTGTGTGGCTGTTCACTCCTCTCCAATTCATGATGAATTGGAGAGGAGTGAACAGCCACACAAACCTTGGATGTATGTATCAGACTTAGCTCTGTTTTTTCTTTGCTTTTATATTTTGTTTTTACACCGTTTTGGTGCCTGATTGGATTGTTACATTGGACTGTTTTTAACTTTTTCGAGCCCATGGTGGGCCTTTCTGTTGTTCTTGTATCTACTGGATTAAAAACTTTTTTGATATTTTTATAAAAATATTTGTTCATCTGGCATTTTTCACTTTGGGAGGATAAAAAGAAACCGCTACAGGCTTGGCGTTACCACCTAAAGTGGTGAGTAAGGTACGCCAAGATCTCTTGGTTTAATAGAGTTTTTATATATACTAAAGAGACATCTACATTGGAGATATACCTCTCTTTCTTTATATGTTTCCCGGATGATATGTGGTGAGAAAATCTAATAGGCCCATACCCTGGTGGATTTGAAAGAAACCTTTATAGGTGGACTGCCCAGCACACGAAGTGTGAGTTTGGGTACGCCCACTAATAAATACTATATTTTATATTCTTGGTTGTAACTGTGGAGAGATGATGGAGTTCTGATGCTTTATCAAACCTTCTTTCTCCGAGACAAACTGGAAAACATCTGTATTATTGCTTGAGGAAGAGAGAAAGGGAGAGAGAAAAAGATACCTTTATGCGCCTGGATAACATTTTGAACACCGTGAGTTGGGGTACGCCCGTCCTTTAGTTAAAGAAACCTTTATGCATGTTTTCTTCTTCACTTTTGGGTGAGTGAGGTACGCCAATTAAAGCCCCTCACACACAAATCCTCAGAAAAAAAATTTTTTTTCTGTTGCTACACAACAGATCTACACATTGCACTTTTTTTTTGTTTCCTTTTTTCCGAGTACACTTTGAACAAAGAAAAAATTGATAAAAATCACCTGCTTCTAGCAAACACTCCTCGGAGAATTACCAAGAAAGATACCTTTATGAGTTTACATTTTCGTATACAAACGTGAGTTTGGTACGCATACGTCACCTTGTTCTAAATATACACATATTTTCCAATGGAATAATTTATTGGGACACTGTACACATTATAAAAAATTGTTTATTTGCTTCTTTTTTTTTGGGATCAACATTTATATCGGACAAAAAAACGACCCCAAGACCACTGAAAAGAATTCTACTAGCAAAAAGGAAGATCTAACCTTGTTATATCTCTAAGTATTATTTGCGCCTCACTGTATATCGATTTCACATCTTTTTTGTTTGTATAGTAATCCAAGTGTGGTGACACTTACGTGAATTGTTACAACAGGGCTGCATAGCGCCATATAATATTTCTGTCACTTCTTTGTCCAGTGTCATATGCAGCATTGTGTCTCAGGGTGGCACTTCCCCCTAGTGGGTGTGGAGCTCCTAGGGCACAAGCTCCAGGTGAAGGCAGGTTGGGGGTGCTGTCCGGCCGGGAAAGTAAAAAAGTAAGGCTAATGCTGCTCCAGTCAGTGCTACTCTTTTGAAGGTTCCAGCCAATTGGTGGCAGCTCTATAGGATAAGCAGAAGTAATCCCAGCAGTGGAGTGACACAGGAGGTGCCAGGAGAAGACACTCCCCCCTATTGCTTCTGGCTCCCCTATTCCTCCCATCATGCCCTCATGCAGCATGCTCCAGAAAACTTTCGTGTGCTTGTGCTTTCTAGGGAACACCAGCAAGAGATAGCATTGTCTATAGAAGCCTGTAGGTTTGGAACCATGAGTGCTGCACATGCACATTTGAACTCCTGGGTTATAAAGCCAGGAGTAACTGCATTACCAGAACACCTCTATTCCAGAAGAGCTGTCCTGGTGGAAAAGTATTATTATGACGGTGCCGGACATTTACCCGACGTCGGGATCCCGACTGTCAAAACGCTGACAGCCGGGTGCCCGATGGCCACCCGCTATTTTCCCTCATGGGGGTCCACAACCCCTATAGAGGGAGAATAGAATAGGTGGCTCGCGTAGCGAGCCACCGTGCCCGCAGCGTGGCGAGGCTAATGATGAATTGGAGAGGAGTGAACAGCCACACAAACCTTGGATGTATGTATCAGACTTAGCTCTGTTTTTTCTTTGCTTTTATATTTTGTTTTTACACCGTTTTGGTGCCTGATTGGATTGTTACATTGGACTGTTTTTAACTTTTTCGAGCCCATGGTGGGCCTTTCTGTTGTTCTTGTATCTACTGGATTAAAAACTTTTTTGATATTTTTATAAAAATATTTGTTCATCTGGCATTTGTCACTTTGGGAGGATAAAAAGAAACCGCTACAGGCTTGGCGTTACCACCTAAAGTGGTGAGTAAGGTACGCCAAGATCTCTTGGTTTAATAGAGTTTTTATATATACTAAAGAGACATCTACATTGGAGATATACCTCTCTTTCTTTATATGTTTCCCGGATGATATGTGGTGAGAAAATCTAATAGGCCCATACCCTGGTGGATTTGAAAGAAACCTTTATAGGTGGACTGCCCAGCACACGAAGTGTAAGTTTGGGTACGCCCACTAATAAATACTATATTTTATATTCTTGGTTGTAACTGTGGAGAGATGATGGAGTTCTGATGCTTTATCAAACCTTCTTTCTCCGAGACAAACTGGAAAACATCTGTATTATTGCTTGAGGAAGAGAGAAAGGGAGAGAGAAAAAGATACCTTTATGCGCCTGGATAACATTTTGAACACCGTGAGTTGGGGTACGCCCGTCCTTTAGTTAAAGAAACCTTTATGCATGTTTTCTTCTTCACTTTTGGGTGAGTGAGGTACGCCAATTAAAGCCCCTCACACACAAATCCTCAGAAAAAAAAAATTTTTTTCTGTTGCTACACAACAGATCTACACATTGCACTTTTTTTTTGTTTCCTTTTTTCCGAGTACACTTTGAACAAAGAAAAAATTGATAAAAATCACCTGCTTCTAGCAAACACTCCTCGGAGAATTACCAAGAAAGATACCTTTATGAGTTTACATTTTCGTATACAAACGTGAGTTTGGTACGCATACGTCACCTTGTTCTAAATATACACATATTTTCCAATGGAATAATTTATTGGGACACTGTACACATTATAAAAAATTGTTTATTTGCTTCTTTTTTTTTGGGATCAACATTTCTATCGGACAAAAAAACGACCCCAAGACCACTGAAAAGAATTCTACTAGCAAAAAGGAAGATCTAACCTTGTTATATCTCTAAGTATTATTTGCGCCTCACTGTATATCGATTTCACATCTTTTTTGTTTGTATAGTAATCCAAGTGTGGTGACACTTACGTGAATTGTTACAACAGGGCTGCATAGCGCCATATAATATTTCTGTCACTTCTTTGTCCAGTGTCATATGCAGCATTGTGTCTCAGGGTGGCACTTCCCCCTAGTGGGTGTGGAGCTCCTAGGGCACAAGCTCCAGGTGAAGGCAGGTTGGGGGTGCTGTCCGGCCGGGAAAGTAAAAAAGTAAGGCTAATGCTGCTCCAGTCAGTGCTACTCTTTTGAAGGTTCCAGCCAATTGGTGGCAGCTCTATAGGATAAGCAGAAGTAATCCCAGCAGTGGAGTGACACAGGAGGTGCCAGGAGAAGACACTCCCCCCTATTGCTTCTGGCTCCCCTATTCCTCCCATCATGCCCTCATGCAGCATGCTCCAGAAAACTTTCGTGTGCTTGTGCTTTCTAGGGAACACCAGCAAGAGATAGCATTGTCTATAGAAGCCTGTAGGTTTGGAACCATGAGTGCTGCACATGCACATTTGAACTCCTGGGTTATAAAGCCAGGAGTAACTGCATTACCAGAACACCTCTATTCCAGAAGAGCTGTCCTGGTGGAAAAGTATTATTATGACGGTGCCGGACGCGTTCCCGACAGTCATTTACCCGACGTCGGGATCCCGACTGTCAAAACGCTGACAGCCGGGTGCCCGATGGCCACCCGCTATTTTCCCTCATGGGGGTCCACAACCCCTATAGAGGGAGAATAGAATAGGTGGCTCGCGTAGCGAGCCACCGTGCCCGCAGCGTGGCGAGGCTAATGACTGCCGGGATCCCAACTGTCTGAACCCCATACCACACCCTATTATGAATGGTGACCAAAAAATGCTGGCTTGTAGGCGATAGGGGTAATGTTTTGAAGTTTATTTGCACAAGTGCTATTAAATAGCCCTGTTGACGTGCCACCTGGGACATGCTGGGTCCTCCACAGAGGTGAGGAGCAGCGTGTTAGCATTTTAGATATAGAGAATAGAGTAGAGAAGATAGAGTTTTGCTGTTAGGGCACGCTGGCATATGCCCCCTGTTGTTACGTAAAGGGATCAATGATCCAGAATGATTGATTCTTTTAAATTATTATTCTTTTTTTTTTCTTTTGCTGCCAAGAAGAGAGGAACCCCCATCACCCAAACCAGCAGTTGCTTAATCACAGACTAATATCGCAAGGGTACCTTTACATTGATAACTAGAATGTCATCCCCCTTCCCACTTTATATTTGAATGCTAAACGCTTTAAATGATAGAAATAGCAGAATTTCCAGGAGACATAAAGAACAACATATTACAGATTACATATTCCTCTACCTGGAGGCCTTCCCACAGTTGTTTTCGGATTTCTAAGCTCTGAGCCTTGACCTCCTTCTCCCTTTCAATCTTCTTATGTAAAATTTCATCCAGAGCCTTCATCCTCTTGATGGCTTTTTCCAATTTAGGGTCAATCGCACCTTCTGTGCTCTGTGTCTGCTCAGCAGCGGAATCTGATTAGAGTACAAAACCGAACTTCATGTACTGATCCAAAACACACACATAGACACGTATATTATCCTGTCAGAAGGAGACCACATTCCTCATTTTGTGAAGTTAAATATATATATATATATATGCACTGTATATATAATATATATACATTCACACACACACACACACAGTATATATAGTGCTCAAAGTCCCTACACCTCTCCCTTCCTGCTACTGTTCAGCCCCTGCTTCTATCTAACGCCCCTTGTAGCCGGAGCCGGTGCTAGGGTGTCTGCCCCCCCTGCAAACTATAAATTTGCGCCCTCCAATACTTTACAAAGAGACAGCGCTTGCCAAAGGTGCAGGCTGAATAAAAGTATGTATATGCCCATAGTAGTAGTGCCTCTTATACAAATAATGTGCCCAGTAGCCGCAATGATGTATCTAGAGATTTTACTTGCTCTGTACCTGCTTCCCACACTCCATTTCCCACACACACACAAGACTAAACCAGGGATAGTGCGTCAAAAATGTATACCCTATTGCCCGTTATACATTATGTCACACATCGTAATGCCACATAATTACACATTATACCACACACCGTTATGCCCATTACATATTATGCCACGTCATACTGCCCATTACATATTATGCCACACGCTGTAATGACCAATATATATTCTGCCATAATGTCCATTACATATTATTCCACACACACTATATATATATATATATATATATATATATATATATATATATATATATATATATATATATATATATATATATATATATATATATATATATATATATATATATATATATATATATATATACAACAATAAAATAAGTGGCACTCGGAGGCTTGTTCAAAGTGCCACTTATTTTATTGCTGTATATTACCTAAGGACACCCCTTTTGAAAGAGGGCACCGGAGCAAGCTACTGGCATCCACCTTCAGACCTGAGTGCCGGCCTCATTGTTGTGTATATATACACACACACACACACACACATATACATAAATGTATCTTTAAAAACAATTTCAATTTAATATGCTTAAGTAAAACTTAAATGACGGACATTATATATATATATATATATATATATATATATATATATATATATATATATATATATATACATACAGGCCCGGACTGGCCTGGGGGGGGGGGGAACCGGGGGATTCCCCGGTGGGCCCCTGTCATCTGAGACCCCGCCCACTTTTACAGTGGGGCGGGGCCTAACGCTTCCTATGCCGCCGGGTAGTCAAAAGCTAGCGGATGACTTACCCGGCGGCGGGGCAGGCAGCTGGAGGCGAAGGGTGGGGGGCGTGCAGATGGAGGCGGCGGGGTGGGCAGCTGGAGGCGGAGGGTGCGGGCAGTGAGACGTGCTGCTGCCAAGTAAAATTCACGTCTCACGCTGGACCGCTAGCCAATGGGCGCTTGTGGTCCAGCAGCCAATCAACTGGTGGCTGCTGGACCGTGAGCGCCTATTGGCTAGCGGTCCAGCGGGAGATGTGAATTTTACATAGCAGCAGCACGTCTCTCCCTGTCAGTCTCTCCCAGACACAGTGGGGAGCGGGGGACTCAGGGGCCGGGCGCAGCACGCAGCACAGGCAGGGGGAGAGGTGAAGTGAGCAGCTAACCGGCGGCTGGCTCACCCACCCACCCTGCTGCAAGCTGCACCCACCCTGCTCCAAGCTGCACCCACCTACCCACCCTGCACCCATCCACCTACCCACCCTGCTGCACCTATCCACCCTGCACCCATCCACCTACCCACCCTGCACCTACCCACCCTGCTGCACCTACCCACCCTGCACACATCCACCTACCCACACTGCACCCACCCAACTACCCACCCTGCACCTACCCACCCTGCTGCACCCACCTACCCACCCTGCACCCACCCACCCTGCTGCACCCACCCACCCTGCACCAAGCTGCACCCAACCACCCTGCTCCAAGCTGCACCCACCTACCCACTCTGCACCAAGCTGCACCCACCCACCCTGCACCAAGCTGCACCCACCCACCTACCCACCCTGCTGCACCCACCCACCCTGCTGCAACCCACCCTGCTGCACATGACTGCAACCCACCCTCCCTGCTGCACACTACCGCTCCCTCCATGCTGCACACTACCGCTCCCACCCTCCCTCCCTGTTGCACACCACCACCGCTACCACCCTCCCTCTCTGTTGCACACCACCACCACCACCGCTCCCTCCCTCCCTCCCTCCCTGTTGCACATCACCACCGCTCCCACCCTCCCTCCCTGCTGCACACCATCCTCCCTCCCTGCTGCACACCACCGGCGGTGTACTGAATTGAAAATACCGGCCGGGAGCAGGCCGCTGCACAGTTCTGTCCACCTTGGCAACAAGCAAATTCAGACCCCCTTGGCATCGAGCATGAAGCCCCTGGCATTGAGCATGTAGGTAAGTGGCACTTATGTGTCAAATGTGTAATGGGCGTTGCGGTGTGTTATATAGTATGTCATGGGCATTGCAGTGTGTTATATAGTATGTCATGGGCATTGCGGAGTGTTATATATAATGTCATGGGCATTGCGGAGTGTTATATATAATGTCATGGGCATTGCGGAGTGTTATATATAATGTCATGGGCATTGCGGAGTGTTATATATAATGTCATGGGCATTGCGGAGTGTTATATATAATGTCATGGGCATTGCGGAGTGTTATATATAATGTCATGGGCATTGCGGAGTGTTATATATAATGTCATGGGCATTGCGGAGTGATATTTAGTATGTCATGGGCATTGCGGAGTGTTATTTAGTATGTCATGGGCATTGCGGAGTGTTATTTAGTATGTCATGGGCATTGCGGAGTGTTATATAGTATGTCATGGGCATTGCGGAGTGTTATATAGTATGTCATGGGCATCATGTGTGCGACATATTGTGCAATTGTCATCACAGTGTGCGGCGTAATATGTAATTGTCATCACAGAGTGCGGCGTAATGTGTAATTGGTATCAGGGATAAACAGTGTATAATGATTTAAGTAGCATGTCATTGTTTGGTCTTTATCTGTGAGGCGTACTAAGTCACTGTGTGGCCTTCAGCCCGCCAACTTAAGTGCAAGAATTACGCCAAACCCCCTATTTTGGCGCGCCTGCGGCGCACGCAATTTATTCACTACCATGTTATGTGTTTGGGGGGGGGGGGGGGCGGCATTTTTATTTCTTCGCCCTGGGAGCTGAATTGTCTAGAAACGGCCCTGGACCTATGTGCTGTATTATATGTGGGGGGACCTACGTGCTCTACTATCATCTGTGTGTGGAGGACCTATGTGCTGTAATATCTGGGGGGGCTATTTGCTGTATTATTATCTGTGGGACCTATGTGCTTTATTATCAGGGTGGGGGATTTACGGATCAGATGTAACACACCTGCGATTTTGGCCCGATTTTGCCTGATTATCGGCCCAAAGTGCCGAAATCGGATGAAATTGGCCCAAAATCGCATAGTGTATAGCCACTCCTCTCTGGTCAGGTGGCCACACCCCTTCAAAAAAGCCACCCCCCTTGGTGGGCCCCTGTGAGTGCATTTCCCTGGTGGGCCCTTCATGCCCCAGTCCGACACTGTATGTATATGTGTATATATATATATATATATATATATATATATATATATATATATATATATATATATATATATATTAATTTGTGTGGTTTTAGTTAAGCATATTAAATTGGTTTTAAAATGAGCAGTTGATCTATTAATTATTTTTCCCTGGTGGTCTAGGGTGAAAACGCTCAGCAGTTGTCCCGTCCGAGTAGATCTTACCGCACAAGCAGAACATCTACAGAAAGTTTGGTTTATATCTGTAGCTCTATTCTTCCCTTGTATTACTGACCCCCACATACAGTACCAAAATATTTAATGGAACCTGCAGGATCTTATATTCCCTTTACCACTCCAGGTTACTGCAATTACTGCCTCCTGGCACCTAATTTAAAGAAATGACAGCCAGGCAGAGAGAGCTGTTTGCTGCCAGGCTGCTTAGTCTAAGGGAATTGCTCGTTGCTAAGGGGGATGTCTCACGCCGCTAGACCCACCTAATTGAAAGAAATGACAGCCCGGCAGAGAGCGCTGTGCGCTGCCCAGCTGTAGTCTAAGCATCGATATTTTCAGTTCTTCTGCTGGGGTCCGGCAGCCAATCAGGAGCGGCTACCAATACCACCTATGCCGCTCCTGATTGGCTACCGGCGATCCAGAGGGAGAACTGAAAACATCGATGCCACTGCTTAGACTACAGCCGGGCAGCACACAGCACTCTCTGCCCGGCTGTCATTTCTTTCAATTAGCTGCGTCCAGTGGCGTGATACGGGATGCAGTTAAGATCCCGGCGGTCGGGATCCCGGCGGTCGGGATCCCGGCGTTCAGAATCCCGACGCCGGAATCCTGACCGCCGAAATGCCGACACTTTCTCCCTCCTGGGGTGTCCACGACACCCTTGGAGGGAGAATAAAATAGCGTGCCGAGCGTAGCGAGGCACCGGGCCCGCTGCGTGGCGAGCGCAGCGAGCCCGCAAGGGGGGGCGATCCACGTCCCCCCCTTGTCGGCATTTCGGCTGTCGGGATTCCGGCGTCGGGATTCTGAACGCCGGGATCCAGACCGCCGGGATTCAATACTGAATCCCGTGAGACATCCCCCTTGGCAATGAGCAATTCCCTTAGACTAAACAGCAGGGCAGCACACAGCTCTCTCTCTCTCTGTCCGGCTGTCATTTCTTTAAATGTTATGCAACTGGCGGTCTAATGGGTGGTCCGGTGCACCCCTGGACCACCCCTTAGATTCACCTATGTCAGTGATTGTAATACTGTGCATTCTCAGATCTCTACATTTATGTGTGCCTTTATCAATAAATAAGTTTCACTTCACCTATGAGATGAAACCCAATTTAACCTACCCTCGACGTCCAACCGTACGCAACCTCCAGGCCTTTCTCTGAGAACAGAAAAGCTTCTGACACTTCTGAGACTTAATTAAGACCTGTTGCAAATCTGCAGGCCGGGCAATTATCGATAGACTGCGCATGCATATGTACACATGTGCAAAGCCATCCTGTGATTAAATCATGCTACTTTTTTGATCACTGGCCCCTTCTCAAGTTGATTGACAGAAACCTGATGATTTCTGGGAGTGTCAGGGAAAATGCAGGTGTGCCCAGGTGTTTGAGAAGTCATGTGACGTTAGCTCTGGCCCCGATCAGCCCACTTCTATTGCAGCCGCTGAGTAGGTCCTGGTCTATGCACAGACTGCACAAAGTGCAAAAAGCTGTGCTAAGCAATTTGTAGGCTTGTAAGGGGCAGGATTTTACACTGGCTGGGCATAGTATACCTGTTCGCAAATTAGCAGCCCAGCGATCAGGACTGAATTAGGCCCATTGTACTATAAAACTGGCTTCTTGCTCTTATTAGCTGTTAAAGCAACTCTTGGAGGAATTATGATATCTGGAGAACCAGAACTGGAAAACTAACTTGTTGTCTTTGTAAATACAAACCTTAACTAATTCCCAGGCTGTAAACCAACAATGACGCTAAGAGGATCTTAAATAGAAAAGCCGAGTTCAAAACTACAGAAAATAGCATTATAGTATTATATGTCCACCCTAAAGCTACAATCCATTTGATAGGCTCTCTGAGAATGTCCCTCACGCCACCCTCTCCATGTGCCTCATACTTACATTTGCCACGACATAACGGGGATTCCAGTAGGGTGATATAATTTATATAGTATCTCTATTCGCAGATTAGATTCTATTAACCCCTTACAAATTCTCATTTCCTCTACATTTGAGCTTTGGGATCATTTTGTCACATGTCAGGATTTGGAATTAGCCATCATAAATCAGGGGCTTTGCATATTAATCTGCCTTCTGGTGTAATCCTTCACATTCTACTTTTCTTTCAAGTGACAAAAATGATACAATAAATTATGCAAATATAAATGTAGCAATTAGGGTGACCTGTATAAGTATAATTATCAGGGCCGGTGCAAGGCTTCTTAGCACCCTAGGCAAAACTTCAACCTACTCCCCCCCCCCTTTTCCTGGAGGTCCTCTGCACCCACAACAGAGTACAAGGAGAAGGGGCAGCAATGTAGGAAGTATGACTCAAGGGAAAGTATAGAGGTGAGGTCTTAGAAGTTCCACAGCCGCTGCCTGCATTAAATACTACAAGGATCCTCATAGACATCCTTGATTTTTTGATTTGCAGACTTGGTGGCGCCCCCAGATCCCGGCGCCCTAGGCACATGCCTAAAGCTGCCTAGTGGTAGAGCCGGCCCTGATAATTATACACCATTCCATTATAGCTTGAATTGAGACATAGATCCAATAAATAATAATCACTGTTTCAAATCATATGCAAGGACAGCTCAAGACAACTAAAGACCCCAATACACTAGTCCAACTTGTCCTAAAGACAAGTCGGACCCGATTTCTCTTGCGCTCCCCTGGAAAATCCCGGGGGCTCATGTACGATTTGGCACTTGATTGTAATTTATCGCATGTAACTCCCAGGGAGATGGAGAATTAAAAAAACATTCAAAAGAATAGGCGGCCACTGATTTTTCTGTATAGGTCTTTTTTATTTCCTACCCACCATTCGCCAGGGATGCAGAGCAGATAGAGAGCCTCTTCCTCGCTCTGCAGATAGGTGTGTGTGCCAGCGGTGCAGCACCGCTGGCACACACCTACAAACCATATAGGATGCAATACATTGCGGGTGATAAAAAGCACCAGCGATGTGCCGCTGATGGCTGCACATACAACTTATCTTATGTGCAGCTTGTCCGACCTCCGCCCTGATGCGCACAGTGCCGCGCATCGTATTGGATGTCATACACATGCAATTTGTGGCGATTTCAACCAATTTCTCAGCCCGATCTGCCAGAATCTGGGGAAATCAGGCCCAAATCGGGCTCAAATCATATAGTTTATGGGGGCCTTTATAGTGGTTTCACTCTAAATGCAGACTATTGACCAAATATAATAGCCTCCGAGTTCTGTAGCTTGTCGAACTCTGAGGTTTTATTTAAAGGAGCATTCATTTATATGGCAAAACTATGCCCTGTTTTTTTTTTTATTATTATTTTTCAAAAGATATAGGCAACCTTACATAAACAGAATTCGTTATCTTAGTTTACAGGTCATTGTTCCATTCTTTATATACATAGTTTAATTTAATCAATATAATCATAAACAATATACATCTTCATATAAACAATTAGGAATACTATTAGATATTTTAATCATCTCTTATGTTTAACTAATCTGTTTCCCCTCACCCTTTTCTTAACCACTTTCACCTATTTATTTCTATTCCCTTCTGCATTTCTTGTTACCTTTATATATTTTATGTTAAAATTACTCCAATGGTAGTTCTCTACCTACTAGGGAGGAGTTATAGTGTGTTGGTTTACTTAACCCTATTGTGTCTTTTTCCTGTGATAGTGGTCTTTGTGGCTCCCGTTTTATAGAGCTTTTGTGAAATCTTCTTGTGATTACTTCTTGGTGTTATAAATAAATATATAAATAAAATGTGTGTTCTTACTTGTTTTTATTAAGTGTTCTGTGTAATTATTGGCTGCGTACACAGCCAATAAAACTATGCCTTGTAAATTATTGCCCCTTTCAAAAAAAAATAAACTAATGGCAACCTAGCATTAGAGTTGCCTTTAAGGTTAAGGTTAGTATTTTGTGGATTAATACTGAATATCGACAATGTCTAGGTAAACAATAAAAAGGTCGACACCACTTGGTCAACATGCTCTTGGTCATCATGGACAAAAGGAAGGAAGGGTTAAAAGGTTGACAGGTGAATTGTTAACGGTGCTTAAGCTTAACAGGTACAAATGGTCGGGGGGGGGGGGTAGCTAGTCAGGAGCATGCAATGTGCTTGTACAGGTTGAGTATTCCTTATTCAAAATGCTTGGGACCACAAGCATTTTGGATAAGGGATTTTTCAGTATATATATATATATATATATATATATATATATATATATATATATATATATATATATATATATATATATATATATATATATATATATATATATATATACAGATACAAATGACCGCACTCTCACCCAAAGTAGCAACAGTGGGGTGCCCAACCAAAAGCACCGGCCAAAAGGCTGGTACTCAAAAATAGTCCAGGAATCCACACACAAGGTGTAGAAAGGAGAGCACTCTCCAATCACAAATATAATTTTGTGAAAATCCAAATGAGTTAAATAATGAAATAAAGAGACATCACAATCCTTGGAGGTAAAGGTGATATAATAGTATGATAGCCCCGACGTTTCGGTCCAAATCAAGGACCATTATCAAGGAGCCTAAGGCATACAGAAAACATAGGTCATATACACATTAACATTACAGCAGAAATGTGCATGAATACAGCAAAGTAAAGGTAAAGTCTTACATTGTCATCAAAGTATACAGGTAGTCAGCGATGAGGTAATCTCTGCCTTGTAGGACAGGACAAGATCAGCTACCTAGTGAGTGCAGTCCGGGTCCCGCTATATATACCCATAGGAAGGGGTTAAGGAGCAGGAGATCGCGCCATAATAGCCTGCGTGTCAGGCTGCTGGAGCGCAAGGCGATTTCCGGAAATACCGGAAGTCAAGTGGTCGGTGGAACGCACTTGACCCGCACAGCTTCCGGGTAGCCGGGAGCTGTGTCATAGTTGCATGAGTACGGAGCGGCGAATGAAAATACTGCGCTAATGGGGACTTGTTAAACAATGCAAACGGATGATCAAGGGTCAATCAGGACCCATTAGAGAGACAATTAGTCAAATGGGATTAGGAGGGATCGCGCATGGCAGGGTAAATAGCGAGAGCCGGAGCCAGAAGCAGGAGAGTGCTGGGGAGGCAGATAAGACGGCGAATGGTTACAGATAATACTGAAGGGTCAAAGTTAGTGCCAGAGGGCACTGTATAGTAGTCTAACGAGTAACCAGGCAAAACTGGGTGGAAATTAAATGAAAATAAATCATAAATGTCCGGGAGTGCTAAAGGTGAGAGAGATAAAATTGTGAAAGTAACTTAAAAACTGAACAAGAGGAGATGGTAGTGTGCAAAAGAGGGGTACAATGGGGCTGACATGATATTGCAAAGGTGAATAATTACACAAACAAAAGGGCGTGGCTACACATATGGAAAAATGCTGAAGACAATTATGCGGTGAATACAGAGCATACATATGGATGGGATAGAGCATAAATGCATGTTGGTCCAGCGGCATCAACAATGTATACATAGGTGTCACAAGAACAACAGATAATATATATAGACATATAGGTAGAGGATGGATACATCAACATGGTCTCAGAAAAATGGACAGGGGGTTGTTTTCATTAAGACCCCTGGGTGCGATTGTGTCAAGTCTATGAATCCAGCGGCTCTCAAGTTTTTTAAGTCTCAGGCCCCTGTCACCTCCACGGGGTGATGGGGGTACCCAGTCAATGAGTCGGCATCGGAGGTTGGCGTTCTGATGACCTGCTGCAAGGAAATGTCTAGGGATGGGCAATGAGTCGGCATCGGAGGTTGGCGTTCTGATGACCTGCTGCAAGGAAATGTCTAGGGATGGGCAAATCTGCTTTCTTAGATTCAAGTGCACTACGGATGGAATTCCTGTGGTTCGCCATCCTCTCTCTAAATTTCCTGGAGGTCATGCCAACATAGGCCAGTCCACAAGGGCAGTTCAGGAGATAAATAATATGGTCCATTTGGCAATGGAGGCGGTATTTGATTTTTATTGGTTTACCCGAGTGGGCGGGTAAACCAATAAAAATCAAATACCGCCTCCATTGCCAAATGGACCATATTATTTATCTCCTGAACTGCCCTTGTGGACTGGCCTATGTTGGCATGACCTCCAGGAAATTTAGAGAGAGGATGGCGAACCACAGGAATTCCATCCGTAGTGCACTTGAATCTAAGAAAGCAGATTTGCCCATCCCTAGACATTTCCTTGCAGCAGGTCATCAGAACGCCAACCTCCGATGCCGACTCATTGACTGGGTACCCCCATCACCCCGTGGAGGTGACAGGGGCCTGAGACTTAAAAAACTTGAGAGCCGCTGGATTCATAGACTTGACACAATCGCACCCAGGGGTCTTAATGAAAACAACCCCCTGTCCATTTTTCTGAGACCATGTTGATGTATCCATCCTCTACCTATATGTCTATATATATTATCTGTTGTTCTTGTGACACCTATGTATACATTGTTGATGCCGCTGGACCAACATGCATTTATGCTCTATCCCATCCATATGTATGCTCTGTATTCACCGCATAATTGTCTTCAGCATTTTTCCATATGTGTAGCCACGCCCTTTTGTTTGTGTAATTATTCACCTTTGCAATATCATGTCAGCCCCATTGTACCCCTCTTTTGCACACTACCATCTCCTCTTGTTCAGTTTTTAAGTTACTTTCAAAATTTTATCTCTCTCACCTTTAGCACTCCCGGACATTTATGATTTATTTTCATTTAATTTCCACCCAGTTTTGCCTGGTTACTCGTTAGACTACTATACAGTGCCCTCTGGCACTAACTTTGACCCTTCAGTATTATCTGTAACCATTCGCCGTCTTATCTGCCTCCCCAGCACTCTCCTGCTTCTGGCTCCGGCTCTCGCTATTTACCCTGCCATGCGCGATCCCTCCTAATCCCATTTGACTAATTGTCTCTCTAATGGGTCCTGATTGACCCTTGATCATCCGTTTGCATTGTTTAACAAGTCCCCATTAGCGCAGTATTTTCATTCGCCGCTCCGTACTCATGCAACTATGACACAGCTCCCGGCTACCCGGAAGCTGTGCGGGTCAAGTGCGTTCCACCGACCACTTGACTTCCGGTATTTCCGGAAATCGCCTTGCGCTCCAGCAGCCTGACACGCAGGCTATTATGGCGCGATCTCCTGCTCCTTAACCCCTTCCTATGGGTATATATAGCGGGACCCGGACTGCACTCACTAGGTAGCTGATCTTGTCCTGTCCTACAAGGCAGAGATTACCTCATCGCTGACTACCTGTATACTTTGATGACAATGTAAGACTTTACCTTTACTTTGCTGTATTCATGCACATTTCTGCTGTAATGTTAATGTGTATATGACCTATGTTTTCTGTATGCCTTAGGCTCCTTGATAATGGTCCTTGATTTGGACCGAAACGTCGGGGCTATCATACTATTATATCACCTTTACCTCCAAGGATTGTGATGTCTCTTTATTTCATTATTTAACTCATTTGGATTTTCACAAAATTATATTTGTGATTGGAGAGTGCTCTCCTTTCTACACCTTGTGTGTGGATTCCTGGACTATATATATATATATATATATATATATATATATACACACACACACACACACACACACACACACACACACATACACCTACATGCATACACAGACACACACTTACCTAGTCCCCTGTTGGTGCCCCGATGGTCTCCCGACGTCCCCGGTGGTCTTCAGGATCCTCTTCCCAGGACCGAAGATGCCGCTGGAGAGGATACCGGAGGCCACCGTGGACATTGGGGGATGAGGTAAGTATGAAAAAAAGGGCTGGGGAAAAAAAATATTCTGAAAAAAACACGGTTTTCTGAATATTTTGGTTTTTGGAATACACGGATAAGGGAGACCCGACCTGTATTGCTACAGTATTTGAAACAAGTATGGAAACAAAATAAATAGGATTTAGTACAGCAATCAATGAATATAGAAGTGAGGAGTAATTTGGGTACTATTGTGAGTTACTATAGAATAAAAAAGTTAAAATAAGAAATAAGCAAATCAGACGTTGCTGCTTAACTATAATATGGCTATGCACAAATGCACGTAGAATTGATGACCAGTGGGTAAATAAGTCATGATTGGTGCTTATCCTCCTTATGGTCCATCCATGGGGTTGTCCAGCATCTTCAGTAAGGGTAAATAATTAGGAAACTCTGGTATTAGCATTTCTATTATGTTATGACTCTACTTTTAAGGACATACACTACATATCCTTCAATGTAAACAATAAACACTGTATATGAGGAATCCAGTGTTTTGAAGCTGCATTATGTGCACTTGTGCAAGTGAGATGGGGTAAAAATTTAAGCCAGAAAGGAGCAAAATTAAAATGGGTTCACAGCCCTCATGCTCAGAGCGGTCTTTGGCTTATATAATGCCCTAGGCAAGATTTTGGTTGGTCCCCCTAGAGCCGTCGTTCTTTTTGCCCCGACCCAATGCTTCTTATCACATTACACCACATCATATTGCTCCTTATTCACAACACACCATACTGTATTGTTCCTTATTAATATTGCACCACACAGTAGTGTCCGTTATACACATTAAACCACACAATAGTGCACATCATGCACATAGTGCCACAGAGTAATAGCAACCCTTGTAGACATAATGCCACACAGTATTGTTATACCACACATTAGTAATGCTCTTATAAACAAAATGCTACAAAAGGAGAAAGCTATACCCCCTGAAAAGGGAATAATTGCAGAGCTCGGATAAAAGATATGGTGCCTATATGAACTTCCACGTAAAGAGACCCACTATACCTATACGGGACTGGTAAATATTGCTCATTTACAGCCCCAATAGTTGAACTATTGCCTTATAACCGCACAATTATAGCCAAACAAGCCTCATAGCCAGCCCATGCCTTTTTATGTTATATATTGTGGGTCTTGTGTCATATTTGAGTGTGATTATATATGTATTGCATATTTTATTGTGACATTTGGTAAATTTTTATTAAAAGAAGGATTTATTTTATTGATTGACTCACTATAATTTGTATTTTGAGTGGAGCGGCGCCATCTGGTGGTGATACTACTTATCACCACATACCACTTTTTGTTCAACATCCAATGTAAAGACCATTTTTGATAAAAAAAAAAAAAAAAAAAAGATTACTATGATTTGAAACATTTAAACCAGACTGTTTGAATCGCAGAAAAAAAATTGGACTGAAAAAGGTGAAACAATTCATGGTTGTGTAACTTCATTCTGTGGTTTTAGGTTTTACTTTTGACAGGACCGCCACCTAGTGGCTACAAGAATTTATGGCAATATGTACTCAGTAGCGCTGTGTCAGATCTGAGCAATTGGCAGTCACTGTCTATAGGATTTCTTCCACACATATGTATCTAATTAAACCGAGCCATACTATGTTTTTTTCACTAATATCTCCAGAGCCAAAGCGATTGAACTCAAACCTACAAGGTCACTTGTTTCCATTCCTAGAGTTTAAAAGAAATGAACTAGAGCAGACTGTTGATGTCATCTTAAGCCGCACAATCTGATGCTAGGAAAACCTTAGAAAGTCTCTGGCTGTGGTTGGAGGACTCTACAGAGAGCAAAGCAGTTCTAGTACATTGCAAGAGGAAAACAATGAAGAAGTTAAACCCAACCCACAAAGAGAATGAAACAATTACTATTCCCTAGGAGGCCGCTTATCACAAACATCCTGATGTGGTCTGCGGAGAACAGTCTGGTGCCACATTTAGAAGATCACATGTGTTCACTACAGATCAGACTGAATGAACATTCTGATAACATTAGGAAAGGTTTCATTCTGTGACCCAGCTGCCAAACATCTTATTACAAACATATTCCTTCTTTAATGTGTAAAGCCCTCTGAACGCAGTCTAAGGATATTTTATAGATTTCAAAGTTACAGATATTTTTTATCTGCCGACTCAACGAGTGCGGAAACTGAAAGAAATGATACTGCCATACATTATTATGACGTTCTACTGCACAGATTATTCCCATATGTACTGTTAGTGGGGTTAAAGAGCTACATATATCTTGGGGGTTCACCTGAACCATGAGGGTTTATCTGAGCTCACTTCACCATCCGGCATACAGACATTCTACTGATACAGGACATCAAGGACTACAACCACCATGCTAAGCCCATCAAGCTAATTACCTTCTGTACAGTGTTCTCTGACTCTCTCAGCTCTCTCGTTATTCTCAGTCACAGGATTACCATACAACTCGTTTTGAAATTCCTCATCCATTTCTGAATTAAAAGAAGAATGTGAAGTCGTTATTTTAATTGAGACCGTGATCCCAAAGCCCATAGATGCCGTACAGATATGTTTTCATTGCTTGGTAAATCGCGCAGCACCCTCATAATAAAAATGTAACCCCATCTCTGTGAGAAATGTGCAAAGTATCTGCTAAAAATGACAGCGTCGCTCACACTTGTTATATCAATTAAAATAAAAACTGCTGTGTAGCCTTAATAAAAATTGAATCTTGAAAAAAACTGCTGTGTAAAAAAAAAAAAAGAAGATATTTCCGATATAAGATAAACATTACAGGCCATTGTGATGAATAAATAGGTTTACTTGGCCATTCTCACACCTATTTTGACAAATTCACTTAAAGGGCTTCAAATCTTTTCCAGAGCGCAGACCACAGCTCTACTTCAATAAATAAGCCCTTTAATTAGTACTTACACCAACGGAGTGTCAATGTTCCGCACACACAAGTTTTAAACAGACACAAAGGGGTCCATGCACTAACCCTTGGAGAGAGATAAAGTGGAAGAAGATAAAGAAGATACCAACCAATCAGCTCCTGTCATTTTTCAGATACACGGGGGTATTCAATGTCAGGGGCACGGCTGTCGAGCTAGCGTGACAGCCGTGCCCCTGTCCCGTTCTCGGTGAGCTCGCCTGGAGCTCGGCAGTCAGGATTCAATGTCCCGGCCGCCGAGCGGTGAGAAGGGGGCGTGGCTGCGAGTTGCGGCCGGGAAGTGACGAGCTGCAGCCGGCAGCTCGTCACTTCCTGGCTGTTCTCGGCAGAACGAGCCCGACAGCTAGAGCTGTCGGGCTCGTTCTGACAGGAAACCCTGTTCATTGCTGTCGGGGAAGACAGCATTGAATAGGGCCCGTCGAGCATCTCCCCCACGGGAGATGCTCGACGGCGATTGAATCTCCCCCACAGCCTGTAATATGGCAGTTAGGAGCTTGCTGGATGGTACTTTTTTCTCAGTAAATTGTATTTTTCTCCAAGGCTTAGTACATAATAAGGATTGTTATGGGGGCGAAGCAGTATCAGCACCAGCATCTGCATTGATACTGCGTCTCGCCCATGTATGAAGGAGAACGGTGCCTGTCATTATCGGCGCTGCTATCTAAAAGACTGTTTGGACACCTGCAGATATCAATATCGACAGCTGCAGTTATCGTTGCCCATCCACCACAGCAGGGAGAGCGCTGTCCCTCGCTGCGGCGTCCGCAGGCTGCAAAGAAGATCTTGGGTTACTCATGAGATCTTGTGCACAGTGGTGCCGAAAGGGGGGTTCTGGTACTTCAGGCCAAGTCTGATGGAGGGCCCGATGGGGGCCCAGGGCCCACTACTCCCTTCCCATTGCAGATAGCTGGGCACACGGAAATACCTAGCATTAGATCGACATGACTGAAGGTCAACAGGGTCATTAGGTCGACACAAGCATTAGGTCAACATTGGGAATGTCAACAGTCAAAATGTCCACGTGGGGTTTTTCACTTTTTCTTGAGCCGACATGTGCCGACAGGCGGTATTTCATGTCCTACCATCAACTAGGGCATGGTGGGAGAATAAAATAGTGTACCAAGCGTAGCGGGGCACCATGCCGAAGCATGGCGAGTGCAGCTGTGCACTTTTTAAGTGTCAATATTGACTTTCAGGTCGAAAAAAAAAGTGAAAAATCCCATGTCGACCATGCCCATGTCAATCTAATGAACCTGACGACCTAACCCCATGGTGACCTTCAGTCATGTCAACCTAGTTGTTGCCTATCCAATGATTCATACCTGGGCACAGAGAGAGAGAGAGTGAACTAAATGCCACAGCAGCAGCCTTTCTCCCCAGCCCAGCTCAAACTGCTCAGTGCTGTGTGCCGAGCTGGGAGAGAGGCAGCTGCAGCCTGTCGCTTCTCTCTCCCTGAGAGGGTGTGCCTCTACTGGGGTCTAGTAGAGCTGTTGGCATCCCATGCTCATACATACCCAGTGATGCCTGCCAGGTATCGAGACATAGCGCCTTAATCTGTCCTGCTTGTCCTGACCATATATTAAGGTTTAATAAAACAAAAAAGTGTTTACACTCAATACATTCTTTTTAAATATTTCCTACCTGGTTCCTCTCGTGAGTGGGTCAGCTTCATATTTCCGATAATGATTGACTCGTCATCTTCAGGAAAGCTCATTTGATCATCATCTGAATCCATATCTAGATCCCACTGTTGTTCAGAATGTATGTAAAGAATGAAGTTATAAGAGGACAATCTGGCATTTACACATACAATGCTTTCAGTCAGACCACAGTTGAGAATCACAATCCTCTTATTCTTATGTAAATGAGTGTGAAGGAGACCAGTATTTCATTTTCTACACATGTATATGGGAAGCTTGGTTACGGAGAAAGCCCACTTATGGATAGAACCCACCCACAGAGAGACAGCAGATGTACTTGCATGGTACATCCTGAGGAAAAGCAGGAAGCTCCCCCCTTAAACAATCACTATCTGCCAGCCCCAAAGTGTGCTTCTCTGTAGTGCTCCACTTCCTATCAGTATTCAGATTCACAAACTGTATGCCAGATTTCACCAGACTCGGTACTATGCCAATTTATTGTGTGTATTATTGTTTTTGAATAAATTGTTACGCTATGTGCAATATTGAATCTTAAACCGAGGTATACAAGTGAAGGAGAAAGGGAATCTTATTTTGAACATCAGACGAGATATCTTGTGGCCTAAGGAAAGGCTCATTTGTGGTACGGAGAATATTCTTTGACCAGAGAGATTTTTATTATAGGTTTATTTTAATATCTACACTATGAAGGTGGCGATTTGTTTGTTCTTTTTTTGAGGTTTCGCATTTCTACAGGACTTACCAACATTGAAATCCTTCATATCTCAAGTGGGAGCGCCCTATCAGACCCTTCTGTTTTTTTATCTACTATTGCTGGATAGTTTGTGACTATCTTTTATGATAAGGCTGCACCCTTTGTTTAGAGCGCAGGTTCTTTTACCACTTCTTTGTAACTGAACTGAAGTAACCTGAACTGATAGGAGGCAGCACCGGGAGGACGTCCAGTGCCACATGTGGACTCTGTTAATACCGATATTTATATAACCAGAAGAACAATAAGTGAAATGCGCAGTTTACGTACTCTTTCCTTAACTTGCGTACCCTTTATCTCTAGCTACGTGCAAACAAAGCGTAGCGCAATGTAGCGGACCTTTTCCGTGTGTTGTACACGCTGGATCAGTTCCAGTAATAAGAAATCCCTTCGCAGTACTTAGTATAGAATACCTTTTATGGACAATGTCCGTAATATACCTTATCGCTAGATGCGAATAATAGACAAGACAAAGATATAACAAAGTGAGGAGATAGATTCTCCAAATAGTGTATTTAGTCCCTAGCGGACAAAAGGGGATTACAGAAAGTAAGAACACAGCGTTACACTTGATACAGTTAAACTAACAATAATAACTATACTTTAAACTAACAAGGGGACAGAAACAGATACATAATATAATCAGCCACATTGAACAAACAGGAATACAAATGTTACCGTAAAGAGAATATCGCAGCGCAGTCCGGTCGGAGCTCGCTATATTCAGATTGAACTATAGCCCGGGCAATGGTGAAGGGATAGATGCAGTGCCAAAGTGACCGAGCCAGCTCAGGGATAGCTATTTTATAGGGTCCAAGAAGGGGGGTCAAAGGCCGTTGTAATTGGTCAAGGGTTCAAATGTCCAGTCTTCAGTGATTGGGGCAAGGTATTGCACCTGGTTTGGATTGGTGCAGGGGGGAGGGTACTTTGGTGTCCTTTGTTTGTTAGCATCGTCGCCAGGGTCGTAAATCAGCAACAAGAACTGGTTACAACTTGATTCCTTTGTCTTACACAGGACACATGGCAAAAGTACATATAATAAGTATTTTGTCCGTAATTATCAAACCATAGGACATGCGAATATTTGGCTGCGACCGGAATGCTGCGCACGGGACACAGAACATAAAGATACCAAACATGTACAGAAACAATCGTGTATTGCTGATTAATCTATGTGTGGTGCAATAAACCTTTAATAAACTATATTTTATTTAGTGTAAGTTTGGTATTATGAATTTATGTGTATTAGTATGGCTGCGCTTATGGTCCACTTTGCTACACAGACTCGGTATAATACTTTATTTGCGCAACTCTGCGAACCAAGATGGCGGCCATACTATCCTAAAATGGCGTGTGTGCAACTCGACTTTAACAACTCGGAGAAAAGGATTTATCAGTAAGTACAAAATCCCATTTTCTCCTTCATCCACCAGGTGGCACTGGAGTTTACAGTGGGGACGTCCAGAGCTCCCATCACGGGTCCCCTAACACCACTCGGCCAAACTGAGAAGCCTGAGCCGCAAAGATGTCAAGCCGGAAGAACCTTTTGTACAGTCCAGGTGGCCGCTCTAAAAAGCTGTTGAATAGAAACACCTCTGGCAGCCGCCCAAGAGGGGCCCACTGATCTGGAGGCCTAAACAAGGCTGATGGATTGATGCATGGGGGGTGGGTTTCCAGGTACTCAGTACACCCCCCCTATGTGCGCATATGGTGTCCACTTACATCCAGCATCCCAGCACATTAAACATCCCTTTTATTCACAAAACAATGCAAATATGACACAGGCGTAGCTTTTGCCTATTTAAATTATATGAGGCATGCCTGCATTCTGTTTGGGACTGAGCTGTATCTGCGTACAAAATGCTATGCTGAAGTAGTTTTCATAAAAAAAAAAATATATATAAATCAATTTTTCTACATATATTTACATGAAAGATTAGGATCCTGGGAATAAACTACAGTCACTGGCACAAAACATCTATCCAAAGTTAATACTAATTACTTCATTTTCTTTCCAAACCTCCAAGAGCGGAAGAAATGTTGCCTTTAGTGTGAAAATGGAATTAGTAACTTGGGACTACAATTTAACAGATGGATGTTTTCTTAGCACTTTTAAAGCCACCATAGAAACCTATTGAATCTAGTCCCTGCTAGCTGGCTCCATGCAGCAGTGATTGTGATGTCATCAGGATTATGATGTCACAAACAATAGAAGGTTATAAATTGCAGCTCCTGGGAGGTGAGGCTTTGATAGGTGAAGTAGTGGTTGAGAGGAGAGGAGTGAGAATAGATTTGAGATGAATAATCTACATTTAATGATTTTTGTTCTGGTGACATTGCTCACCATGAGATCCCAAGGCCAGACTACAGGTACACCGGAAGGTAATGGAGAATTATTTCTATGAATTTCTATAAGTAAGAATAGCTAAACTAATTTATATAGGATAACGGGTGTATTTACCTTTGGAGAGCCATACTGCTGTATCACAGTGTTTAGCCTCCCACATTTCATGTCGCTACAATACAAGTACCGCCGTAATTCCTGCTCTGGTAACACCATCTATAATGCCATTACCAGGGAAAGAGTACGAACACTGCTTTATTCTGGTCATAGGATGGTTTTTACTGTGTTAGTATTATAATTATGTTTAATTATTAAATAATATAAACACAATGATAATACATAAACAATGCATCCAATATTAATAATAGTGACTTTGTTCTCTTTCTACACCTTCAAGTGAGGAAGAAAAGTGCCCACAATTTTGTAAAAGGAATTAGCAAATTGGAAAAAAAATATTAGTAGATGGATGTGAAACATGTTTTCAGTTTTATTAGCAATTTAAAGCCAACCATATAAACCTACTGGGTCTAATCCCAGGTAGCTGGTACCATGCAGTGGTGTCTGTGGTCATAGACATGATGTAATTATGATGTCACAGACAATAGAAGGGAATAAATTGCAGCTCCTGGGAGGGGAGGCTTTGATAGGTGAAGTAGTGGTAGAGAGGAGAGGAGTGAGAATAGATTTGAGATGAATAATCTACATTTAATGAATTTTCTTCTGGTGACATTGGTCACCATGAGAATCCAAGGCCAGACTACAGGTACACCGGAAGGTAATGGGGACTGGGGAATAATTCTATTAATTTAGTAAGGAATATATAGAACATAACAGGTATATTTATGGTAGGACATTCCTATTGCTGATGAGACAGACCTATGTATCACAGCGTTTAATTATTACATATTACATGGTGTTACCTGTTCTGGTAGCAACATCTTATAATGTCATTGCCAGAGTAGGAGGACTAACACTGCTTTATTCCAGGCCTAGGATTTTTTTTTATGTGATAGCATTTTAATTATGTCTAATTATTAAAATACTATAAACGCACTGTATACAATAACATGTATGTGTGCATCTTTATTAGGAAAGTAACATTTCTATGTATTTGTTTATTTTTAAAGGTGCTACAGAGACCAGTTCTATGGAGCAAAGGAGCTGGAGATCAGGTACAGAACTTGTTTAATGTTTCTCCTGTAACAAATGTTTTGATGTAAAAGTCTAAAAGAGATTGTTACATTTCTGGCTGGAAATTACATTAATAGTAATATTAGTATATTACACAACAGAATTGCCTATAATGCACTACAGATCAGCACAACAGGATATAGATTATAGATATATACACACACACACACACACACACACACACACACACGCACGCACAGGCCTGTGAATATTGGGCAGGTTGTGCATTACACAAGCGTCAGCCATTCTCAACCTTAGATAACCGCACGTGATAGGCTGACAGCAGTCATGTGCACATTGACTCCTTCCCCACAGCTGTGCTCAGACTACGTATGCTGTGATACTGGCCAATGGCTGGATAGCGGCTGCAGTATCACAGCACATGTAAGCTCCGTACAGACATCCCAGCCTTACCCATATGAAATGTTTCTATACATACATGTATCACGTGCTTATCTCATCTGTCTTTCTTTCTTTCCTGAACAGCAACATCAATCCTAGACATAGTATCAACATGTGGATATATCTTTGTATGCATCCTGATCCTGGTGGGACTGTACAAACTGTACAAGAGCATCCATGCATTGTAAGTTACTAACGTTCTCTACACATTACACAGGTCTCTGGCCTGAAATATTTACTACAGTGATGGATACACTGGGGGGGGGACAGGTCTCTGGGCTGGGCTGTGTGCGCTATTATCAACTAACATCTTCTCATTATTGTTATATTTCAGCTACCAAGAAAGATGCCAACAGCTGGATGACATAGAACAGGAAGTGCCGGAAAAGGTGGCAGGCCCAGAAACAGACATTGAGGCGATGCTGGTGGACTCTCTATTTAAACATCATGACGCAGAATATTATGCGGAAGATAAATATCATGTGGAAGATGAAGTGCAGCATTACCAAAGACAACATGATGTGGCACACCACCATAGAGATTACCAGCACGGAGAACACCACCAAAAAGTGAACCAGCACAGAGAACACGAGGCAGAACATCACACAGAGCGCGGCAAAAAAGAACAAAAGCCAGCTAAAAAAGAAAAAAAGCCTGTGACAAGCCAGATGGTAAAGAAGCCCGCCCAGAAGCAACACATAAAAAAAGCAGCGCCAAAGAAACCGACAAAAGCAAAGAAATCCAAAGCCGCCAAAAAATCCAGGCGCTAAACAGAGAGCCAAGAAGTCGGAATAGGCTTGGATTTACCCTGATTCACACAGATCTCAAAACAGGATATTATTGGCTTTCCAGCTGTCACATGTGACAGCATATAGCCAATAAAATCCCGTTTTGAGATCCGTGTAAATCCGAGTAAATCCTAGCCTGCACATCTCTAATCTTAATCCTGGTGCTGCTGTGGCTTCCTAGAGCTGGTATTGGTGAGACTGGTCACCTGCTTCTAACTCCAGCAAGCCGATACCATAGCTCAGATCCTGCGGTTGCTTCAGATGCTGGGACTGCTACTCGTCTGTGATAATACCTGCTCAGACGGAACAGGAATGACAACTGGGGATTAGGGCTACTGGCGACACCCCAAAAACAAAAACGACACCAGGCAGCCACCTCACGGGTGTGTTGGAAGAGCTGCTAAATTGATAATTATTCTTAACATGATGACAGTGGCATCTAACTCATTAAGTTAAACTCACTTATTAACTTGAAGATTTAAACCAGGCATGGGGAACCTTTGACCCTCCAGCTGTTGTTGAACTACACATCCCAGCCTGCCCTGCTACAGTTTTGCTATTTAGCCATGCTAAACCTGTTGCAGGGCATGCTTGGATGTGTAGTTTAACAACAGCTGCAGGGCCAAAGGTTCCCTATGCCTGATTTAAAACCAGGCAACGCTGGGTACTTCAGCTGGTCAACAAATCAGCCTAATCTAATAAACATGATTCTGTTTTGGGGCACTCGGGTATACGTGCAGAATGGATTGTAAATGTAAAACATATACAGTATTTCCCATTTAAAAAATCAGGGCATAAAGACTTTAAATGGTGAGTCTGCTCAAAACACAACTACATAACACGATGCAAATATGGCATTGTGGTGCAATTAATCCCAAAGATTAAAAAGCATTACAGCCAGGACACAACCTTGTGTCCTGGCTGTAATCTAAAGGGCAATGAGTGTATCCTAAGCAAGCCGAAGTTCCTTCACAGCAGCGATGCCGAGATCATGACCCCGGGAGACGGTACCCAGAAGGGGATACGGGCATATTGTCTACAGCATTTAGGTCTACAAGCATTAGGTCTACACCACTAGGTCGACCTGCATTAAGGTCGACAAGCATTTAGGTCGACATGACTGAAGGTCGTCAGGGTCATTAGGTCAACATGGGGAAGGTCGACAGTCAAAAGGGAAAAAAATGTCAAATTTTTCACTGTTGACCTTATACCTGTCGACCTAATGACCATGTCGACATAACACCTGTCGACCTAACACATGTCGACCTAATGACCCTGTCGACCTAACCCATGTCGACCTTCAGTCAGGTCGACCTAAATGCAAGTCGACCTAATGGTGTAGACCTAATGCTTGTAGACCTAAATGCAGTCTGATGATCCCATTCCCCTAGAAGTCGTGTCTCGCCGCGCACTGTGGAGCCGAGCTCGCTGTGCAGCTGCCATGCTGACTGAGCCGCGGCTGGAGCGAAGAGGACCATCTAGCACATTGCTGATAGCATCAGGACCCTCCACAGGACTACAATACTGAACACAGGTGAGAGGTGCATCGCGGGGGGACGGGACGCCAGCCCCCAGCACCACCACCTTGTGCCTTTTCCATCCAGTGACTGTCTGTACAAACAGACCCCTTATACCACCGTCGAGGCGAACTGATAATCTGTTTACCCCCAGTCACCCACAGCCCCTCTGGGAACAAATAGTGGACAGCCCACTATATTATCCCCCTTCTCCCCCCCCCCCCCAAAAAAAATTAAAAAATTTACATTGCACACATAATTTGGCATTGTGACCTAGAATTATAGTGTGATCATTAATAAAAATCATTTTGTCACTCATCTATTCTCCATTTCCTTGGAAAAAGGTGTTACACTAATATACATTTGCATATAATATTCCCACGCAGCGCCCATTAGGAGCTGAGTGCAGAACTACCAATATATTTGGCCCTTATCCATACCAGGTTGGCCACCTGTCAGTACTGCAGCTAGACATGGGTTTATCATCAAGAGTTGCCATTGATGATGAAATTGCAAGTGTCCATCAATAGTAACCAAATATGCTATGGGATGCCAGCGATGATTTTGGCCATCACTGGCAATCCCTGTTCTTTCAGTAAATGACCCGTAGGCCCAGGGGCGGATTGGAGATTAAAACCAGCCCGGGAAATATCATGAAGCATCCCTAATGCGCGGGGGGGGACCTATTGCGCGCCGAAGGCGCGTGCATTTTTTGGGGGTGTGGCCTAGCGGTGTGGGGGCATGGTCTATTTCAGCAAGGTCCAGCGGCAGCCAGCAAGGGACTGGGAGCACCTCACCTGAGCACCTGCTGGCGGCAGGGAAGGGATCTGAGTGCACCCCACCTGGGCGCCCGGTGGTGTGAGGGAAGAGACACAGGTGCTCCCTGTTGGGGCACTCAGCGGCAGCCGGAAGAGACACAGGCGTTCCCCCCGCTTGGCCAAGAAATTTCACAGAGACACAGGCGTTCCCCCCGCTTGGCCAAGAAATTTCACAGAGACACAGGCGTTCCCCCCGCTTGGCCAAGAAATTTCAGACGGCACTCACAGGATTTTTTGAAAAGCAAAATAAGTGTTTTAATCCGACATGTTTCAGGCAACACAGTCCTGCCCTCAGGGATCAACATGAACATTAACAGTGATACACAAATACCCCCACAAGAACCCGCCCCCATACAATTTATTAATACAGGCGGCGGCCATCGCTGGCTGTCACACTGCGCCGCTTCTGATGTCATCAGTAGGCCCTGCATCCATCCAGATACCCAGCCCTTCCAATCAACGTCATTAGCCTGTGCCGCACGCCGCAGGTGAGCGTTCACCTGTATTAATTTATTGTGTGGGGGCGGGTTCTTGTGGGGGTATTTATGTGTATCACTGGTAATGTTCATGTTGATCCCTGGATGGGCCTGTGTTGCCCGAAAACCTGTCGGATTAAAACACTTATTTTGCTTTTCAAAAAATCCTGTGTGTTTGAAATTTCTTGGCTACAAAGGGACTGTTTGTGTCCGTGCTGGAAGGAACCAGGGTAGTACAAGTCTTATTCGACGTGGAGTGCCGGACCCCAAAGTATGTATGTATGTATGTATGTATGTATGTATGTATGTATATATATACATACACACACACACACACATATATAGGGTTTCATCTGTAAAAACAAAGAGTGTACTCCTATGATAAAAAGAACCCGATTTTAAGCAATTCATGTTTTAATAAACAGCATTTTTATACACGTAAATATATGTATGGTTCTTATGGAATAGTATTGTGCGTATGGAAAGACAGAAATAATCATTGTAATACAGGGCGCCTGACACTATTGTGGTAGTATATACACACACACATATACAATATATATATATATATATATATATATATATATATATATATATACACACACAGCACAGCAGGCTATTATTACTACTGTACCCTTGCTGCTGCTCATTCATGTTTTTAGCGCCGCCTACCGCCGCCGCCATTTGGGTCCCCAGTGCTGTGCGCTGCCGCCGCTTGCTGCCTACCTACTAAGGACAGGAGGATCATGCGTCATCCTTGTCCTGAGTGCCGCGGGAGCAGCTGTGTGCGGCCGCGCATGCGCACCAGCCTCCCACGGCCATTTTAAGTTTGGGCGAGCCGGGCTGGCCACGGCCATCTTCAAAGTGGGCATACTGCAGCGGCCGCAAACCGCGTAGATGGCGATCTGCGGCCCAGCAAGGGAGGGCGAGCGGCCTCATATTAGTTAATTGAGCCGGCCCACCGGGAAAATCCCCGGTTTCCCGGCAGGCCAATCCGCCCATGCGTAGGCCAATCGCAGCAGGGCACAGGGCTTCATGGGTGTCAGGTGAGGAGCTATGCTTTGTGTCCCAACACCTTTTTAAAAATAAAAATCTATGGCATCAATGGAGGGAAACCATCTGGTTCTCTACCATTGATGGAAAAATCATAAGAACTCGGCCATAAACCATCTATGGCAGATGGCCATCACTACCCCACACCTCAGGTGGGGAGGGGGAGCGGGTGTCGATGCGGCCGCCGATGTCCTGCTCCAGGGGTGGGGGGCTTGCAAGCGCCCCACTGTCCTGCTCCACGGGGAGGGGGGGGGTTGGATGCGTCCACCGCTGTATCAGTCCAGGGGGAGTGGGGGGTGTGTGGCCAACCTGCTTCACACACATGGCGTGGGAGGTATTGAGGTGGGCGCACTTACCTGGCTCTGCGGGGGGAGATGATTGGATGCGGCCGCCGACGTGCCGTTCCACGGGGGAAGGGTGCCCCGCCGCTCACCAGATCCACGGCTGCTCACCTGACTCCACAGGGGGGGGGGGGGGCTGCTCCCAAGTGCCGCCCTCCAGTGGCTGGCGCCCACAGGCAAATGCCTAAAGCCGTCTAGTGGTGGTGCCGGCCCTGCCCATACCCCACTTCCTGACTGTCTCAAATAAAATGTGCAGGAACAGCATGGAGAGACTTGCTGAATTCAGAACATAGACGGCTAATCAGCAGCTAGCAGCACAGACTGCAGTTTATATGCAGAGCAGAACTCAGTAGACAGAAAAATCATGATACTGGTGATCTGGGCTAAACCCAATAGACAACTCCTGAGATACAGGACAGATGGCAGATTCACATAATAATATTAGTCAGGATCACAACACAGTGTATGAAAAATGACAGTCAGGAGCTGGTTGGTTCTTTATCTCCATCCTAGGCTTTTAGGCCATACACACAGGGCAAATACAGCCCTATTTCTAAGCGATCTCTCTAGAATCTCAATCACTTAGAAATGAAGCACGGATCCCCCTGTTGTATGGGCGATGGCGATTCGCGGTCCCACACGTCACTATCGCCTGACTACATTTATGCTGCATGCAGTACAAATCTAGTCATCACCAGTGTTCTCTCAATTGAGTGACAGATCGCTCAGCACATCACTGCAGCAGCGCTGTGTGCTGAGCGATCTAAAATGTATGATTATCAAGGATAAATCGGAACAAATCTCAGGCGTTTGACATCCCGTGCACATCGGATCAGAGTCCGGAGGTCGGACGGGCTGCACATAAGATACATCTTATGTGCAGCCATCAGTGGCACATCGTGGATGCCCATTCATTTCTATGGGTATTTTTTTATTCTCTTGCAGCCCAGCTCCCAGCACCCCCTGCCTGCTCCCGGCTCTTGCCGTCCCCCCGCCCTGCTTACCCCACCTGCAGCTCCCCGGGATTTTGCATGTGGTAAAACACATGCGATTTATCACATGTAAATAAAATGTTCCTAATTGTATTTGACCTCTCCCGGGGAGCTGCCGAGGGACCTTAGGGTTGGCCTAATGTATGGGGGCATTTAGAGGGAAAACCCAATGAATAATAGGGCCTACACATAGCGATATGCAGGCATTTTCTGTGTGATTTTACTTAAGTACACCGCTCAGAAAACACCCCTACTTCGCTACGTGTGAAGTACCTATAAAATTCAGCCAAGGGCTTCTTAATTCGAATTGTAGGCGGGTCATTTACTTGCTGAATGGCAGAAAATGCATAATAAATAGTCTGTCTTTGTGGATCATAATTCTAGTAAACAGGGATATAGGAATAGGGTGCTCTGAGAAGAGAAAGCTGCTACAATTACATCACAGGCCAGAACTTGCAACCACACAACAGTGACATTTCCTGTTATACAATGGGTACATTGTACAGGCTCCAGAAAATCAGCTACTATCAATTAACTTCTAGAACACGGGTGTCAAACACAAGGCCCGCAGGCCAAATCCGGCCCGCCAGACCTCGTCATGTGGCCCGCGCGAGGAGACAGCACGCAGGGGCAGTGTGTCCCAGCTCCTGCCTAGGCCACCTCCTCTCACCCACCCCCCACCCCGCGCACACTCGCCGGATCTGCGGGGTTGGTTGCTGGAACTGGGACGTCACGCAGCTGGCGATCCGTGCTGGACTGCTGGTAGTAGCGGTAACCGTGTGTGCGAGGCGGCTGACTGAAATAGGTTAGTAGTGTATAGCTCGGGCTGGTCGCTGTACGTGGGGATCTCTGTCACTGAGGGTGACATTTACACACCAGGCCATGCTCTCCTCTAGTCACTGCGTGTCTATCTTGCTAGCCCACATTAAAATGTCTTTCCCAACATGGTGTCACCTCCTCTAGCATCCCTAAGGCAGCTCTGTACCTTCTGTCCCTGTCTACCACTGAACCCTGCACCTCAATATAATTAGTACTGGATGTGGAATTAAATTTCTGCAGCATAGCTCTGTGTTTGATGGCCCACCATTTTTGTTATCGCATTATTGTTATATGCATGTCCTGTTTCATACTGCTCTAAAGTACACCTTGTACAAGTTTTCTGTCATTTGTACTTTTGATGCGGCCCCCGATGAATTTGACACCCCTGTTCTAGAAGGTGCTAAATAAATAAGCAGTAGCTTCTGATTGGTTGCCCAAAACAACATTCCATGTGAAGTAGAACTCAAATCTTAGTAAATTTCCTCCTATGACTGTCAACATTCCGTGCCCAACCACAGTCATTTATGCTTGTTTCAAGGCTCCCAACCTTGGCCAAGTGGCCTCACACGCTAAGGCCATCACTTATCTATGCCGGACCACACATTCTCAGTAGAGCCCTTCGAAGAAGCTTATATTAGCACCTTGAGCAACTATTATAATTTGGGGCTTGGCTATAACTATCAGTGGCATAGCAGGGTGGCAGTGCATCCTGTGCCAGGCTCACCCCCTAAGCAGTGACATCATAACATCATGCCTAACGGTTTTGGACACCTCCTTTGGGAAGTAGAGCATTCTAAGGACAGAACGGTACCTGCCAAGAGCATCCATTGAATGTACTGTTCCAGGCACTCTGCAGGCATCATATAGCAGTAATGGTGCCACCACCAGGATCCTGTACGCTTTGTTATAGTTACTGTCCTGATAACTACACAAAACAGCAAATAACACTTTTTTCAGATATTTATGGCTATTTACCATCCATAAAATGACATTCAACATCAATACTTTGCCAAACCATTACCTCACAATGACAGGACAAACAAGATACTTTGTATATAAAACATCCACTTTACCTGTGAAACCACAGACTCTGGAGTCAGCACTTCCAAAGATCGGACTGTGGAATATATTTTTGGTTTATCCACTTGAAAGGAACCGGAGATGCGACTTCCAGTACGGGAACGAGACACTGAGGCGGGCCTGGAAATGTCATCCAGACTTCCTTTCACTATATCCATCTCCAGCAACCAGGCTTCAGCTGAAAGGAATGATCCAGATGTTTCTGTCATAAGCGAAGTAACATTAAACTGGGTAGAAGAGAACCACGCTGCAGCCAGCGCATTAGAACAATTATAGCAATGGCCCAACCTGTAGCTAACAACTGGAACACTAGAATGTTCACAACACACACAAGGTAGCAGCGCCAAAGCTGAAAGACACAGCAACTACATATATTAAACAAAAATCTATATGAAGAAAAGTTTACAGCAGGCATGTCCCAACTGTGGCCCCCCAACTTTTGTGAAACTAGACATCCCAGCATGCCTTGCCATAGTTTTAGCATTCCCTAATAGCAAAACTGTGGCAAGGCATGATGGGACTTGTAGTTTCACAACAGCTGGAGGGCTATAGTTTGGATATGCATGGTTTACAGGCTACATCAGGGCTGGGCAATTGCGGCCCTCCAGATGTTGATGAACTACACATCCCAGCATGCCTTGCATCAGTTTCAGCATGGTTACATAGCAAAACTAATGCAAAGCATCCTGGGATGTGTAGTTCATCAACATCTGGTGGGCCGCAATTGCCCAGCCCTGGGCTACATATACTAAAAAGTGTTGAGAGTGCAAAGCCACCTATTTTCAGCAACATTGCCTGCAGGAATGAAAATGGCAAAATATAAAATGTTATGATTTTGCGTTCAGTATTTTATATTTGGTAGCCAGAATTGCTGAAAATCGTGTTGAAAATTTACCACGTAGTAAATATAGCCCCCCCCCCCCCCCTCCCCCAATATGCACTGCACTGGGTCCCCGCTCATTAGCTATGTACAGGGCGGGACCAGATCAGCGCTCACTGCTGCTTGGGTTGCCTGTCAGTTCAGCCAGCGGCGGCCACCACAGACCCCGTTGGCACCGCTCGCCCAAGCTGCCGCGGGGTCTTCCACATATGTAGCTATGTCACTGGTTATAACTTCAACATAGGAATTCCAAAATAATCTGTTACCTTGTACTTTAACAGTGATCTGCCCATACGTGTGGTCAATGATTATCCACCACTTTGAGCTGACCTACAGGTCCATTCAGTGTGGTCACCCACGTGTGTGTCCAAACATCACATACTCTAGGTGTTTGATGCCAAGGTATAATATAGTATCAATACCTTCATACAGCTCACTCTAGTACGTGGGTGTGGTATGCATACCCAACAGTCAGGATTGCAACGGTCCTTCAACATTGGAATCCTGACTGTCAGTAGTCCGACGGGGGGGGGGGGGGGTGAAAGCACATCGGAGCCCCTTGCGGGCGCATTGGGCTCGCCACGGTGCAGGCTTGGCGGCTCGCTGTGCTTGGCACAGGTTCTATTCTAACTATATGGGGGTTGTGGACTCCCACGAGGAAAAACAGCCCCCATCAGTTGGGATCCCGTCTGTCGGGCATTAAGCAGTTGGGATTCCAATATTGGAGAAACAATCACTGGAATCTCGACTTTTGGAGCGTCATCTGGCACCCCTAGTACATACTCGCTGTCCAAATATCCACCGGGAGCCACACTGGTGATTCGTGCCTGACCTGGAATCTGTCATGAGCTGGGAACCCTCCTCGCCCTTTGTTTTCATTTCAGAATTTACAGTATTTTGTCTAAACGCTATGTCCCAGTTGCTTCCCCCACTGTCTGTTGCTGAAAGTCATGCAGAGCCTTACAAACCATTAATAATTATAACAATAATAATCATTTGGAATGAAAAGGGATCAGGAAGACTGGGCCCTGAAGAGGAACAGCTGCAGGTGCACAATGTGTCATTTTGGATACAAATAATAGATCTGGTAAAATCGTGAGTTTAGAATATTACCAAAAAAGTTAACAACATGTAAATAAAAAAGCTGTACAGCATATAAGTGATAACTGTAATGGACGCATTTTCTGTTATTATCCCCTTCCATCATATACAGAATGCTCTGCACCAGGGCTTTTCCCTCCACTGATGATTGCACTCACCAACTGACAAGAAAGGGGTTTCACCACCGGTAACTGCAATCATTTAATGGAGGCGGAAGTCCAGGTGCAGAGCATGGTGTAATGTATCTTATGTAATTGGCCATGTTGCATGGCCTGCCACTGGTGACTGCAGTCATTAATGGAACACCTGGGCAGTGCATTGTGTACCTGATGAAATGCGCCATATTGGAGGGCCTGCCACTGGTGACTGCAATCATTAAAGGTACCTGATTAAATGGGCCATGTTGCAAGGCCCGCTATCAGTGACTGCAATCATTAAATGGAGGGAGAAGTCCAGGTGCAGAGCATTGTGTACCTGATTACATGGGCCATATATTAGGTCCTACATTAGAGGTTGCATAAAATGGTTAAAAATAACATAACAGCAGCAGCTATAATGGTATCACACATCCGTCAAATACCAGTAATGTAAAACCCTTAACCCATACAAAGTGACTGGCTGGCTGCCAACACTGCATGCTTGCACACCTTACTGCGTACCATACTTGCCTACCTGACCCTCTCCATGAAGGAGAAAATGTTCTGTTCCTGGACTTCTCTGGTAATGTAGGATTGCCATCACCTGTGGTGAAAAAACTTTCTTATCAATTTCCTAGCTCACCACAGGTGATGGTAATCCTACATTACCAGAGAAGACCAGGAGTATTTTCTCCCTCATGGAGAGGGTCAGGTAGGCAAGTATGCTACGTACAGTATATACCCATACCTCCCAACATAGGCGTGCACCATTGGAAGGGCGTGTCCATCACGCCTACTGGGCGTGTTCATCATTGCGTATTATTATACATAATGCCACACACTGTAACGCCCATTAGACATAATGCCACACACAATAATGCCTATCACACATGCCACACACAGTAATGCCATCTCACAGTTATGCCCATTCCACATTATGTCAGGACTTGACAAATCTTCGCATAATAGGGACGGTGCGCGCCAAAAATTTACACCGTAATGCATATTACACATCACACAGCCATTACATAGTATACCACATTCCATAATGCCCATTACACGTTATGCCACACACTGTAATTTTTATGAGCCTCCCATCCATTCTGAGACTGTAGGCAAGTAGGACACAGTATACATACGCACAGCTGATACACACACATAGTATACATACAAACAGCCAACACATACACACTCATAGTATACACATACAGAGTCGTCCGTCCCCCCGCACATAGTATAGATGGGATGCGGTTAATTTCCCGGCGGTCGGGATCCCGGCGGTCGGAATCCCGACACTGGAATCCCGACCGCCGAAATCCCGAAACTTTCTCCCTCCGTGGGTGTCCACGACACCCATAGAGGGAGAATAAAATAGCGTGCCGAGCGTAGCGAGGCACCGGGCCCGCTGCGTGGCGAGCGCAGCGAGCCCGCAAGGGGGGGCGATCCATGTCCCCCCCTTGTCGGGATTTCGGCGGTCGGGATTCCAGTGTCGGGATTCCGACCGCCGGGATCCCGACCGCCGGGAAATCATATCGGATCCAGTATACATATACACAGCCCCCTATGCACACGCAGGACACAGGTATATACATACAGAACCCCCACACACATAGTATACATATACACAGCCCCCTACAGTATATATATATATATATATATATATATATATATATATATATATATATATATATATATATATACATATATACACACACACTGCAAATAAGGATGTCACTCCGGGTCTTTCTTTGTGCAAAAAAAGGTGCTTTACTGCTGCCTACGGCGTTTCAGGACTAGCCCGTCTTCAGGACGTACACGACGGGCTAGTCCCGAAACGCCGTAGGCAGCAGTAAAGCACCTTTTTTTGCACAAAGAAAGACCCGGAGTGACATCCTTATTTGCAGTGTATATGGTGGAAAGTACTTTCTCTCCGGATGGGCACCTGGGCAAAATAGACGCACGTTTGAATGAGGAGTGCCGGACCCTGCATAAGAAAATTATATATATATATATATATATATATATATATATATATATATATATATATATATATATATATATATATACACACACACACACACACACACACATAGATGTACTGTAGTATACACAGAGCCCCCTCACACACACACACACACACACAGCATACATATACACAGCCCCTCTATGCACACACACATGCAGTATACATACAAAAATCTGATACATACACACACACACACACACACCCTTTTGGCATAACAATAAAAAACAGGCAGCATCATTAAAGACAAATATAAAACAACTTTTTATACCCCCCCCCCCCCCCTTCCCAATAAAACAAAGCCATAGACTGCCAGATGATATACAAACCCCCCTGTTCCAGCACCTCCTGAGTCCAGGTAAGCAGAGCAGAGCAGACCTGCAGCAGGCAGGAAGTCCTCAGTCCCTCCTCACCCAGGCAGCGAAGCTGTGTACGTCAGCTCCCCCTAGAGGCAGCCAGGGGCCTCAATAGATACAGATTGTACTGTATCCTGCTGCAGCAGCCCGGCTCTGCCACGTCTGTCACACACACTGCAGCCGAGCTTGCTCCGCTCCCCCTGATGTCGGCTCTCGCTGCAATTGTCAGGGGGTGCCCATCATTAGGAGGTGCCTGTGCACCCCTGGCACCCCCTGGGCGCACGCCTATGCCTCCCAACATGACCCTCTCCAGGAGGGACACATTGCTCTTTTACTGGACTTCTTCCAAATTTATGATTACCATCACGTTTTAAACAGGTTAATTGATAACAAAGGTGCTTCACCACAGGTGATGGCAATCCTAAATTAAGAGGGAGGTCCAGGAATAGAGCATTCTGTCCCTCCTGGAGAGGGTCATGTTGGGAGGCATGTATACCAGATCCCTCCATATGTTACAATGGAACCTGCTGCTGAACCACAACTCACAGCGTGCATGCTTCAGGGGCTAATCATTAACGTCGGTGACGTCACTCCGTACAGCTGTCCACATGCCCAGCTGTAAGTCACACTCGGGACTCACCTACTATGCAAAATCCACCACAGCCGTCCTCCAGCCTGTCTGCAGCAGCGTCCACTGTTGCTAGGTTACCGGCCTTCATGGTGTATCACTTCCCAGCACCACGTGATACAGCTACAGTGGCCTGCGTGCTGAATCGTCAAATTGCAATCCGCAGAGTTGTAAATGTGTATTAGGCTGTGTAATACGCACCTCATAATACGCCTGCAATACACCGTGTATATTGCTATTATGTGATACGCATGCAGTCTGTAAATAGTGATTGTCACCTTTCTTTGTACATGGCTGTAGTATAAAGTCAGATAGATGCAATGTAATGTATTACACAGCTTTATGTGTACAAAGCATTTATATGGAGGATGTGTTTGTAAAATGATTAACTTAAGGGTTCTTAAACTATTTTGCTCTGGAACCCATCAGACCGTAAAAATGATTACAGGAAACCGCAAAACGGCTGCTACATATGTCGTCAGCAGACCGCACATGCACGGCCGCATTGTGGAGGCACAAATGCACTTAATCACACAATTGCAGAGATGAGCCCAGGTCAACCGGGCAATAACCCATGTTTGAGATGTAACATAAAAGAAAACCTGGCACTAGTATTGCTACTGCCATAGCCGTAGGTCTCACCTAAAGGCCCTCATACACTGGGCCTATTTCGACGAATCAGACCGTCAAATTGGCCCAGTTTGATGTCCCCTCAGGTGCAATGCATGGTCCTGAGCCGGTGGTCAGTCCTGCTGGCCGTCTGACCACCCAACCTCAGACCTCCCTCCCATTGGGGAGCAGGGTCACATGTAATCCATGACAACAAATGGTGATGGATCGCATGTGTCCCTGTCACCCGGAAAGGTCCCGGGGGGCTCACAAGGTATTGGCTGGCTGTAGACTGCTGCGAGACATCACAGCAGTGTATGGCCACCTTTACAGTTAATGACCCTGCCCACTGCCTCTGCCCTACTAGCAGCGTCCCCCGCCCTCCATGTACGCACCCCCCTACTCCCTCCACCTGCCAGGAGCGCTGACACTGCCTACCTGCTCCGGATCCGCCGCCGCCTCTGTGTCCCCCGCCAGCCACCTCACAGAGTCCCCTGCCCAGCCGCACATGCCGCAAATGTTATGTGCAGCCGGTCCGACCACCCGACTCCGATCTGATGCGCATGAGACCGCGCATCGGGTCGGACCGGGTGTCTAGACATGCGATTTGGCCCGATTTCACCACCCGATCGGGAAGAAATCACATAGTGTATGGGGGCCTCAAGACCAGCACCATTTTGTGAAGAGGAATGTGTAACGAATACTGGTGCCCCTGTGCCACAGCAAATCTTGACCAGTAGAGTATATTACATAGATGCCAGACCCCAGATACAGGAGATAACATTTAAAGTCAATTTATCAGTGTAAATAAAAGCTGGAACACTGAATGACATGTACCCAGCAAGACAGACAGCGGCAGGGACCCAGCTTCGCCAAGTGCATACATACCTGCCGATGCCAGCCACGACAAGTGACAGCAGAGGGAGAGCGGGGACTGTACTACATTCCACAGGATAGCCATGGCTGGATTAAGGCCCTAATGGGCCTGGTGCTGAAAAGGTTCAAGGGGCTATTACAGCGGCGGCTCCTACCTCGATGTAGGAGGGGGACTGCCGCTGCCACCATTACTCCCACCTCCGCACATGAGTAGTAGCTTCCTCAGTGCTGGTCCCCAGCTTCTATGGGCTGATTCGGCAATTAGATGGTTGCCTCTTCCCACCTGGCCTGCTGTACCCAGCTATGTACTGGTATAGCAGGCTTTATTTATATAGATTTTTGTTAGCTTTTCTGTCATTTGTATTGTATACAAATGATACTGTAAACTCTAGGTTCCCAAAGCCAATCCTTAAGACAACCCAACAGTCCAGGTTTTAGGTATATCCATTCTTAGCCATATTTGGCTTAATTAGTACCTCAGTCAATTTGATTTAATCATTTGTGTGGAGCCATGGATATACTTAGAATCTGGGCCATTGGGATGCCTTGAAGACTGCATTTGGGAACCTCTGCTGTAAAATAAGTTAAAAATTAACAATAGTAATTTTGAAAGTAGTGAAAATAAAGTTTTAATTTTAAATGTCCATTAAACACTGATCCTTATTACCCAGCAGCATATTTAATTTAGTATCACAGGCTGTAGGTATTTAACATTACTTACCCCTCCGTAAGGTACAGCGGCACTCTGCTCTAACGACTGTTCACTACGCAAATTCACGTACACAGTGGACAGCAGCATATACCAAGGAATAGAGTGAACGTGCTCTCTTTACCTTTTATTCTTTGAATCAGGGTTCTCGCATTCCCTGGGGACCCAATATCTGACTCTGCGCTGTCTTTGTATAACAGAGCCAGTTTGGTCACCCCTGAAAACAGCAGAAACCCCCTTTTTCTAGATTCCTGTACCTGTGACGCTCGCAGGGTCCGCTCAACTGTGCACTTATCTGACACCCGCCATATGCACAGGCAGCAGCCACTTTGTGAGTACCAACAGCTCAAATACTTCATCCCTATCTAAACCCTATTCTCTTTTTATATCTGACTTATACAAGGAAATACTGTGTTGTCTGACAGGGAGCCCCTTTTTCTGATATAATTACTTATTGATATTTATCTACGTGAAGACCAATTCTGGTCAGTGAAGGCGTGTTTTTGTCTGATAAATGTGGAAATACATTGAAACTTACCCTTATATTTAAAACATAGAGGCATTCCAGCTCACATTTCAGACTTCCACAACATTATATTTCACTACTTTTCTCATTGTATATATTAATATATGTTATCTGTATGTCTTTGTCTTATGTCCGTCATTTGATCCACCTATAGGATCATTTTTAGTATTAATAAAGTTTAATCTTAACTGATACTATACTACTAAGAAGAATGTGCCCCACCCGGGAGACTTTTTCGATATCCTCTCTTGGATATCACCCTCTTTCTGATGCTCTAACGATGGCGGCTAGTCGCTGCAGGAGACCAGCTGTTTTGTCAAGTATGTCATTCAGTCTGCAAATGTGCATGACTGTCACCTGGCAGGGACTGAGCAATGAAGGATTCACAGAAACCAGCAAGGCTGTTGCTGGGTCCCCATTGCCTACGATACTGGAGTGAATCACAGGATGAACCCACTATTAAGTCTTATACACATTAGACAACTAGGGGCACCGCCGAAACAGTTGACTATATCGGCGGTGCGGCTGGTGAAACTAGAGAGTGCGGTTTCAGATATTGTTCAGTGAAGTCACCTATGGCCACTGAACATGCAGGTAAATGGCTACTTAGCCAAAATGTACCTGTTTGTTCCGACAACGGAGGCCGTTAACTATGCGCGGGAGCACGAACTGTTAACGATATATTATTCTCATGAAAACATGAAAGCGCTGGGCGTACGTATGGTAATCCGGCCGTGACGCATGTGTGGGGGGCAGACAGCTGACATAGCCGGAAGTCAACTGCCCGCCCAAATCCCTGCTTTCACACAGAAAAATGTCCGAGTGGTCTGTAGCAAGTGAATGGTCGCGGTCCATTCACTTACTACACTCAGACAGCATGAGCGATCCGTACGGTAGGCGGGGCTAAGAACACTCGGTGCCCGTCCGAAATACGCATCTGTCCGACTCAACCAGAATAAGGCCCACAGAGCGAGCTGTCAGTGCTGTGCAAGCTGACAGTGCCTGTATTCTCCGGTGGAGAACACTGGCAACCAGCGAGATTGGTGGACACTGCCCAATTTCGGGGGGGACACACATTGCTGTCACTATAGCCCGTACACACACCGATGTAGGGGCATTTTCTAAGCAACTTTACCAAACTAGCAAAGTCGCTTACAAAATGCCTTAATATCGGCAGGTGTGTGTGCATTCTCTATTATACACGAGCTATGCAGGCAGCAAGAAAAGATTAAAAAAATAATCAGTCATTGCTGTGTGAGCTGAAGCCATTGGTTTCATTCTGAGCAGGGAATTTACCTGCATGTAGTTTTAAATAAGTGTAGTATAATAATAGGAATAGTCTAGTGCAGGACAGGCCAACCTGTGGCTCTCCAAATGTTGTGAAACTACAAATTCCAGCATGCCTTGCCACAGTTTTAACACTCCCTTATAGCAAAACATGGTGGGATTTGTAGTTTCACAACATCTGGAGAGCCACAGGTTGGCCAGGCCTGGTCTAGTGTGTGCCCATTATAAGGGTTAATTAAATGTTTAAAAGGCAAAGCTTTGCTAAATGACTTGTAATTAATTCCATCTGATTTCCAGCACATTATAGTGTGAATTTAACTACAGTTACAAAGCAGAGGACCTTTCAACATTTTACTGTATATTTGCACTAAGCACAATAAGCATTGCTAAAACGGCCAGGTTTTAGTAATACTCATGCTTGAGAACAGATAGTTAAATCGAAATAACTTTGGTACTAATATAATTCACCTGTGCTCAAGATCAGCTATACTTAACAGTGGAGAACCTCTGTTCTAGATCTGTCGCACTACAACATTGACACCTTGTAAATAAACCCAAACACAGCATCTCAGAGAGTAATGCTCAAGTGTGACCAACGCCAAGTCCTGCAACAGCGGAAAAGCTCTAAGGCCACAGTACATCCCAGATTTATTCATATATAAAACACTGGCTAATTGGTGTACACAAGTCATGTTTAATAGATATGTCATTTGCAGACAACCAAAATAAAGTTTTACCACTAGAACATTTTTCGTAAAAATGTAATTTAGGGGCAAAGAAAATAAAAATAATATATGTGTAACTTATGGCCTGTTTTTGGATTTGAGGTTTAGTAGAAGAGGTTGTGTTATGGGCTGGTGTGTTAATCTTCTGCTTTTGCTTCCATCTCATCTGCATCGTCATCTCCATCCACTTCTGCATTTTCCTTTTCCAGTCGTTCCAGCTGTCTGGCCAGCTCGGTTTCATCTGTGTCTGTTACTACCTTGGGCTAAAAACAAAAAGGTTCATATCAGGGATATTCCAGACTACAATTTTCTTTACAAATATGTTTAATAATAGAAATTTGTAGAATTTAGAAAAGTTACACTATAAAGTGAACTACTGCTAGTCATTCCCTTCATTTCTTAATCTACAGCCTTCACCATTATTCATTGCTCGCAATTTGAGCGGAGACAACACTGAACACACAGGTCTACGTAATAAGCCTTGAAGATATAATGCGGATCGAGAAAAAGTACCAACTAAGGTGGCCAATCCCATGATCAAGGGGATCCCGGGATTTGGCCTCAAAGTCGTCAAATTTGAATCCTTGGACTAAAGAGTTACCAATCACGGGATTTTGGGATTAGACTGCTGCTCACGTCCCAGCTGTGCAGATTTTCCAGTCACAGTTACCTGCTCGCGGCCGCAGCGCACGTGTAAGTAAATGGGCGGGGAGGGTGAAGGATTGCGCATTTTCAAATTTCAAATCCCGGGATTGAAAAAGTGTCCCAGGACTGGTATCTCTAGTACCAGCTAACAAGATCCTAACTGCCGCTTTGAATTAACCAGCGTGTAACATGACAGTTCGGATCCATTCGGCTGGTACTAGCAATTTACACCGAATCTCTCTCTCCAGAGCTTAGCACATAGGCACCACATTCTATTAAACTACTGAGAACTAGTGACAGTGCAGCATTTCCTCACTATGGGATTCAGTACTGCAGCAGCAATGTAGCATATATTTGGTGATTTTGCACTTTACCTGCTCAGACAGCATATTCATGCACAGGCCCATATGCATTTTGCATGTGTTAAAACGTATGGCCGGAGTAAATGATTGACTGGGTATTCTGTCACTGGCACACTTCAGTAAGGACATCTTCATATAAATACAGCACCCGCAGACCAGCAAGTTGGAGCATGTTTGTCATGTGGTATATTGTGCATCTGCTACAGAGTAATTAATGGGGACTTGTAGTAAACCGGATAGTTAGCTGGATTCTAGACATATGCCCTTATTCAGAACTGAATAAGGCAGGGGTTCCCAATCTTTTTCGAATCACGGCACCCTAGAGTATCAGAATTTTTCCACGGCACCCCTAGGCGCCAAAAAATATATATAAAATTAAGTAGATTGTGTTTATATGTGCTTCGTAGGTTCAGTTATGGTTTAAAGGGCAGGATTTGCTTCTGATTGTACATATATTTTATGATTGGCAGCCACCAGCACTGGTTTTGTCCATAAATAATTGATCATAAATAATTTGAATTGGTCCTGGACCACCAACCCGCGGCACCCCTGAAAGTGTCCCGAGGCACCCCAGGGAGCCACGGCACACAGTTTGGGAACCACTGGAATAAGGGCTTATGTCTAGACAAATAGGCAGTACAAATTGGTTCTCAAAATGTGCAAAACCATGTGCACTGCAGGTGGGGCAGATGTAACATGTGCAGATAGTTACATTTGGGTGGGTGTGTTGAAACTTAAATCTAAGTTGCAGTGTAAAAATAATGCAGCCAGTATTTACCCTGCACAGAAACAAAATAACTCACACAAACTTAACTCTCTCGATACAGGTTACATCTGCCCCACCTGCAGTGCACATGGTTTTGCCCATTTTGAGAACAGAAGTACTGCGATCAGATCGGAATAAGGGCCAATGTTCTCCATAATAAAAACTACAATTGAAAACTATCACAATTTTGCTTTTCTTTTATTATTTTAAAAGCATAAGGGCTATTTCACACGCTCTGGATCCTGCCGGATGCAAAATCCTGCACGGCCAGGAAGCCGTGCCGCACACAGTAGTTTACAATGGAGGGGATGGCAACCGTCCCGTGTGAATGGATACAATTGTGTCCATTATTAACTACAGTGTGCGGCACGGCTTTTCGCTGTGCGGAATTTCGCCTTCCGGCAGGAGCCGGAGCGTGTGACATAGCCCTAAAGCTTGTAGGAATAAAAAGGTGTCACAACAGGGGCTGCCAAACAACCCATCGCATAAATGAAGGGCAGGATTTTTAGATGTGGAGACCTTGCCTATAGCAACTCGATTCTAGTCATCTTCCAAAAGGCGCTAGATAAATGTTAATATAGCAGGAATCTGACTGGTTGATATGGGAAATGTCTCCACATCAGTGACTAAAGGAGTCACTATTTCAGGTGACATTAAAGGCAGGCAAGCAATGTAAAAAAGCAATGATGAAGGCCCATGTTGCATTGCTTAGAAAGGAATCAGCAGCAGAAAGAATGAATAATGATACTGTACACAGCATTGGTACAGTGTCATGTACAATACAGTGTTCAGTTCTGGAGGCAATACCTCCAGAAGGATAGAAATACATTAGAGACTGTACAAAGAATTCTAACTAAAATGGATGTAGGCAGTACGGATGGTGTAATGGTTAGCATTACTGCCTCACAGCACTGAGGTCATGGGTTCAATTCTCACCATGGCTCTAACTGTGCGGAGTTTGTATATTCTCCCCGTACTTGCGTGGGTTTCCTCCGGGTACGCCGGTTTCCTCCCACAATCCAAAAATATACTGGTAGGTTAATTGGCTCCCAACAAAATTAACCCTAGAATGTCTGTGTGCGCATGTGGTAGGGAATATAGATTGTAAGCTCCACTAGGACATTCAAATATTCTCTGTCAAGCGCTGCGTAATATGTGAGCACTATATAAGAAACTGTTAATAAATAAATAAAGGAAAAGTATTAGCACATGTTCACTGATACTGGAGGGTGGTAGGTTCAGGGGAAATGTGAGGAAAAAGGACTTCATAAAAAGGGTAGTGGTCAAGTGGAGCAGCCTTCCATCAGTGGTGGTTGGAGCTAAGACGGTAGAGCAATTTAGAATATCCAACAACCTAAAGGTTGAAGTTGTCAAAAGGAGGACTAAAAGAGCCAAAAGGTTCTTACAGTATCTGCCGACAAATTCTGATTATCCAAAATTCTGTTATTAAAATCGAATAAAATAAAATTATCGGTTTTTCGGTTATTGGTCCATCACTATTAGAAACAAATTGAGACCGATTTCCTTAGGAGTTGATCATCTGCGCAGCTGCCAGGAACACAACGTGGAGCTGAGGGGTTTAATATACAATATCAGGATAGGCCCTGCTGTCCTGACTCCTTAGCAGTAAGACAGACTGTGGGGGAGGGTGGCTGGGTGGTCCCTCTGAGGGGCAGCTGCAGAAAGATTTTCTTCCAGCAGCCAGCTAGTCTGTATAGTAAATGGTCACATACTTACCAGATCAAACAATGCACTGCCTTGTGTGATTGCAAAGTGTCCATGGGCCTAATTCAGACCTGATAGCAAGACAACTGTGTTCTCAATATGGGAAAAACCACGCTTGCTGGGGCAAATGTAACGTTTTTAAACACAACAGTTGCACAGGCTCTGGCATAATTAATCACCCTTCCATGATCCCACTTTAACACTGTACATGAAGGTCTGAGCACTTTAGCATGTACGAGACATTGGCATAAGCTCAACATGTTAATATTCAACATCATCGTGGTCAGAATGTCGACAAAGCGAGAATGTTCATAGCCATTTTAGGTTAGGCTGCAGTTTGGGTTAGTTCCTAAGCGATTGGAAAAATGCATTGTTGACATGCCATCCATATCAACATTTTGCATGTGTGCAGCGGCTATGACATCCGCCCTCCCCCAAGCCACCCTTACAATACAGTGCACATTCATCTGTCTGTCGTGTGACATTATAAATCCACACCTCCATTTGGACATTGAACACTCCTCTCTTCTCCTCAATCCGCTCTTTGATGATAGACATGGCTTGCTTGAGCACAGACAGTCCTTCCGTCCTTTCCAAGGTCGTAGTCGTCATTACATAACGAGGAGGAGCAATCAGATTGATCTAAACAAAAAGGTTAATATGCAGATAAGGAGTATAATAATAATAAAAACAACAATAATAGTAATAATTATACACATTTCCACATCAGAAAAATATAATCCATGTAAGTTACAGATAACAGAGTAGGCAGGGAGTTATTGATCTTCACTTGGGTATTCTAACCCCCTAAAAGAACATATATAGTAATAGGTGATAAATGTCTGAGAAATCAAAATAAGTGATCTGAAATGACTGTCAATGAATTAATGAGGTGGAGCATATCTGAAAAGACAATTTTTTTTAATATACGATGCATAAATAAGTTCTGAAGCATAGATATAATATAATAAGCATATATGTAACAATGAGGCAGATGTATTAAGCCTGGAGAAGAGATAAACTGGAGATAAAGTGGAGATAACTTGGAAGAATTAACGCACCAGCCAATCAGCAGTGTTTGAAATATGACAGTTGGGATCTGATTGGCTGGTGCGTTATCTCCTTCCACTTTATCTCCAGTTTATCTCTTCACCAGGCTTAATACATCTGCCCCAATGAAACTTATGGTGCCTACACTGGCCCTGACCGGCGATGAATTAGATTTATCCTACACCCGAGGCTGCGCATTGCTATCGCTATGCCCCTACACACGCAGCGATGTAGGGGCATTTCTAAGCGATCTAGTGAGATGGACAATAGGTTAAAAAATAAAAATGTTAAGGAGTTTTTCCCTTTGTTGGTGTCAATGCCGACACCTCCATGTGAGGAACCCCAAATTAGTGTACTGCATTCGCTCACCATTCTTCAGTCCAGGTGCCCAGCTCCACCAGTTTACCGTTCCCTATCAGAGTCCACGTGGATGGTAAAGTATGACAGTTTAAAAAAAAAAAAATAATAATCAAGAAAAAACAAACATAACTCAGGTCAACCTTTGCCATGTCATCATTTGGCTTGTGTAGACCTAGACACTGTCAACCAAAAAAATAAAAATGGTCATGCAGTTAGCAAATGTGTCTTCCAGAATGTCTCTGTTTTGAATAACTTGAAGTGACAAACACTAGAAATACCTAGGTTAAGTGGCGGTGGGCTCTGCTGGAGCCTTCTGTCTGATGGCAGGTCCGGGTAATTGGCCATAGAATCGCCAGTACTCGGCTATATGAGAGGCGCTGCATCTTTGTAGCCACCATTAAAAGCCCATGCACACTGGGTGACTGAGCTGAAAGCAGCTTACTCTTTCAGCTGAAAAGCCACCCAGTGTACGCAAACAAAATCGCCCAGTGCCTCTGGACCTTAATTTATAGAGTTCCATATGCAGCTGATATTGCATCTTTTAGCTATAAACAGAACATGTTGCTTCTTACCTTTATTGGCATGTTTTCTGTTGAACATCTAAGTCCTGCTCTCAATGCATCTTTCACTGCATCAATGCCTTCATACCCATAGCAGGCAACTTCAATGTCTAGTGTGCAAAAATAGAAAAGAAGAACTATTTTATTGTGGTGTCAATACCTATAATGCCATAAATTATGAGATGAAGAATGGTGCATTTGCGAATGATCAAAGGCCCTGATAACTTATGTAATGTTATCAGACAGCGCATCAGAACACCACATTTCGGAAGATTAGCTTGCAGATATTTTGGGAGTCAGTGAGCGGCCTGTTCGTGTAACTGTCACTGAGAGCAGAGGCTTTACTATGATGTGTTTTTCCAAAAGCCGCTGCATCTTTAGGGATTTAAAGGGTCAATTACATTAAATACAATATGTTCGCGAAGGCATACAATTATATCCTCATACATCTTTGGTGCAATCTTGTAATGCCAGGTTGGGTGAGAATCTTCTATTGTCCGGGGTATTTTTTGCCAAAAAGGAAACTTAAGACACAGTGGGGCAGATGTATTAAGCTTGAACAAGAGATAAATCCAAGGGTAATAAGGAGAGATAAACGTCCAGCCAATCACCTGCTAACTGCCATGTTACAGCCTGTGTTTGAAAAAAAGTCAGTAAGGAGCTGATTGGCTGGATGTTTATCTCTCCTTATCACCCTTGCATTTATCTCTTGTTAAGGCTTAATAGATCTGCCCCAATGTGACTTAAGGTGCCCATACACGTTACAATTATTGTATACAATATCGCATCTCATTGCATCTCGGTTTTGCGATGAGATCTAGTACAAATAGTAGGTGCTGCACATACTTTTTGTACTAGATCTCATCGCAAAACCGAGATGCAATGAGATGCGATATTGTATACAATAATTGTAACGTGTATGGGCACCTTAAAGCATACAAGACTGCGCTGATTCATTTGATATATTACACTTATATCTGACTGCAAGTATCTGAATCTGTACAGTTTACACACGGCACTACAATGCAGCAGCCACAGCTTTTTCCAAAACAAGTTCTGTTCTGCTCGGTATACAGACTCATTCACACACAATGGGCCTGATTGAGACATGATCGCACAGGGCTGAATTCAGCCGCCACGCGGTCATGTCTGTCTCCGCCCCTGTGAGATCCCACCTTATAAATGGTTTATCTGGTGATGCGAATAGATGTGTACCGGTACACATTCATTCGCAACCATGCGGCTATAGGAAAAATCATTCAATTTACACTCACCATGGAATGAATTTTCCTCTGGTCTTTGCAGCCGCCACGTAGCCCAGGACTTACTTGGTGGCTGCGACCAAAACAGCTACTTCCGGCCTGTTGCTGATGTCATCATCCCTCCCTTAGCTGGCTTAAGCAGGCCTGTGTTTTCCCTGACACTTTCAGCGTTTCATTGGGGATGCCCAGCGTTTTAGCGGGCACGCCCATGAAATGGCCGGGATCCACCCCCACTCCCTGTCAATAATCTGTGCTAGGCTTGCAAATAGGAATATCTGCCGAAGCCAAATGCAGCCAGGGCAATGCGCATAAGGCCCAATATACTAGTAACATAAAATCAGCACAATCTCCCAGTGCGTCCTCGTTGCATTGCGTTGTGACTAAAACGCCCAACGTTAGAGTTGAACAGGACTTGTCTGCATGTAAAGGACGTATCGGCAAAAAAAGCAGAGCTATGATGAAGTTATGGATTTGGGAAGAGGATAGCAACTAATTCCTCTATGCGAGACAACATTAGTACATCCCCCTTGATTGTGAATGTAAATTGATGCTGCGCTATTATTGATAGGTTTAAAAGAATAAGCTAAATTAACGTCAGACATTACCTGCTCTGATTTTTACAGCTTGTGGAGTGAGACGTCTATTAATATTATCAATGAGGACTCTTCTTTCCTCTTCTATTAAATCCAGCCCGTCAAGAACAGATGTGTCCCTGTTTAAAGTAAAAAAAAGTGTCGACTTGATATTGGGAAAAAGAAAATGAATGAAAGTAATTGCAAACAAATTCAAGTATCCTGACAAATATACTTACGAGACCGCTTGCTTAAATGCATCGTAAGCTCCATATCCCGGCCTCTTGTATTTCTCATCAAACACCCACGCTGTCCTTTGAAATAAGCTTTCTAGCTGCTCATCCTTCGTGTATTCTAACACCTCTGCCACGTGGCGCAAAATGCTGTAAACCTACAAGTGACAGACAAAACGGAGTAATGTATGAGCGGTTTGCTGGCATTCCTGGTATAATAGCATTTTTCCTATATGGCTATTTCACAATATAGGAGGATGGTTTAATAAGTAGGGCAACAAGACCTCTCAAGTGCGTAATCTATTTTATTCTAATTTTCTTTCAGGCCGACGCAGGTAGAACACTGCTTCCCTCACTGCCACACTGTCCCCAACATCAAATGTGGCTGACAGGTGCGTAGTGTGATCAGATTTGCATCCAAAGAGCACATCAGTAGCTTAAATTCAGCGCCAACTTCTAGAGGTGTACAGGGATGTTATCTGGTGAGAAACTCTTGTACTTTATTGCAGTATCAGATTACAATGCTGCCATGTATACTGAAGTACGCTCAAGGGAGACTGTAAACTCCAATTGCTTACATTATAAAAAAAAAAGTTTGGTACTTGTGAGTTATCCGGGCTGCCGATTTTTTCATCGCGCCCGAAATCGTGGGCATCGCGTCGGTCGTGGCCGTTATAAGGAGCCGCGACGCGATGCCCACGATTTCCCATAGACAGTAATGTTAAAAGACACGATGGACCCGATTTCCGACCCGATTTCCCATAGACAGTAATGTTAAAAGACGCGATGGACCCGATTTCCCATAGACAGCAATGTTAAAATAAAATGACAATATGAAATTGGCCAATATGTTTTTAAAAAAAATGTTTCATGGCCCCCCACCACCGTTAACGCCACCCCGCTATTGACGCCAACCCGAAGCGTGGCGAGCGCAGCGAGCCCGCGAGGGGCGGCGGTACGCGTCCTCCGACCTTTTCATGCCCTACTATCCACTAGGGCGTGGAGTGAGAATAGAATAGTGTGGCGAGCGCGAAGCGAGCGCAGCGAGCCCCGCGAGGGGACGCGGACACCTTCACAGGTATCCGCGTGCCCTTGCGGGCTTCACAGGTGTCCGCGTCCCCTCGCGGGGCTCGCTGCGCTCGCCACGCTTCGGGCTCGGTGGCTCGCTGCGCTCGCCACACTATTCTATTCTCACTCCACGCCCTAGTGGATAGTAGGGCATGAAAAGGTCGGAGGACGCGTACCGCCGCCCCTCGCGGGCTCGCCACGCTTCGGGTTGGCGTCAATAGCGGGGTGGCGTTAACGATGGTGGGGGGCCATGAAACATTTTTTTTTAAAACATATTGGACAATTTCATATTGTCATTTTATTTTAACATTGCTGTCTATGGGAAATCGGGTCCATCGCGTCTTTTAACATTACTGTCTATGGGAAATCGGGTCCATCGTGTCTTTTAACATTACTGTGTATAGGAAATCGTGGGCATCGACCGACGCGATGCCCCCGATTTGGGGCTAAATCGCGGGCATCGCGTCGGTCGGGTGTCCTTAACTTAAGGACAAAATCGGCAGCCCGGATAACTCACAAGTACCAAAAGTTTATATTCTAAACTGAGATTATTGCTATATTGAAACTCAATGCAATTTTATCTAGACTAGGTGAGCGACAACTGCGCACACCTGCTTGACAGTGGCATGTGCCGGCAGTTCAGGCTGTGACAGTGGCATGTGCCGGCAGCACAGCTCAGGCTGGAAAACTTGTGGTTCAAAAAATTTTTTCATTTAAGAAATCTTCGTCAAAATGTACTCTTTTACACAATCTTTTGTCCAGAACCAATGGGGAGTTCAAGGGAAATCTTAAGATCATAGATCTTTCTAGTGCGTGGGCACCTTAATACCCATCAAGCAGAGAAACTGGACCAGCCCCTTCCAAGCTCACTGGCTGCCAGACCAGACACAGTCCCACCCCCCCACACCTGGAGGAAGATGGTCCCTACCACATTTATTTCTCATCCATCAAATAACATTTATAGATTTCTCCACTTTCATGAAAGATGATCGGAAAAAAAATAAAAAATACCTCCACTAATTTGTTGGTAAATTGATATGCTGAAAAATAAGTATTTTATTAAATAAAAGAAATTACATTTTGTTAAAATAAGTTATTTAACAAATGAAGTACATTTATATTTATCTATGAACATCAAATTGTCTTTGCCTAATAAAAGCCCCATGCACACACTAGTAGTGTTCCTGCTAGGCTGTTTTAGCGGGGCGCTGCGCCCTGCCCGATTTCTAAAGGGCAAAATGCGCCCTGCCCCTCCAGCAGCGCCCCGCTAAAAGAGCCTGCTGCCTGACTAATGTTGTGCCCGGGGAAGCTCCAGGCACCGCAATCTCGGCGGCGCTAGGCTTCCCCGGCAGCTCACGGACTTCGGCGGGGCCAGGTCCGCCCCCTTGTACGACGGAAGAAGCCCGGGCACGCCTCCTTTGGTGACGCGGCGGCCCGGGCACGCCTCCTTTGGTGACGCGGCGGACCGGGCACGCCTACAACGATGACGTCGGCGGCCCCGGTCCGCCCCCATCCCATACAGCGGCGCCCTGCCCCCAAAAATTCCTAGGGGGAACACTAACTAGGCGATATTGTGAACAATATTACTCGGAAAGGGGCTTCTGGGCGATAGTGTTCACAATATAGTGAACGATGATTGACTTCTTCCAAACATGCAGGTCAACTTGGCAATATAGCCAACCGACCTGCATGTTTAGATGGCCTCTGTGACGTCACTGAATGATAATCAGCAGCTGATATCATTCAGACAATATCGGCTGGCCGCGGCAGATATGGTTATCTATATTCTTTATATATGGTTAACTATATCTGCCATCTTATACAGTGCAGCAGGTTCCATTGCGTTTTACAATTATAAATAGGGATACAACAAACTCGATTGTTACAGACAGTCAAATGGTAGGAGGGCCCTGCTTGCAAGCTTACAATCTACAGGGAAAAATGTATGGGGACAAAGTACAGTGGAATGCATTATAGGTGCAGTACTTGGATATCTCACTGTACGGTCTAAAAAGAAACCAAGGGGCTTGTGATTGCCTGTACTTTACCTTTCTCAGTATGATTCAGAACCTCCTCTTTCCCATAACCTAGTTATGCCAGACTACCTGCCACTAGGCCGTGCTCCATGTTGTAGTGCAGAGGTAGGCAACCCCCTTGGCATTAGTGAGAACCCAATTGTGTCCTGCCTACCCAAAGAAGCTTGAGCTTCTGATAAGTGAACACAGTTTTAGAACAGTGTAAAACTGAAGCATGTCTGTCTCTGGGCTACAAAAAAACACAACCTGAGAAAACGTAAAATTCTAAAGCACAGGGAAGTCACTTACATTTATCTAGGACTTATCCATCTATTACTTTTATAAATGTTTCCGTATGATGTACACATTGCTGCAGTGGTGCCAAAAAGTCCCTCTTACCACCCAGTCCCGGTAGAGTCTTCTCAGCAAAAGACTAGCAAAGTAGCACAGGATCTGGCGGCTCACTTCCACTATGTGGTGTATTGAGGCTAGATGTACGAATACACATCTGTTATGATGGGAGCAGAATTTCTTTTTACTGTATAAAGGATTTACAAATGTCAAAAACCAATAAAAAAAAAAATAGGCCTAAAATAAAGCTACCTTGCAGATGTACCAATCCATAGCCAGCACATCTCAGTGACTACGTGTACATATATCCTTGCACCCCATTAAGAGAAGCACAGTACATTATGGCATGATGTAGTGTTCCTTCTAGGAACGAAATGAGGCAGGGCGCTGGAGAGGCGGACCGGGCACGCCGACGTCAGTACAGGGGGCGTGCCCGGGCCGCCGCGTCACTGCGGGGGGCGTGCCCGGGCCGCCGCGTCACTGCGGGGGGCGTGCCCGGGCCGCCGCGTCACTGCGGGGGGCGTGCCCGGGCCGCCGCGTCACTGCGGGGGGCGTGCCCGGGCCGCCGCGTCACTGCGGGGCACTCCAAAGGGACAGACTGCAGGCTGATTTAGCGGGGCGCTGCTAGAGGGGCAGGGCGCATTTTGCCCATTAAAAATCGGGCAGGGCGCAGCGCCCCGCTAAAACAGCCTAGCGGGAACACTATGACGATGTCATTTTCAGGGAGAAGCACCATCTGGGCATCAAGACTTAAGGAGCCCATACACGCTCCGTTGTGTACGGCTCCGTTCTGTACTATGCGATGCGCGCTCCCGCGCATCACATAGTACGGTACAAAAAGTATGTGCTGCACATACTTTTTGTACTAGCTATACATCGGATCGGATCGCAGTGCAGTGCATGCACACTGCATGCACAAGGCATGCGATCCGATCCGATGTGTGCTGTTTAAGCACACAACGGATCCGATTAACGGACCGTGTATGGGGGCATTATACCTAGGCCCGAACAACCGACATCAACCATCTACCTTTAATATAGGGCTTCGCACTCAAGAGCTCTGTATAAAGCTTTTTACAGCACAACATAATAATCCAGAATATACTGTAAACAGAAGTGGCAGCAGCTTTGTAGTTTGCATCACATGAGGTGTCACATGCTGGCAGGGCTTGTACTTACAGTTTTAGATTTGGTGAACTTGTCTTCACATTTTAGGGCCTCCTCTGGTGAAACTCTTCTTTTGGACAAATCTATGTATCCTAAAAATGGAAAAATACAATTTTATCAACTACAAATAAACACTTTCAACACTAAAAAAAAAACTTCCTACTCCATAAATGCATTTGAGATGTTTATCACTACATGAACATACACTGTCCCACTATATGCACACTGCTGTTCTGTTATCAGCCAACACCGATACTGGCACCCCAAAGGAGGGAATCCCAACATGGGTCCGGTAGGTATGATTACCTTATCTGTCCCCCTTACCCTCCCCACAGCCTAACTGCTTGTGTCTAATCTTACCCTTGTACCCCACCGCCTAAAAGTAACCCCTCCTTAGCTTTCTAAGTGCTAACCACAACCCACAAGTGTTTTAAAATGATCGGTGAAAGTCACCTATGATTGGCGGCTTTGACTAACCACCCACAGCACATTCAGAATCAAACCCGTCCCAGCAGCACATTGAAGCAACAATGCATACCATGTAATGGTTAGCATTACTGCCTCACGGCACTATGGTAATGGGTTCTAATCCCACCCTGGTTTGTCATTCGGCCTGTGCTAGCTTGAGTTCCTCCTTGGCATTACAGGTACCACCCACAGTGTAAGCTCCACCAGCCAAATATTCTCTGTAAATATGTGTGCGCTATATACATAACCAGTAATAACCATGGCGCCACAACGCTGTTCCATGCCCATGTAGCTAATGAAATTAGCATTACACAGCCTGTAAAACAAGGACCACCTGTGCCAATTTAGAGCACGTACGCTCACCTTGGCTAACTAAGCAATTATTTACCTTTGTCTTTATCAACTCTTATCACTACGACACATTCGTTCCTGCCAATGCGAATGAGCTTGTTGATAGACCGGATACGCCTTCTGGAGAGCTCACTTAGGAGGATCATACCCTCAATGTTGTTATATTCTAAAAGGCTGACATAGGCTCCCATCTCTGCAATGGACCGGACGTTAACCATGACCACATCGTCCACCTCTGGAAACTTGTGCTGGTAAAACCGACAACTTAATGCTGGCATTCTGGAAAAAATATATAGATTTTGTGTGTTTTTAATGTCTTGATTGTTAACATAACATTCTAAAAGTAAAATTCAAATCACAGAAGGGTCATGTGATGACTTCATACACGGATGCTCCCAGAGCTGGACTGGGGTTACCACACTGATATCAGCCATACTTCTGGGCTCACATACTTAACAGTCAACACAGTCATTGGTGACTGTTCCTCTCATTAAGTACAATGGCTGATGCAGGGCCGCTGACAGGGGGGTGCTGTGGGTACAGCTGTCCCAGGCCCCGGCCTCTGGAAGGGCCCAGAAAGCTAATTTTGCCCACAGCAACCATCCACTGTGTGCTGCGCTCGATCCTCATCAGGTCCCGAAGCACAGCCTGGCTTCTTCAATGCATGAAGCCGGCAGCCAATTAAAATGCGGACCCGACTTTTGAGCCAATCAGAGCTTGTGTACCGTTCAGAGCCAGTGGCTGCCAGTACACGAGCTTTGATTGGCACATCACATGGCTTTTTGTGCCTTGCGATGTGATCTTAGTAGTTAATTTAGTTAGTTAATTTATTCACTGCACCCTGAGTGAAATTGCATCGCAGGATAGATGAGATTAGATGAGATCTCAGTAGTTCATATGGTAAAACACCTAAAACAGCACCACTCTCCATGTCACCCCGAAGCGTGGCGAGCGCAGCGGAACGCATCCTCCGACCTTTTCATACCCCCACTATCCTAGTCGGCGTGGAGTTAATTTTATATAGTGTGGCAAGCGCTTCTGCTCGCCACACTGTATAAAGTCAGCTCCACGCCAACGTGGATAGTGGGGGTATGAAAAGGTCGGAGGATGCGTTACGCCCCCCCCCCTCATGGGCCTCACCACGCTTCGGGGTGACGTGGATAGTGGTGCTGTTTTAGCATATGAACTACTGAGATCTCATCTCACGCCACGAAAAAGGGCCATGCGATGCAATATCACTCAGGGTGCAGGGTGATCATACGTAGGAAATCTGGCCGCCCTGCTAGTAAACAAGTACCTAGAAAGCATTACAAAATGGCTGATCAAGGTTTCTAATAGCTAGCAATATTTCCCCATATTAATAGAAGCAAGACACAATATTCCCTTTAAAAAATTAATGAAATAACAAAATAAATGGTAAATCAAAAACATTTAGTTTCAACCCTGCTTTGCCTAGTAAAAAGATAGCTCATTTATAATATCTGCTAGACTCCCATGTACTCACATTGTGTGCTGGTGACATATTTCCTAACTCTAATACATAATGTCAATTCAAACCAGAAACATTATAAGCATCGGTAAGCAGCAGTCCATTGTGCATCCTCACCAATTCCCATCCAGCATCTTGCAATTTTTGTCTCTATTTCCCTTTAACTCATGGACAAATTATATAGTGCATACGCAATCTTACAAACAGCCTAATGACATATCATGCGTCATTAGGTTGATAAGATATTTATATATCTTTATCAAGTAGTGCTCGCACACACTGCATGATTTGCAGAAAATAGACATATTGAGCTGCATGCAATGGGAGGATGCGACAAACAGCACACGGGAACATGCAATAGTGCATAAATACTGGACATGTGAGTGATTTTTCATTCAAATTCAGCTTAATTGTTACAATTATTTTTTAAAGTTCCAATGTGTACCCAGCTATACTGTTTGGTAGTAGGAGGCTGCTTTCCTTAACTCCAGTGATAGGGCAGGCCATGGTCAAGTTGGATGGGTTTAATTCATTGGGATGACAGTGTCTAGGTCTACAAGGAATAATGGTCAACGTGTTTTCTAGGTTTTTGTAGTGTCAATTTTTATCTTATATTGTACAGTTTCGCTCATCATGTAATTTGCCTTGCGCGGCTACTGTTACTCAGGTAACATTTTAATAGTAGTCCAGGTGGATGGAAAAATATTAGAAAAACTCACGCCAACCACAGAAGTCTGAATACCAGGGTGGAGGTGGTGGTCTTTATTTTACTTGTGGCAGGGAAACTCCAATCAGCGAGCTGCACTTTGACAGACGATATGTCACTATTACATTTGTCCAGATCATTTCAGGGCGTGAGGGAATATTTGTGAGACGGACTTCCCAAGAATAATGGCGTGTAGACAACGCTGCTACACAGGCTGGCTCACCAGTCACACACATCAGACTCAAGTTTAGAGCACAGGACCCACTATGCTAGCATAAATTAACTGCCTCAGAACACCATCCAAGTGGACATCCATTGGGAATAGTTACCTACAATGAGTGTAGCAACTGCAAGACATCTTTCTGAAGCATGGTGAGTCCACAATGATGTCCTGAAGCAGTTCATATGCTACTTCAAAGGAAGCCCCGGTTCTAAACTTGAACAAACCCACTGTGCCGCCCAGTCACCCCACACACATACACACTGTGACCAAACACCTCATACATACAGCACAGCCGCATGTCCCTCTCTCACAAAGGGCAGTGATACCGGCAATCACCGAGGTGTAGCGAGCAGTTACACTGCACAGGAGGCAGCAACTGGGATGAGGCTGCAGGCCGGCCCCGTTCACGGCCTCTGCCATCCGGTGCCTACACCGAGACCCTTTGCTGACAGCAGTCTCCATCCGCAGGCACAGATACCAGCTAGGTAGTCACAGAGCGCAGAGAGTGGATGCCTACCTACTCTGTATCCCGCGTCCACCGCTCCTGTATCACACACGCCGCGACCACCGCTGGATTTCGTCAGCATGTGTTCCGGCGAAGAGCTATGGCGCATGCGCCAAAGCACCATAGAGAGTGCGAGTGAGGGATAGACCGCTCAGGTCAAGCTGAAACACATGCGGCCATCTTGGTTACGGCACATCGTGCCCCCGCTTTTTACTAGTTCCAAATAAGTCGTTTGTATTTACCACAGTTTTCGTAGTTTTCTTGCTAAGTAAAATAAAATATAGCAATAATATCACACAGTTACAGTGAGTGATAGCTGTGCTGAGTCGGCTACTGGCAGGTAGGAAGTCATCAACGGATCACGTGACATACTGGAGGCTTTGCCATCTGCTGTACGCGGTCATGTGATTGCACATAGGGACAGCCTCGAATCGGCCTTCCCTAATACACTCCTCGTCACATGACCTAGCGCTAAGACAGAGCAGCCCAGTGACAGCAGTGTGTGTGAGTGACACGGGAAACGGAGACCCTGACTGAGCTGTGCCCTGTGCTGGAGACAAGATGTCGGGCAAAGACAGGATCGAAGTGTTCCCTTCCCGGATGTACGTATAGTGGTGACCAGCGATATACAGTACAGTATGATATACACCTATCCTTCCATCTGCTGAGTCTCTCTCTCCTCATATTCCACTCTATTAATCACCATCCTTATGCTTTAGTATACATTAGGCAATTGGGGGCAAACACATGCTTATAGAAAATGCAGATTAAACTAATTCATCCCACTCAATCCTGACCTGCAGGTGTTGGCATCCATTTATATGTTATAAATCTCTATATAAACAGTTATTTATACAGTGGGCACATATTATGCACCCCCTCACTCTAACACTTATTATTCATCTGGCCTGTTCAGTAAGGGAGTGTATATAACATTGGTTGGATTTGTTAGCCAGGAAGGCTCCTGAGGAATGGTTGGAAAGCTGGCACCTCGTCGTGACCGCCATTGTACAGTTTCCCCCTCACATCCCATAGGCATACGATCACTAGGTCAACCAGGTCGACAGGGCTTAGGTCAAGACCTGAAATAGGTCTATATGGCTAAGATGAACAGGGTTGGAAGGTCGACACAAGCATTAGGTCGGCAATGGCAAGGTCCACACTCAAAAGGTCAACATGAGTTTTTCACTCCTTTTTTTTGCCGACATGTGCCAACAGGTCCCTACCATCCAGTACTGCGTGGTGGGAGAACAAAATAGCGTGCTGAGCGTAGAGGTACACTTTGATGGTGTCCATGTCAACATTTGGGACAAAAAACGTTAAAAACTCATGTCGACCTTGCCATTGTCGACCTAATGCTTCTGTCGACCCTCCAACATGGCTAAGGTTCTGTCAACCTTCGCCAGGTAGACCTATTTTAGGTGTTGACTTAAGCCCTATTGACCTTCAGTGTTCAACCCAGTGACACATACCTATCCCATAGAGATTGCAGGAATGTTGTGAGGTTTGGGTACTGTAAGTGATATGTGCAGCTGCACACCAACTATGCTTCTCAGAACATTCAATTACCCCCAATGCAAGCCTAATGAATTATGGACTACCATTGTGCTAAGTGTTGGTGCAGATTCACTTGTGTCTGGCAATGAAAATACCTGGGTGGTGGGGGGGTTACAGAAACAATTCTGTAGTGGTTGCATTTAGTCATTCACTAAAGGGAAGTGCCCATTTATAGTGTAGTTCTCTCGCCATGTCTAATTCTTTAACTTCCTGGAATAAATTCCTTGACTTTTAGATAGAAAAAGCTGTGAGAATCATTTTCAGTGGGTTTTCTTTACATTTATTTTGACCTGAAATTAGTAAAGTGTTCATTCTAGCACCCTGCCTCTTCAAAACCCATGCAGGTCCTTTTCCCTGCCTGGGGCGTCGCTCTCTGTGCTATAAGCATCAAAGCATTCTGGTCTGCAAATCAGTGCTGAAGTACAGACCACATTGTGCTACAGGCCCCACATCAGATTGTGGCACCCCAGGCAGGGAGGGAACTGCACAGGTTTTGGAAGATGCAGGGCGCTACAATGAACGCTAAAATGTTTGTTATGTGAAATTACTTAACACCCGTACAGATTAATTAATTGAGTACAAAAAAAAGTCTGGTTCTTATTTTCATTTTAATGAGATTTGAAGTTTTTGGCATATTGACCTTGGCAATGTTATTCATTTACTAAAATATTAAAAACCACCTGTTTTACTCTGACATTCATACATTGGTTTACTTAATGCATAGTCCATCCTGTGGAAGTTACCATTCATAACCACATAAAGACCCAGTGGCGTAAGTTCGTCCCAGTTGCCCGGAGGCAAGATAAATATTGGTGCCCCCCCAACACACACACCATCTTATAGAAATATATGTATGTATGTTATGGATATTATGTTTAGAATAGAGAGTGTGACATCTATGGTCCTGCCAGGAGGAGTCAGCCACAGAAGCAATATCAACGGCTTTCAATTAACTGATTCAAACTCAAAGGGTAGGAGAGGTGCCCCCTTGGGAGCAGGAGCCCGGCGGCAGATGACTCCATTGCCTCCCAGAGTTCTGCCTCTGTAAAGACCTTACTAGTCCTTCATTATTGGAAACCATATTGGATTTTACTTTGCTTGCTTTCCACAGAACAGCAGGAGGTGTGTGTTATGTCAATATAAGCAAACCTTGTGTTTAGGCAAAATAAGCTTGTAGCGTTTCCAGATTTAACTGGACGCAGGGCAGCATTTGGGTGAGCAAAGTTTGGTCAGAACTAGGAGCAGGTAGATTGTCACATTCTCTGTTTCTACATGCCTTTTTAACTCCTTCCACTGAAATAATCTGATTGGTTGGTACTTTAGCTCTCTCCAAACTTTGATAAATCTCTCTTCCTTTATTGTGTTTTTTTTTATATAAATAAGAGCTTGCAGTAAAACAGTATGTCATTTGGGCTTAGATTTAATAGCACGTTTGACACAAATTATTTGCGTATTCAAAGTAGGCAAAAACTAAGAAACATACCCTCTGGTTTACATACATTTATAAAAGTTTTGGCTCATTAATTGTGTATATATAAGTAAGGTTTATAAATATATCGGTACTTGTGTAATATCTGGGCGCCCGATTTTTTTCATCGCATGCAATATAGTGGCATACAATTCATGCGATGCGATTTTTCATTGTAAAGACCCCATTTTTAATTGTATAGTCACCCATGGGTGATTTCATACCCCCACTATCCAACTACGCATGCAGTTGATTTTAAATAGTGTGGCGAGCGGACGCAGAATACATGTAAAGTAATCCACGTCCCCTCGCGGGGCTGCGCTCGCCACGCTTCGGGCTCGGTGGCTCGCCACACTATATAAAATCAACTCCATGCATAGTGGATAGTGGGGGTATGAAATCACCCATGGGTGACTATACAATTAAAAATCTGGTCTTTACAATGAAAAATCACATTGCATGCCTTAAGTAGCGGCATGCAATGATAAAATCGGGCTCCCAGATAATACACAAGTACCAATATATCTCCTATATAATAAAAGGCCAAATCTCTCTGGGGGAAATCTAGTGTTGTGCGTACCAGCGGCCATTAGATGGCGCACACTGGAGCAATTTAAGTGTTGCTCCATTTGTGCACACACAGCCGCTGGTGCTGACATTACTGTAAAGGTGCCCATACACAGTACAATTGTTGGGTGCGATGAGATGCGTGCTCCCGTCACACAGCTCAAACAGTTTGTGCTGCACATACTATTTGAACTAGATCTCATCTCATGGCAATGCAATGCGATATTGTATACAAAAATTGTACCGTGTATGGGCACCTTTATGTTACGTCATTTTGACTGGATGTTTGTAAATGATTCTTCTATAAATACAACCTGAGCATTGAGAATACATAATAAGTGATGGTAATATCGAGATTGATCCATAGACATTAATTGTGTAGTTTCTCTTTAGGACTAGATAATAATAGGTTGTTAGATGGGTCCAACAAAGCATTATTGTCTGTAGAATAAAACTGTGACCTTCACATCTGAGGCATCGCCTGCATTTATTTCAGTTCACTTTATCTCTGCAGTCTGGCCTATGCTTGTGGTCTTGTGTGGATACCCCTGACAGAGTGGCGTACTTAGAATGTATGCTGTACACACAGGCCCCTGAACCACAGGGGCCCCACACCACACACAATGTAATATTAAGATTTTTTTTATACTCACCCCTCCGGAGCCCCGCATTGAATGCAGCAGCAAAAATTACCGCTGCACCGTTTTTACAGAGACCTGCACATGTGCTCTAGAGCAGTGTTCCTTAACCTCGGTCCTCAGGTCCCCCCAACAGTTCATGTTTTACAGGTCACCCGGCAAGTGCACAGGTGCACTCATTACTAACTGACACATTTTAAAAGATCCACAGGTGGAGCTAATTACTTCTCTTGTGATTCTGTGTGGAGAATGGAAAACGTGAACTGTTGGGGGGTCCTGAGGACCAAGGTTGAGAACCACTGCTCCAGAGTAGGGCCCTATGGTGCTCAGATCTTATTGCACTGCACTTATTTCGTATCTTCTAGAACACAGGTTCTCAAAGTCGCTCCTCAGGACCCCACACAGCGCATGTTTTGCAGGTCTCCTCACAGAATCACAAGTGAAATAATTAGCTCCACCTATGGATCTTTTAAAATGTGTCAGTCAGTAATGAGTGCACCTGTCAGGTGACATGGAAAACATGAACTGTGTGGGGTCTTGACGACCGAGTTTGCGAACCACTGTTCTAGAAGATAAAATCCTTATTCTGTTGGTTGCTACATCTCCACTTCTAAAACCCACACTTTAATAACTATACCCCTAAGTGTCCCGAATCAGCGATCCTGGTCACAGGACCTGGTACGCCGAGGGGGGCTGTTTGGTACGACTACAGCAATGGTGTATGAGGACACATCTGTAAATGGAGATAGAATAGGATTTACTGATTCTCCTACCTGGAGGAAATAGCACTGCCCATAATCCACTATTAAATACACTTTGTGGAAAGGTAAAACAAAAACTGACAAATAAGTTATGTGGCACAAAGCAACGTCCTGTATGTCATGGAAATGTACAGCATGATCCTTCAATATCCTTTTATGTGTTCTGTAGGGGAAACCTTCCAACAACTACCAGGTGTTTTTGTATAATTGTAGAAAACTGCACTTTATTACACCAAACTATTACAGAATAGAGTAATAGGGTAGCCGGAACTTGATTATTATACTACTACGCTATGCTGATCAGAGGTACATTTATGTACTTGTTTAGTTTCACAGCGGCAGCGTCTCAGTCGCAGCAGCGTCTGTGTCCCCTTGTGGGGCTTGCTTTGCTTGCCCACGCTACTGGCTGGCTACGCTCGCCACGCTATCTAAAATCAACTCCATGCCAACATGGATAGTGGGAGTATGAACTATTCACATTGGCATGGACTTTATTTTAGAAAGTTTGCAGAGCGCTGAACCCAGAAGTAGCGGGCGGCCATGCTGCCGCCATGCAACTAAACAAGAACCTACCTTTTTTCATTAGGTACTTGATAACATAATTGATAAGAATGACCCATATTTTGCTTTGTTTCTTTTTTCCTCAAGGGCCCAGACCATCATGAAAGCACGATTAAAAGGTGCCCAGACAGGACGCAACCTTCTGAAGAAAAAGTCTGATGCCTTAACCATGCGTTTCCGGCAGATCCTTAAAAAAATCATTGAGGTGCAATTTGTCGTTTTAATTGTGACTCCTGTAGGGAATGTACACAGAGCTTACATGGGGTGTGTCAATGAGAAAATATCAACATTTGTACACGTCAACGTGTTCCTAATGCCTGCCATCCGTATGGGAGTATAGACCTCACCCCTGAGACTGCTGCTCTGGGTATATTCTGGGAATTACCAATTCCTCACGCACTTAACACCTCCACAAATGAATAACCCAACAGCGCTGTCCCTCGACTATAAACAGAAATGTACACAAAGACTGGATAGAACGGTTATGTACAGTATAACAATCAGACAAGATTGTATTGATAAACTCCCTCTGCCTTTCCTGTGTCTGGTCGATGAACCAAAGCAATAAGACTGACCTTGATACAGAGGCCTAAATTCACATAAGGGTTTCTTTAAAATGTTAAGTATCTTCCCTCTCTGAAAAAGGGCTATCTACAAGCCTGAAACGCGTTGGTGAGTGGAGGCTGCACATAATCCTGTTGTTGAGACCTGCTTAATCCATGCTAGCAGTTTTTTCCTCTTTACTCATTTACAGATAAGGAGATTTGAGGATAGTCTCCATTATCATTGTGTGTTTTTTTTTTATTGATTTTATCTATTTTAGTCTGGTTTTTTTCTGATAAAGTATATCCTTTTTTCATGTTACCACCAATAAATTCTGCTTTAAACAGACTTCCCTGCACCACAAGCTTTTATCCATTATAAAAATCGGTGGTCAGAGAAAAGATACCTTGATGTGCACATAGGGCCTACCCCAAGGTGAGTCATCTTTCTAAAGTGTTAGCAGATTGGTGATGGTGGTCAAGGTTTTAGGAGCGTGAACACAGACTTTGGTTTTATCATTTATCGCTTAAAGAAACCCTTATAGGCATATAGGGTATGTTCTGAAGGTCAGTTTTCCTCCTCCAGTTTGTGAGACAACTGTTTATTCTATTGGCTCATGAGGTCCACATTGAGGGAAGTTACTTACCATTTTAAAGAAACCCTTATGTGAATATAGTGCTCTGTCTTAAGGTCAGTCTTATTGCTTTGGTTCATCGACCAGACCCAGGAGAGGCCGAATACAACCATAGTGATTGATAGTCTTCACCAGAGTTTATCAATACAATTTTTTTTCTGATTGCTATACATAACCGTTCTGTCCACAGTGGTTGTGTACATTTATGTTTATAGTGGAGAGACAGCGCTGTTGGGTTATTAATCAGTGGAGGCACTAAACAGAATGACATTTCCAATTAACGTTAATAAGGTGAAATTTAACCATGTCAGTGTCATCACTGATGATCTTCTGCTCCCGATAATATGAGTTTCAGCATTATGATCAGTGACTTTGACTGCATACCCTTACATTAGATGTGAGAGGGGTGAGTACAAACTGAAATCAAGTGTCTGTGTAAGAATAAAGGTGTACATCATGCTTTTTTACCCCCCCCCCCCCCCCCCCCCCACACCAAACAGAAATACGCTCGCATTCGGTTTTACCCGTATAGTACATGGTACCAGTCGCTTGGCAGTATTGATGCAATATATGTATACAAAACAATAAGACTTTTGCTATTGACATTAACAATATACTGCAGATTGATGTGTGTATATAGTAGATAAGAGAGGGGGCCATGTGACATGCAGGTTGGAGCTGATTGGCTGGCTGTTTATCACTCTCGATTCTTAGTGCATCTGGCCCAGGGTGTTTTGTCAGATGTTAATAAGAACAAGCTTGCGGCCCATCTTCCTGGGACCCCAATTCCCTGCAAGTCCCTACGCAGGCATATATGCTCAGCACACCATTACATTGCAGTTCTATGTACTCCTCTTCCCGATACAGAGGGGAACATCTATACAGGGCTGGCTTGTGAGCCTCACCCAAACAGGCATTTTCTAGCCTTCATTGTAAGCTGCCATGATACCAAGATGCCCTTTTACCCCTCTGTAGCAGATTAAAATACTAAAGGTGACATGCACTAGTCAGATTTGGGCGCTTTTCAACTGATACTGATGCATCACGCTTAGAAATCGCATGAAAAGTGACAAAACATATGTGTTTTACCTCCGATGCGCGGTCCCGTGCGCATGGGATCGGAGCTGGAGATAGTCATGGCTGCCACAAAAATGTATCGGTTCAAGCAGCCATGACTATGCTTGCATATAATACATTGCATGCAAAAGGACCGCATAGGATATATCCTATGTGATCCAGCCACCCGGGGAGTTAAAGGGAAACCATATGCGACTTTAAAGGTACATACACACTGAGAGATTTTGCAAGGGGACCCCGCGTATCCGCACAGCGTCCCGTGTGCATGCGCAGTCTTGCTAATTCGCAGCCCTGCGTATGGGTTTCAATCAGACCCTAATTGTAATTTGCTGCAATTTGCAGGCATAGGTATGTCTGGCCAATGTTTTAAAGAGGCAATCATTTACAATGCAAAACCATTTGCCTTTTAAATGATTTCCACTTTAAAACATTGCCTGCAAATCGCTGGATATGACCTTTACCCCTATGAGTACTCAACAAGGTGTAATAACATGGTCCTTTGTGCAATTAGAGTGGTTGCTCTCATATATTGGCTACCCTTAGCATTAGATTTGGTGCATACAGTAGTAGATGCTTCCGGTGTAAATATATATGACCACGCCTTAAATTATTTTTTTTTTTTTTTTCATTTGAGATGTCTGGTATGTTGATTATCACTGCATGATTTATATTTTAGCAGCTTACTCCTTATTTTGTCTCCTATTGGTCTGACCATTGTATTGTAGACAAAGATGCTAATGGGTGAGGTTATGAGGGAGGCTGCTTTCTCACTCGCTGAAGCCAAATTTGCAGCAGGAGATTTCAGGTGAGTGTTCCAAAGTACATAAATAACCACATTAATCCCAATCAGTGTAACACGGATATACCACTATTACTAAATTGTTCGATTCATAGCTGGAGATAGTTATAGGGTTGTTAATGTTTTTTATTTCTAAAACTTTTGAGCCCTTATCGATTGTAAAATTTTTTTACCTATTCTGAGTTGGCTGTTTAGGCAATAAGCATAATTTCTACATTAGTAGCAAATGCACCTCTCTCCACAACACAGTAACAGAAGCATATGCGTCAGGGGAGACAGTGCTTCGATTTTCATTCTGTTTAAAATAATACAAATAATATACCAATGACACATATTCTGTGTCATAGGTATTTTCTTTATATTATTTTTGCAGTATTTTAAATAGTTTGGGAGGCACCAATTAGCGTGCCTCCCACTAACAACTGCAAGGGGATGTGGCGGGGCTAAGCAGTGGGCTAAAAAGCCCTTTAAAAATAATATGAAAAGAGGCAATTCTCGAAGTGCCTTATTGTCAAGGGCTGATGTGATTGAACAGCAGATCCAGCTGCTGTCCAATCACAGCAGCCCCTGTCATTTAAGCTTCTGGCAGTGCCGATGTGGCTCTGACCTCCCCTGGGACGTACCCCCCGGCTCCTCATTCCCCTCCTGCTGCCTGTGCTTGGAGCATAGTGTCGCCCAATATAGCAGTCAGGCCGCTCCTGGTGTGGGCCAGAGATGACCAGTTGTTTCTGCCAAGCACTGATATGGATTAATCATATTTTGACCAGGTATGCTGGTACATGCAGCCAGACTATGACCACACTGATTATGGACCTTATTCAGGTCTGTTTATACGGACCCCTTCGTTCGCAAGGGGTTCGATGGTGTGAGTCTGCACATGCGCAGACACATTTCTGCGCATGTGCAGATGTAGGGTGCGTTTGGCCATGGTGAACAGATTATTGGATAGTCTGGATAGTCGTGCCCATGGTAATCTGGCCGTGACGTCGGTGCCGGGGGCAAGCAGCTGACATCACCGAATGATAGCTGCCCGCCCACTTCCTCCCGAGGGTGCACGCAAAGCTAAGTGACCTGAGAGTCACTTAAATATGCGTGCACTTTCTACATCATTCGGAGGTTCACCCACAGGCTGCGATTGATGTTTATGTTTAACATCCATTCGCAGGCCCTGCGTGTGAACACACGCTGCATTCGCCGGGCGGGGTTTGGTGGACTTGCAAGGCTGTGAATTTATGAATGACCAAGAGTAACCCCCATAACCATATATGTCACAGAACTTGATACATGTCCAGTCCTTTGATACTCAGACAAAACAACTGGATCTGCCATTGGTGTGGTTCCTCTAGTTGCTAACAGCTACTTTATAAACTGTCAGCTTAAATGTAACAAAATGTTCACTTTTGTCTCTCGCAGCACAACTGTTATCCAGAACGTGAATAAAGCTCAAGTGAAGGTTAGAGCGAAGAAAGACAACGTAGCAGGTATTCACTGATTTGCAAAGATGAAATGATACAATCTAGGATTAATCTAAATATATATTCTTGTATTTTACCAGTAGGGGGCAGGATTTCACAAATCTAGTTGTATGACTAAGCTGGATACACATACATATAAGACGCCAACGTTGTATTCGATTTTCCCTTGAACTTTAAGGCCGGTTTCACACACTCCGGCTCCTGCCGAACGGTGAAATCCCGCACGGCCAGGGAGCTGTGCCGCACACAGTAGTTTATCATGGAGGGGATGGCCACAGCCCGGCAGCCGTCCCTTCCAGTGGCGGGATCCGGCTGCAACCGTGCGGCCGGGCCGTGGCCGTCCCGTACGAATAGACACAATAGTGTCCATTCACAACTAATGTGTGCGGCTTGGCTCCCTGGCCGTGCGGGATTTCACCGTCCGGCAGGAGCCAGAGTGTGTGAAACCGGCCTATGACAAACAACCTAATGATAGGTCATCAGTGGCCACATTCAGGTGTATGCTGTTGCTGGTGATATCATCAGATTGAGCTGCATGCTCGACCGGTATACGATCAGTAGATCGATAAGAGGAAGGTTCACGTGCATGAAGTTCAACATGGGATTAGGTCTACAGGGTCATTGGATCGACACATACATTAGGTCGACAGTCAAAAGATAGTCATGAGTTTTTCAATTTTTTTTGAGCCGACATGTGCCGACAGGCAGTATTTCATGCCCTACCATCCATTTGGGCATGGTGTGAGAATAAAATAGAGAATAAAAACTATGGGCCAGATGTACTAAACTTTAAAAAGTGATAAAATGGAGAGTGATAAACAGCCAGCCAATCAGCTCCTACTTTCCATGTCACAGGCTGTGTTTGAAAAACGTCAGGCAGGAGCTGATTGGCTGGTTGTTTATCACTCTCCATTTTATCACTTTTGAAGCTTAGTGCATCTGGCCCCATGCCCGAAGCAAGGCGAGCACAGGAAGGGGACGCGGTGCACTTTTTTAGTTGACATCTGGGATAAAAAAGTGGAAACTGCCGTGTCAACCTTGATGCATGTCAACCTTGATGCATGTCAACCTTGATGCATGTCGACCTTCCACTTGTCAACCCTATGACCCATACCCTGCTCGACCAACCTGAAGGTGCAGTGAACAACCCATGGGAGTGGGCACACACTGGACAATGTCAACGATTTAAAGTCCCTATCCTTTGTAACTGGGCACAATGTTTATTTTTAGGAGCACAGGACAGCTTGTTGACTCCAATAAATCAGATAAAAGCATCAATCTAATATTAAAATACTTGAACATATGCATCCATTTAATGATGTAGATATATACTCAATGGCCAAATTATTATGACCACCATGTGATTAGCACAGATGATGCTGACGTAGGAGGTCTAATTCTGTATAGGAAGGGAAAGGTGACAGTATGCAGAGACTTATGGAGTGTATCACGCAAACTGACAGACTCTGAATGTGCCATGGTTGGCGCATTGCAGCAGCTGTGTGAGCATTAGCCAAATGGCTGAACTGGTGAATTATTGTGTCACTTGTTAGTCAGCAGCCACACAAAAACCTCTGAGCACAAAGCCTGTGATTGTAAATGGCTAATGGTCGCTTGTGGGGAACAAAGAGTAGGCAGACCTGTTCAGAACCACAGAAGGGCAACCGTGCATCAAATTATGGATAATCTGATTTGGGACTAATTCGGATTGGCCTCTCAATAAACAATATGCTGCACAACTTTCTTGCCTAAAGTTGGATGTAAATGTCATGGTAACCATGACATTGTGTAGCCATACCCAAAAGGAGAGGACATTGCATACCCAATGTCTTGTGATACCCAACGATTGCTGTATATTTATCCAGGACAAAAGGTTTTCTGAGTATGTAATATAGTCAAACTGAGCATGCCAACATTCTGCATGGACAATGGAGGGTTACACACAAGGGGGTATAAGCTCTGGGAGGAGGAGGCGGTTAGGGTTAAGCACTAGGGAAAGAGGTTAGAGGTTAAGTTTGGCAAAACCACAGGAAGCACCATTGGATCTTCCAGAAGTCCTCATCAGCTGACCGCTGGAGTCTCCACACCTGTGTTACCAGGCAAGTCACCACTAGGTCACCAGGGATATTTTCTCCACATTCTAATAATGTCAGCTTTTGGTAGTGTCAGCATGACGAAAGTCTACATGGTCACCAACAACATTGCAAGCATCCTGCATCGTACATGATGAATGTCAACCAGATATCATGTAGGATGCAGCATGATTGCAGTGTGATTGACCACGTTGACTTTCATCATGTTGACACTAATGAAATACCAGTACAGATACACTGTAACTCTGACTGGATCTCTAAAGGATCATCCACCTTCAAAGCAAATCTGTTTCCTAAACCCTACTCAAGTGGTGAAAACATCTTGGTCAAAAAGGGCTCCGCTTGGTGACGTTGAGTTTGGGAAGATGAAAATTTCCATTACATACCATTTTATCTAGGAGGGAGCGGACCCGTTGTATGGACTGCTACAAAAGGAATTATCAAAGATTCTGATTGGTAGTATTCTCAGCCCAAGGTGGATCAGGTTACTTCCAAGATAACACCATTTCTGTGCATAGCAGGGGGAAACTGTGCCTCAGCCCTTGTGGGAACCATACTGTCAACTTAAATTTTAGTTAAAGGTGATAGGTCAGGCACCATCGGTGCTCACAGCAAACTATAATAAAAATAATCACCATGTCAATGACTTGTTATTGTGGATGGGATGTACATTGTCAATCTGCCGATGCATACTGGACAGAACCACTGCTAATACAGTAGTATTCAGTTAGCAAAACTAAGGCCATCCCCAGCAGTCCTGATTTACTAAACCATCTGATTATACACCGAACATTGTTGGGAAAGGGGGATGTAAACCAAATGTTGTTGCTTCTTTCAGGTGTAACTTTACCAGTGTTTGAGCACTATCAAGAAGGAGGAGATAGTGAGTATGGATCAATCTTTCTATAAATCCCCACTACCCATGAGCACCATCACTTTTCTGCCACATTTTGGTTACTGGGCCTGATTAAAAGTGAGCTGTAGTTTAGCGAGGATTTGATAAACTAAAATTCCCGGCGCCAGCATGCGATGGGGGCCGCCCAGCACTGGGATAGAGCGCCCTGCATGCCGGGTTCTGCCCCGTGATGTGCCCATAAAATTTTGCAGGCATATCACTAAAGTGCGAGCATGAAGCGCTCACATGTTACTGACTGCACAGCTTAACTGCAAAGCCAGGGGCAGGTCGGCCATCTTTGGGGTTGCAGCAGCTGCGTGTGACATCACGCAGCCATCACGCACCACTTCCACAAAACGCTGCCTCGCCGCCTCCACAAATGGTCCATTGTCATTGCGTTGTCACCATCCCTACCCCATACTTGAACTGTGGTCAAGGCAGTGTAAGTGCTAGCACACGCGCAGATCTAAGGAAATTGCTGAGTCGCGACTTTCAGGGATCATGGAAAGGGTCTGAATCAGGCCCACTGTGTGATTCGTCCATAACAGCGCTTTGTGCATACACTCTGTGCACCGTATGGGGTTTCAGACCTTTTTTACGGTTGCAAATAATTGCTCAGTTGCATAAATATAGAAAGTCTTTTCAGCTCTGAATCAAGTCCTTGAACTGGACATTGACTTTTTAGTTCTCATCCTTTTGTGTCTATTCTTTTCTGAGCTTTTCCCTGTACACATATTAGGCCTAAATCTTACACTTGGGCCCTTATTCTGGTTCACCTGCAAAGGCAAATTCCTTCTCAAATGGACAAAACCATGTGCACTGCAGGGGAGGAGGGGGCAGATGTAACATGTGCAGAGAGAGATACATTTGTTTTTGTTTCTGTGCAAGGAAAATACAGACTGCTTTATAATTACACTGCAATATAGATCTCACTTTGAAGTAAAAACGCCACCCAAACCTAAATATCTCTGCACATGTTACATCTAACCCGCACCCCACCACCACTACCACCACCACCACCCTCACCCACAGTGCACATGGCTTTGTCCATTTTGAGAAGGAATTTGCCTTTGCGAGTGAGCCAGAATAAGGGCCTTAATCTGAACATTTGTGGAGCTCCTCTAGGATGCCGTGCACACTCACCTTCTTTCCTTTGTCCTCCAGGTTACGAGTTAACTGGCCTTGCGAGAGGTGGCGAGCAGCTAGCTAAACTCAAGAGAAACTATGCAAAGGCTGTGGAGCTGCTGGTAGAACTGGCTTCTTTGCAGGTATAAACTGGGATATGTATATACACACTATAATGCAATAATGACAGCTGCTCGGATGTAGATGTTTTATACCATTATCTTTGCAGCCAGTGGGTTATTTGCCTCCTCCTAATAGGCTATACAGGCTCATTGCATACATATATTAAACCCTGCACCCAATGCTAGGTCATGCAACATAAGCTCCCGGCATGTCCGCAACGTCTAACATAGCAAAGGGGTCCAAATATATATAGTATTCCCCTACAACTGAGGGATGGCCTTGTTACCAAGCATTATAGCTAACAAAATGATTTATAGCAAGCAGGGCCCTTCTACCATTTGCCTGACTATAACTTCCCAGTTTGTTTTATCACTAGTTACAATTGTAAAGCACAATGGAACCTGCTGTGCTGTATGCAGATAATTGGGATCAGCCAATAGACATTTTAATTTGTATTCTTACAGACGTCATTCGTCACTCTGGATGAAGCTATTAAAATCACAAACAGGCGTGTTAATGCCATAGAACATGGTAAGTAAACCAAAATGACTTTCTTACTATCCAGATATAATTGTGTATAGGAACATCTAACCCAGTGGTTCCCAAACTGTGTGCCGTGGCTCCTGGGACGCCTTCGACACATGCAGGGGTGCCCTGGGTGTGTGGTCTAGGATCAACTCAAATAATTAATGGTTAATTATTTATGCGCAAAACCAGTGCTGGTGGCTGGCAATCATAAAATGTGTACAAACAGAAGCAAATCCTGCCATTTACCACATAACTGACCCTAAGAATCCCATATAAACCATGGGGGGTTAGGGGGGCCCGTGAGAAAAATCTTATACTCTAGGGTTCCGTGATTCAAAAAAGATTGGGAACCCCTGATCTAACCATAGAAAATGTCATGCAGTCCAGCGAGAAGAAATCTCCCTCCATTTTTGTGTTCAGCACTTGCAGATGGGCAAGCAGGATTATCACCACACTTTTGTACTTTCATTACCACTGTCTGCTCTAGTAGCACAATAGAGACCTGGTGTATGGCACATCAGGTCAGGGAGGTATCATTCAGGTGGACCTGGTATTCCGAGTATTTTTGGGGAATTATCTGCAAATATTGAGTGGTAAATGGGCCCTCTTGTCTATTCCACATGTGGTCTTTCAGCTGCAGTGGAACTACACATCCCTGCATGCCCAGCCAAAGTTTTAACATGAATTAATAGCAAGACTATAGCAAAGAATGCTGGGAAGTGTAGTTTCACAGCAGCTGGAGAGCTGCATGTTGGGATACCCCTGTTCTACACAAAGGTTTTTTTTCTGTCAATGGGCCTTATTCTAGTTCACTCTTTCTGACAAAATCCTTCTTAGATGGACAAAACCATGTGCACTGCAGGGGGGGGCAGATGTAAAATGTGCAGAAAGAATTAGATTTGGGTGACAGGGGCGTAACTAGCAACTTCAGGGCCCCATAGCAAAATCTTGAAAAGGGCCCCCCTCCCCCCCACCCAATTTTCACTTCAATGGAAGAAAGAGAGAAGGAATTGAGAGTCAAAGAGGGTGTTGGGGAAAAAGAGAGGGGAGACAGAGGGGTGGTTAGGGAGAGAGGTGAAAGAGAAAGAGGGTGGAGAAAGGAGGGGTGTGAGCAAAGGCGTAACTACCATAGGTGCAAGGGGTGCAGCTGCTATGGGGCCCAGAGCTGAAGGGGGCCCATCTTTGCTGTCTAAGTATATGTTTTACATACATTTATCACCATCAGTTGCTAAATAGGGGGCCCTTACAATATTTTGCTATGGGGCCCATGATTATCTAGGTACGCCTCTGGGTGTGAGCAAGAGTGAGAGATAATGTCAGGGAGGGAGAGAAAAGAGGGAAGCAATAGAGAGAGAGAGAGTGTCATGTAGACAGACAGAGAAAGAAAGAAAGAGAGAGACAGGGAGAGAGAGGGGTTGTCAAGAAGACAGCACCTCCCTACACTTTGAACTGAAGCATAAGTGCTGCTGTATACCTCCAGCGGGGTCTCCTTGTCGGTGCCGGGCTTCAGCTGCTGCAGACTGTGCAGCTCTGCCAATCATCCTCTCTCTCCTGCAGGCAGCTCCCGGTCCTGCGTGACTCACGCCGGGGCTGGCGACTAGAGCCCCGGCAGTAATAGAGAGGGGAGGACGGGGAGGGAGGCTGGAACAGCCGGAGAGCGCAGACAGCATCAGAGCTGCTGCGTGATTCACGCCGGGGCCGGTCACTAGAGCCCCGGCAGCAATAGAGAGGGGAGGACGGGGAGGGAGGCTGGAACAGCGGGAGAGCGCAGACAACAGCATCAGAGGTGCTGCGTGATTCAAGCCGGGGCTGGTCACTAGAGCCCCGGCAGCAATAGAGAGTGGAGGAGGATGGGGAGGGAGGCTGGAACAGCCCTAGAGCGCAGACAGTATGAGGTGCTGCATGAATTACGCCGGGGCTGGTCAGTGGTCACTAGATAGTGACGTCGAGCCCTGGCAAAAATAAAGAGAGGAGGGAGGGGACAGGATGGGAGGGAGGCTGGAACACCTTCTCCCGACACTATGCATTTGCAGACTGCCGCTGATTATGGAAGACGATACGGGACAGCGCCGCCGATGCTGCCTATGCAGCATTACTTAAATACAATAAAAGGGTGCAGGGGATTGCATGCAGGGCCACGGGCCCCCCCCCCCCCCAAGGCCCGGGCCCCATAGCAGTTGCATCCCCTGCACCCTCCATAGTTACGCCACTGTTGGGTGAGTTATTTTGTTTCTGTGCAGGGTAAATACTGACTGCTTTATTTTTACACTGCAATATAGATCTCACTTTGAAGTAAAACCCCACCCAAATATAATTCTCTCTGCACTAGTAACATCTGCCCCCCTGCAGTGCACATGGTTTTGTCCATCTAAGAAGGATTTTGTCAGAAAGAGTGAACTAGAATAAGGCCCAATGTTCTGCACCAATAAAACAACTTTTGTTTTATTTCTCCACAGTGATTATACCTAAAATTGAACGTACTCTGTCCTACATTATCACTGAGCTTGACGAACGTGAAAGAGAAGAGTTCTACAGGTACAGTACTTTCTCCAATTAGTTTATTCTTCCAGTCTCCCTTTCATGACATCATTCCACGTCCCCTGTCTACACTACAGGGTCATTTACCATCATTTACAGCCATGGAAGTTACATGTATACAAATAAAGGTGAAGGAGGGCAGTTAGCAATAGTAACGGACACTGGGGTAGATGTATGAAATAACGTTATGGGTTAGAAGGGTATCAGCACACGTTATGTGCACTTATACCGCTTCTTCCCCAAGTAAGTGGAAGCCACTGGTCTTAAAATGACAGGGGTGCTATGCACTGCTATTTTAAAGATAGCAGGGCAAATATATGAACGATCTGCAGCATTGACACTTCCGCCCCAGCTATTATCGACTTCGACAGCTTTGGCTCCAAACTGCACAGAAGATCTTGCAAATGCCCAGTACAGCCGGCCGGGGGGAAGGAGACAGAGCGTCTGCTCCAGGGGACATCGCCGGAGGGGGGAGTTTACGCTCCCCTTTTTGGCAGGCAATCAATAAGCGTCGCTATAATACATCTGCCCCTATATGTGGTTTCATATTACAGGTGCTTTTGGCTAGGCTAAATATTCATAGCTACAGATATTTCCTCATACATCTATCCTGAATAAGCCATTTATCGCACGTGAGTCCCCAGGTATCGTGCAACTCTAATGGCGTTCATCTTTTTGATGAAAACGCGTCTTCGTCGCAATGCGACAGAAACGTACAAGGTGACTGTGCTGATTAATTTGCGATAACACTTGTATATTATGTATTCTTATTATTATCGTTTATTTATATGGTGCCACAAGGGTTCAGCAGCACCTAACAATACATAAATGAGCAAAAACAAGAAGACAACAACTTTCAGTACAAGGCAATTAAAGACGGCTGCATCAGGGGACAGGACACTGAAGTAATTATTACAGTGGCAGAGACCTAGGGAATAGGCGCTGTTGCATGGAGTTAGGCGTAAAAAATAAATTTATATATTCTAACAGAGGAAAAAGCACATGAGTATGACAGCTGTACATTGTAGCACTTTGTGTACAGAGGGCCTAATTCAGCTTCAGTTGCAGTTTTGGAAAACTTAGCAAAACCGCAATTGCCGGTGCTAGTCTGCGCATGTGAAGGGGGAGGGGGGGGGCAGGCCGCCCCAGCTAGCCTGCTCCCTCCTGGTGAGCTCAACGGGTCCCTCACTGCGATGTGCCTGCTGGTTCTGAAACAATCGCAGTTTCAGGGCTCGTAGAATTTGATGAATAGTGAGTTCTGCACTTCAGCGCAGTAAGCTGATTCAGATACTCAGGGCGGGATGTACTAACGGGAAAATGCGGTAAAACCCCCGTTTAACTGCATTTTCCTATGTATTAAAACCCCAACGCCTCCGCTGAAAAACCCACCGACCCCCTCTCCCCCTCCCTCTGGCTTACCTGGTCCAGGAGGACCCGGAAGGGAAGCCCTTCCTCCCCCTAGTGACGCAGCCGGACGTCCTTCCGGCTGCAGGGGGGAGGAGGAGGAGGCGGCGCCGGGGACAGCCTGCTTAGCTGTCCCTGGCGTGAGGGATGTAGGAGGGGGCAGGGAGGTGACGGAGACCACATTCCAGGTATCGCGGGGGGCCTCCGTCTCTGCATCGTGATGCCAGCCACATATGTTAGTACATATGCGCTGGCATCACGGCGGCGAAGGGCGGCGATGTATATTAATACATCCCGCCCTCAGTCACAAAGATGTACGAGGATACATCTGTAGACTTATTTTGGGGAATAGAATTTGTTGCTATAAAATCGAATTCTATAATGGATTTGTATAATCATCACACCTAAGTTCGCATTACTGCCTGAACCTCACAGCTATGAGGTAATCCGTTTCATTCATAACCAAATCACGATCAGGAATGGAGTTTTTATGTTTTCCCCATGCTTGTGTGGGTTTCCTCTGGGTGCTCCAGTTTCCTACTACAAACATTATATACAGTATGTATGTACAATGTGTGTGTATGTATATGTGTAGGCTTATCATACTATGGAGCCCATTTAAGAAGGATCGCATTACTGCCCAGGATTGCATTGTAATACGCAATCCTAGTGTCCTGATGTATGTCTCTGCAGGGACAGTGGCTGCGGGAGGAGCCCACCCTTCCGATCTGCTTTGCCTGGTGCCGGGGGGACTTTACATGTGAGGTTAACACTGACCTCTGCTGACCGCACTGCCATGTTAACCCTTAGGCTAATGCAATCTCAGAATGCCCGATATTGATGCGGGTGTGTTACAAGGATCCCGACAGGCCGGGCTCAGACAGCGTGGCGAGCACAACAAAGCCCCTTGCGGGCTCGCCACACTGCGGGCACGGTGGCTCGCTACGCTCGCCACCTATTCTATTTTCCCTCTATGGGGGTCATGGACCCGCAGGAGGCAGAATAGCCGGTGGCCGTCGGGAACCCGTGCATTGGTATTTTAACAGTCGGGATCCCGACGTCGGGTAAATGACTGTCGGGACCCAGTCCGGCACCCATTGATGCAGCATTGCATCCCCCACAGAAACCTATTGGGCTGTGAGTGAGGCGGGTGGGATCAGAGATTCCTGCTACGGTCCCTCCTACATACATTCGGGGAATACTAAATATAGGTGTTTTCGGGTGAATTTGGTTCAAAAGGGATACACTGGAGAGTGATAAACCACCAGCCAATCAGCTCTTACCTGCCATGTCACAGACTGAGTTTTAAAAATATTAGGCAGTAGCTGATTGTTCACCACTCTCCGTTTTATCACTTTTGAAGCTTGATACATCTCGCCCTTTATATGATAAATGGGCTCCTATCTCTTTTACCTGGGTTACTTTGAATTACACAGGCTTTGTGACTCATAACCTGCTCAGTCTCTCCTAGTTTTTTTTCTTTTGTTTGCTTATTAGCCAATTAACATGATAGCAAGACGATGTATAGCCTTTGTAACTCAGAGGAACTGATGGAACATTTTGGTGAAAACCCTTCATTCAAATCAGTTCAGCTGTTGCAGTTTACCGCACACATACATACGAACAATAGAATATATATATTTTACTTTCCATTTTCTTTATTTTACTAGATTAAAAAAGATCCAAGAGAAGAAGAAAATTATCAAGGAGAAGGCAGAGCTGGAGCGCATCAAGTTCCAGAGTTTGAGAGGTTCTTCAGCTTCAGAGCCGTCCAGTCTCCTTGCTGAGGACCGTGATGAAGACCTGCTGTTTGACTAGTCAATCTGTCACTTGTAAATAATAAATAATGTGTAGGGCAAAATAGTTGTACTTTAGTGTATTGTTTTGCTCTGCACTGCCCCCTGCGCATGTCAGGGGTTTGCAGTGGTTAATGCCATATCCGTTGTGCTTCATTGGGGGAAATTTACTAAAGAAAATTTGTAAAAAAATAGGTGTATTTCTATTTAGAAATACACTTATTTTTGACATTTACTATGCCGAAAATACGGCTATTCGTATTGATGTGCTATCAATACGAATACGAATTGCCGTATTTTCGGGATAGTAAATGTCAAAAATAAAGCTGGCCATACATCAGAAAGATCGATCTTAAGATCGATTGCGCTCATGATTGTGTACAATTTCCCTTGAAATCCCGAGCAGTCCTTGGTGGTTTTTGGACACACAATCTACACACAATCGATCATACAATCAATCATACAATCCATCTACTGCATGATTGTGTACACAAGATGTGCACACAATCTGCATACAATCCATCTTACAATCAGTCATACAATCCATCTGCTGATTGATTGTATGATTATGTACATAAGATGTGCACACAATCTGCATACAATCCATCTTACCATCAGTTGAGATTGTATGATTGGGTACAATATCTTTCTGATGTATGGCCACCTTAAGTGTATTTCTAAATACAAATACACCTATTTTTTACAAATTTCCTTTAGTAAATTTCCCCCATTATGTCACCTTCGTCACTGTGAACATTTTAAAGAGTCGTGTTTTTCATTCAATTACAAAATACAGTTCAAACGCTGATCTATGGGAGATAAGATGATGACTCCTATAAGACATATGGAAGCCTATTTAAGTTGCATAAGTTATTGTGTAATTGTCTGTTTTAAAATTAAAAAATTGTAATTGTGGTCCACAATGTAATTATTTAGATAGTTATTACATTAAGGGGGAATTGAAGAACCCGAAACAGAGGTATCTGGGATTTTTCTCTTTCATCCACTAGGGGACACTGGAGCTTAATGACAGTGGGGTATAGATGGTTGGATAAGTGGAGTTGGCACTTTAAATTTGTGACACCATTTCCGCCTCCCCCTCCAGACCGGCTTTAGAAATGTGCCTAAGGGAGCCAGATCAGTCTCCAGAGCTTCTCTAGATGTATTGGATTTTTTCCTTTTTTTGAGTTATAAACATTTACATATGGACAGCTCTTGAGGCTTGTGGCCAGAGATCACTGTCTCTGGGGTACACATAACACTGCTGCACACAGATTGCATCCCGGTCCCCACCAGCCACACTGCCAATGGCCAGCACATAGTACACCAGGTAATACGTTTAGGCGAAACAGCAATCCGAGGCACAGACCTATTTCTTGCAGCTTTTAAAAAGGCACCATTGAGGGGGGCAGAGCCTAGCTCCAGGCAGTCTTTTGCTTCCAGCAGCCCCTGTGCTCTCTGTATAGCCATATGCTACTGATTGTGCTGTGTCTAGCTGTGTATCGGCCAAAGCACAGAGAGGAAGGCGGTAGGCAGGATGGCGGCCTCTTACCAGTGCATGAGGTGCTGGCAGGGAGGGGGGGCACCCGGCGTGGAGGACGGGGTCCTGCAGCTCTCAGCAGCTTCCCTAAGACTTCCTTCTCCTGGTCTCAGCAGCCCCCGTGCTGGCTTCTACTAATAATCACCGCACTGAAGCAGCAGCATGGGTACAAGCAGCGCAGCTCATGGTCAAAGAAATGTAGAATTGTCCCTGCAGGCCGTGACAGTGCTTGCTCTTGTACTGCTGCTTCAGTGTGGTGATTATTAGTAGATGCCAGCGCTGCGGCTGCCCAGACATGGAGCCGGAGGTCAGGTTAACCCCTGACAGAGAGCATGTTAACCCCTGGCAGAGTAGTTATTACCGTGTGGCATAATGTGTAATGAGCATTATGGTGTTTCGCGTAATGGGCATTATGGCATGTGGTATAATATGTAATGAATGTGTGATGCCCGGAGATTGGCTTTGAAGCTCAGCTGTGCAGCCAGTGGGGTACCCTTAGCATGCAAGCCCTTTGCTGTATAGTGAAGCACTCGCATTTGTTATGCTCTCGGAGGAAGTACCTGAGGAGATTAGGTGAGACTGGCTTGAACGGCGGACATCACAATGCAAGGTAGTAATGCTGGGCATACATCAAGGCGATTTGGTCCGATTTCGGCCGATTGCGACCAATCGGCCCGTTAAATCGGACCAAATCGCCTCTCCCTGACATGTAGTCGGGTCCGATGCGCGGTCCCGTGCGCATCGGACCCGACTAGGTGGTCGGACCGGCTAGCCGTCCGACCACCCGTTCTGGGACGGGCACTAAGCAGTGACGCATGCGATCCATCACAACGGATCGCATGTGTCCCTGCTGGGTGTTAGGGCACAAATTTCCTGGCACTTTCTAGGCTCTGCCTAATGGGGGGGGGGTCATTGTTAGGGGAACGGAGTTCCACCACCTCTCCCGGACCACTTCAAGCCCTGGTGTGTGGTCAGTAAGGAGCTGGGTAGTGGTGGAGAGTACTGGATATGGGTTGGAGGACTAACCTGGGCAGGTATAAGCAGAAACCTCCCAGGCACCAGAAATTATACTTCACACAATGGGGCAGATGTATTATAGCGGCGCTTATCCCGCCGCTATAATACTTCCTGCTTTGCCTCATTAGCGAGGCGAAGTAGGAGGGGAGACAGACAAGATGTATCAACATCTTGTCCGGGGGAGCGTTAACTCCCCCCTTCGGCGATGTCCCCTCCTGGAGATAGCGCATCAGTTTACACTGATGCGATGTCTCCTGTCCCCCTGCCGGCTGCACTGAGCATGGTTTTTCCCATTTTGAGACAAAAATTTGTACTGCGGTTAGATCTGAATAAGGGTCATAGAACGACTACACCTCTTTGCAGGCAGGAGACTGAGCAACACAAAACCTGTTCTCAGCAGGAGCAATGGAGTGCAGCTCAGTGGACTGGGAGTTCATCCATGAAAGGAGAGACTATCACCAGCAGGGATCTGAATACAGGAAGGGGTTTTCACCCAAAGCTGGCCAATGGCTACTGTCCTGCTGCACGTCGCTGAATCCCTTCCGGCATAATTAATTACTTACCTAGCAACCGAGAATGCCATCTGAGTCCGGCGTCTCCGTTGTTAGGCACCCGGTGGCTCCCATGCGTTGCCGGGAGTCGGGCGGAAGCCGCCGCCCCCTACATTCAGTGGTAACTCAACGTCCGAGTCGCCGGACTACGGCCCGGGACCTCTACTGCGGCACCTTACAGCATAATAGTGATGCGACTGTAAGGTGTAGTTTTACTAGTGCATGAAGTTGTAGTTTTACGATTATTTGCAAAGGTATAAGATACAACTCATACTGAATTAAGCCCAATATGTACAACATTTTTTTTTTAAGTATCACATGACCAATAGATGGCAGTCCAACATAGCTCTGTACACAACAAATGGTATTCCCAAGTGGCGCTGTAGTCTCCTCTCAAGAGATATATGAATCTCGATCACCAAAGGGGATGGAATTGAATCTCCCTCCTTCTGTCCAGTCGTTTCTTAAAGACAACCACAACTGACCTGGGTAAAATTCCCTATGTGCCCGTAATGGTTTCTTTAAGCTTCCACCGCCTCTGCATGTACAAGGGACGTTTTCAAATCAGTAGATCATCAGGACCCCATGAAAAAGTGAACTCACCAGAATCAGGTGCCCTATGTGCATGGAAAGGTTTCTTTAGCCTCCAAGCTCCCACAAGAAGACAGCTTACTCCGTGAGATTCTTGCGGTGTCCAAAAACATTTATTTGCATCAACAATAAAAAGGCATAAAAATGGATTAAAAAGTGGGAAGGAAATCCCAAGGTGTGTGATGGTCTGGGTTACCTCCCAATCCGGATAGAAGGCCTTCTATCCGGATTGGGAGGTAACCCAGACCATCACACACCTTGGGATTTCCTTCCCACTTTTTAATCCATTTTTATGCCTTTTTATTGTTGATGCAAATAAATGTTTTTGGACACCGCAAGAATCTCACGGAGTAAGCTGTCTTCTTGTGGGAGCTTGGAGGCTAAAGAAACCTTTCCATGCACATAGGGCACCTGATTCTGGTGAGTTCACTTTTTCATGGGGTCCTGATGATCTACTGATTTGAAAACGTCCCTTGTACATGCAGAGGCGGTGGAAGCTTAAAGAAACCATTACGGGCACATAGGGAATTTTACCCAGGTCAGTTGTGGTTGTCTTTAAGAAACGACTGGACAGAAGGAGGGAGATTCAATTCCATCCCCTTTGGTGATCGAGATTCATATATCTCTTGAGAGGAGACTACAGCGCCACTTGGGAATACCATTTGTTGTGTATTGTTTATGTTTTGAGGTTCGGGAACCTCAAGGTATTTCCCTAGGCTGCAGTAGTCTGGGCGCAGTCATTATTTTCATAATTTTGTGTCAACATAGCTCTGTGTTATAAAAGCAGCAGATGACTGTTCACATGATGTTTTGAAGAAAATCATAGCTAGACCGATCCATGCTGACAGGAGAAGTGTGAACGGCCATCTGCTGTGAAATTTTATTTTGTTTTGTATGTTCTTGAAATGTTGGTTATACAGCAGATTAACCTTAAATATACATGCATGCAATGACAACATATTGTGTTGCTCACCATTTTTCGCATGCAGGAGCGCTTTGTTAACAATATGGAGTCAGAGGAGTAGCTAGGTGACATGGTGGCCGGAGCAACAGTATCCACATGGATCACATGGTCCAATTACAGAGTACATAAAGAAATAAGCTAAATAGGAAAGAGTGCTTAAAAGCCCCTATACGCTTGTCCGATTTGGGCCCGATTCTGACAGATCATCATACCTCCCAACTTCTGACCCGAAGAAATAGGGACACTCGCGCGGCGAAGCGCCCGAAAAAGGGTGGGGCGTATGCAAATGAGGGCGCGGCTTATGCTAATTAGCCGCACCCTCATTTTCATACGAGAATAGACGCTGTGCGCATGCGCACAGCGTCTATTCTACTAGATTGGGGGGTCTCCCAACTGCCACCCCCCGCAGCGGGACAATGCCTGACGCGGGTGGGACAGCGGGACAGGACCCGAAAATCGGGACTGTCCCGCTGTAATCGTGACAGTTGGGAGGTATGGATCATGCCCAAATCAGATGTGTCTGACAGTAAAAAGACTACTATTGGACAACAGGGCAAAGGTCGACAAGTTTTAGGTCGCCATGTTCAAAAGATTGTCATGGAAAAAGGTCGCCAAGAGTTTTTCATGATATTTAAAAGAAAAATTACTTTGCATAGAAGGGAGAATATATATAAGGTACTTGTGAGTTATCCGGGCTGCCGATTTTTTCATCGCGCCCGAAATCGTGGGCATCGCGTCGGTCGTGGCCGTTATAAGGAGCCGCGACGCGATGCCCACGATTTCCCATAGACAGTAATGTTAAAAGACACGATGGACCCGATTTCCGACACGATTTCCCATAGACAGTAATGTTAAAAGACGCGATGGACCCGATTTCCCATAGACAGCAATGTTAAAATAAAATTACAATGTGAAATTGGCCAATATGTTTTTAAAAAAAATGTTTCATGGCCCCCCACCACCGTTAACGCCACCCCGCTATTGACGCCAACCCGAAGCGTGGCGAGCGCAGCGAGCCCGCGAGGGGCGGCAATACGCGTCCTCCGACCTTTTCATGCCCTACTATCCACTAGGGCGTGGAGTGAGAATAGAATAGTGTGGCGAGCGCAGCGAGCCACCGAGCCCGAAGCGTGGCGAGCGCAGCAAGCCCCGCGAGGGGACGCGGACACCTGTGAAGCCCGCAAGGGCACGCGGATACCTGTGAAGGTGTCCGCGTCCCCTCGCGGGGCTCGCTGCGCTCGCCACGCTTCGGGCTCGGTGGCTCGCTGCGCTCGCCACACTATTCTATTCTCACTCCACGCCCTAGTGGATAGTAGGGCATGAAAAGGTCGGAGGACGCGTACCGCCGCCCCTCGCGGGCTCGCTGCGCTCGCCACGCTTCGGGTTGGCGTCAATAGCGGGGTGGCGTTAACGGTGGTGGGGGGCCATGAAACATTTTTTTTAAAAACATATTGCCCAATTTCACATTGTAATTTTATTTTAACATTGCTGTCTATGGGAAATCGGGTCCATCGCGTCTTTTAACATTACTGTCTATGGGAAATCGTGTCGGAAATCGGGTCCATCGTGTCTTTTAACATTACTGTCTATGGGAAATCGTGGGCATCGCGTCGCGGCCCCTTATAACGGCCACGACCGACGCGATGCCCCCGATATCGTGTCTTTTAACATTACTGTCTATGGGAAATCGGGGGCATCGCGTCGCGGCCCCTTATAACGGCCACGACCGACGCGATGCCCCCGATTTGGAGCTAAATCGTGGGCATCGCGGCGGTCGGGTGTCCTTAAGGTAACCAAACTTAAGGACAAAATCGGCAGCCCGGATAACTCACATGTACCGAATATAAGTGTGCCGAGCACATACATTAATATGGCGGTACATTAATATGGCGGTACATTAATATGGCGGTACACTAATATGGTGTCCATGTCAACATAGACACCAAAAATTAAAAAACTAATTTGACCTTTTCCCATCTTGACCTTTTGCTTGTGTCAACCTTTTGAACATGTCGATATAAACCACGATGACCTTTGTAAAGACCTTTGGCTTGTCTACCAATATTGGTCGACCTATTGACTGTCAATCTAATTACTATTGACAAAACGATCCACAACCACAGCAGATGACAGTAAAAAAAAGTATCAGGGTGGCAGAAAACCACAAAGATCTTTTAAACTCGTCAGAGCTTATATTGTAAATGGGAGGGGCGGACAGACATGAGTGCCACAGATTCGGAAGACACTGAGTGCTGAATGCTAGCATGGCCGCCAATAGGGTGCTGTGGGTACAGCTGCCCCAGGCTCCGGGCCTCTGGATGGGCCCGGGCAGCTCATTTTGCTTGCCGCAACCCCGTCACCAGCCAGTGCTGCATTTTACTTGGCCACCAGCATCCTGAGTTGAAGAAGCCTGCGCTCCGGGACCTCCGGGCTGCAGCTCAGAGGAAGAGAAGATGGGGAAACAGGAGCCAGTTTACGAAGGGAGGGACAGTTTACGGAGGGTCCCGGGCCCCAAAATTCCTGATGGTGGGCCTGAGTGATAGGATGACATTTTGCTGGGTTTCAGGGCCGGCGCTACCCACTCAGCAGCTCCTGCAAAGCAGGGAGGCGCCATGCTGAAAAGGCGCTGTCTCCCTCCCTGCTCTGCTAAAGCTGCCTCAGCCCTCACTGTCACTGCCTCCTGCATGCCGCCCGCAGTGCCTGTCTGAGATCGGACGGCAGTATGGAGAGGCTGAGCAGCTCCCTGCACTGCGCACACACTGTCCTCCTCCTGTTACCTGCCCCCTCTTCCTCACGGACACTTTGGCTGAGGCATGTAGCGCTGTCTGTGAATGCCTGGATGACATGTCATGTCCGGATCCGCCCCCTACCCATTGCTCCCTGCGCCTGTCAGCTGTCAATCAAATGACGAACAGGCAGCAGCGCCGCCTCCCCTTCCTTCCCTCTTCTCAGTGTGCTGTGCCAGTGCCACTGCCAGTCCTCAACACTCCGCCCCCTCTATCTCCTCCCCTCTTCTACCATCTCCTCCTTCTTTCCCCTCCATTCCCCCTCTGTCACGAGTGCTGCACATACTTTTTGTACTGCTTTCTGATCGCATTGCGCACACATTGCATGCATGCCGTGTGATGCGATCTAGCACATAACGTATGCGATTCTCGCAGTGTGTATGGGCACCTTTAGTGCCTGCAACATTTTGCGGACACAGCACTGAGATAGTGTATGCATATATGTACATGCACCCAAGATCCTCCATAGGATCGCATGAAAGCAAAACTAACCCAAAGAAGTTTTTTAAATACATAAATAGTAAACGTTTAATTAACCCCTTCCCGACAATTGACGTACATTTACGTCATGGTCGGGAAGTACTTCCCGACACATGGCGTAAATGTACGTCATGGCATTTAACTGTCACCGCGTCTATAGACGCGGTGACAGTTTCAACATGTCTGCTGTCCCTGACAGCAGACATGTCCGTGCATGCCCAGGGGGGGCTGCGATGCCGCCCCCCCCGTCGGCGATCGCTGTGATTGGCTGTTCAGTGTGAACAGCCAATTACAGCGTTTTCTGTGTCACCGGCGAATAACGTTCGCCGGTGACACGCGATCGGAGGTGATTGGTGCTGTAAAGTACAGCACCAATCACCGCGGGGTGTAAGGGTGACACTGGTGTCACCCCACCTCACCCCGCCCGCCCCCAAAGGCCGTGATTGGTCCGTCGGACCGACGGACCAATCACAGCCATGGAGGGGGGTTTAAACTAACGGTGACTGCACTGCAGACGCCATTCCGGTCTGGAATTGCGTGCAGTGCGGTCACCGTGCCAATCTGCCGCGATATACTGACCAGAACCTTGCAAAATACTTACCTGATCCTTGCAAATATCTTGGCTGCTTCATCTGTGCTTGTAGTGTGCTGGATGCTTCCTGGATCCTGTTACTTGTGACTTCCTGTGAACTTGTGCTGCTGCAGTGTAATAGCGTTAGTTAGATAGAGAGAGATAGAGAGAGATAGTGTCAGATAGTGTCAGAGAGTGCTGTATTTTGTGCTGCTGCAGTGTGATATAGTTATAGAGAGAGAGATAGAGAGAGATAGAGAGAGATAGAGAGAGATAGAGAGAGAGAGATAGAGAGGCCTAGTGACAGAGAGTGCTATATTTTGTGCTGCTGCAGTGTGATAGTTATAGATAGATAGAGAGAGATAGAGAGAGATCGAGAGAGAGAGATAGAGATAGTGACAGATTGTGCTATATATTTTTTATATTTTTTATATAACTGACTGCTGCCCCCCCTTTTGTGCTGATCAGTATAAATTAACTGATCAGCAACTTTTTGGGGGCGCAGGGTATTTTTATATATATATATACCTGTCACTGCTGCTGCTGCAGTGTCATAGAGTGTTAGATAGTGAGAGATAGAGAGATAGAGAGAGATAGCGACAGAGAGTGATAGAGAGTGCTAAATTTTGTGTCTGCTGCCCCCGCCTTTTGTGCTGATCACTATATCTGAGGTGATCAGCAACTTTTTAGGGGTGCAGAGGTTTTTTTTTTTTTTTATATATACCTGCCAGTTGCACTGTCAGTTGCACCTGCTGCCCCTCACTGGTAATCAGTGTCGCATCACTGATCACCTTTTTTTTTTGTGTGTGTGCTGTGGGGTCTTTTTTTAATTTTTTTTTTTACACACACTGTGATTTTGTGGGTGTCCTGTGGCCGCTGTGCGCGGATCAGTGACGTACATCACTGATCATCTTTTTCGGCACAGGGTTGATCTATTTTTTTTTTTTTTTTGATCAAATTCCTGTTGCCTTTCAGCGCTGTTCAGTGACGGACGTTACTGACCAACATCTGTGCTCAATTTTTGGCGCAGGACCTTTTTTTTTTTTTTTTTAACCCCTTCAATTTTTTTTTTAACCCCTTCAATTTTTTTTTTTAACCCCTTCAATTTTTTTTTTTTTTAACCCCTCCATTTTTTTTTTTTGTATAAAGTATTTTTTTTTTCTGCACACTACATACACACTACACACTACATACCCCCCGGGTTGAAATAAAGTTTGTACCCCCCCTACACTATACACGTGTTGAAACATTTCACTACCAGTAACACAAAAATAAAAATGGCATCCCAAATGTCATCCCAAATGTCATCCCAGTCATCCAGAAGAATGTATTCAGCGGAGGAGGCATATGCCCTGCTTGCTTCTGACTCTGACACAGCCAGTGATGCAAGCTGGGAATTTGAAGGATTCGCCTTAAGCTCCTCTTCCTCCTCTGGTGATGAGGGACCCCCTCAAAGACGCCCCCGTAGAGCAGCTGAGACCCCCCCCCCCAATAATTGATCTCGTATGGACCCCACCACCAGACAATTTTGAGCCCCAGGTTCCTGAGTTTTTGGCCATGCCAGGAATCCAATTTGATTCCACAGGTCTCAGAGAAATTGACTTTTTCAAATTATTTTTCTCAGATGATTTTATAAATTTAATGGTGGACCAAACTAATTTATATGCCCAGCAGTTTATTGCTCAAAACCCCACGTCATCATTTGCTAGGTGGACCCCTGTAGATGCAGTAGAGATGATGACGTTTTGGGGTCTGGTGTTTCATATGGGCATAGTAAAAAAGCCAGAAATTAGGCAATATTGGAGTACAGATGTTCTGTACAGCACCCCATTTTACCGTATGGCCATGCCCCGGGCTCGATTTGAGACGATCCTTAAATTTTTGCATTACAACGATAATGCACAGTGCCCACCCAGAGATGATCCCACCTTTGACCGGCTATTCAAAGTCAGGCCGGTCATTGATCATTTCCAGAGATGTACATCCCAGATAAATTCATTTGCATAGACGAGTCCCTTATACATTTTAAAGGAAGGGTTAAATTCCGCCAGTACCTTCCCAGTAAGAGGGCAAGGTATGGCATAAAAATGTATAAGTTGTGTGAAAGCACCTCAGGGTACACCCACAGGTTTAGGGTATATGAAGGGAAGGATTCAAGAATTGAACCGCCAGAATGCCCCCCCTCCCTCGTAGGTGTTAGTGGAAAAATTGTCTGGGATTTAGTGCACCCCTTCCTGGATAAAGGTTATCACCTCTATGTGGATAACTTTTACACCAGCATCCCCCTGTTTAAGGCCCTTGGTTCAAGAGGTACAGCAGCTTGCGGTACTGTGCGCAAGAACCAAAGAGGCCTCCCAAAAACGCACATTGCCCAAGTAATGAGAAGGGGTGAAAGCAGGGGAATATGCACCGAAAATATGTTGTTGGTCAAATATAAGGACAAGAGGGATGTCCTTATACTGACAACAATTCACGGAGACAGTACCACCTCCGTCCCTGTACGAGGTACCAGTACCCACACCTCAAAACCTAATTGTATCCTGGATTACAATAGGTACATGGGCGGAGTGGATCTTTCAGATCAGGTACTGAAGCCGTACAGTGCCCTGCGGAAAACAAAAATCTGGTACAAGAAGCTGGCAGTGTATATCATCCAGATGGCACTGTATAACGCTTACGTGCTATTCCGTTCTACTGGCCAGAGGGGGACATTTATGCACTTTCAAGAGGAAGTCATAAAGGGCCTAATATTTGGGAACCAGCAGGCTGAGGGCCCCAGTACTTCTAGTACTGGCCCCCGTATTGTACCAGGGCAGCATTTTCCTGATGAAATCCCCTCCACTGGAAAAAAGGGCAGGACACAAAAAAGGTGCAAAGTTTGCTATAAAAAGGGAATAAGAAAGCAAACTATTTTCCAGTGTGACACTTGCCCCGACAAACCCGGCCTATGTATAAAGGAGTGTTTTAAAATATACCACACATCTATGGATTATTAGGTTCATAATTTCACCGTGCTTCGGGGGTCTTGCTAATGCCACATACCACCCACCATTCATTCCACCATAATCTGAGCCGCAAAATCCAAAAATCACTCCTTCCCTTCTGAGTCCTGCCATGCACCCAACTGGTATTTTTTGGTCACATGTGAGGCATTGCCGTACTCGGGAGAAATTGGGGCACAGATTTTGGGGTGCTTTTTCTCCTTCATACCTTCTGAAAATGAAAAATTTTGAGCCAGAACTGCATTTTTGTGTAAAAAAATGTAATTTTTCATTTTCACTGCCCACTTGTATCAAAATTGGTGAAACCCCTGGGGGTTTGAAATGTACACTATACCCCTAGATGAATTCCCTGAGGGGTGTAGTTTGCAAAATGGGGTCACTTGTGGGGGGGTTCCACTGTATTGGTGCTTTGGGGGTCTTGCTAATGCGACATAGCACCCACCATCATTCCACCAGAATTTGTGCTGCAAAATCCAAATATCACTCCTTCCCTTCTGAGTCCTGCAACTTTTTGGTCACACATGAGGCATTGCCGTACTCGGGAGAAATTGGGGCACAGATTTTGGGGTGCTTTTTCTCCTTCATACCTTCTGAAAATGAAAAATTTTGAGCCAGAACTGCATTTTTGTGTACAAAAATGTAATTTTTCATTTTCACTGCCCACTTGTATCAAAATTGGTGAAACCCCTGGGGGTTTGAAATGTACACTATACCCCTAGATGAATTCCCTGAGGGGTGTAGTTTGCAAAATGGGGTCACTTGTGGGGGGGTTCCACTGTATTGGTGCTTTGGGGGTCTTGCTAATGCGACATAGCACCCACCATCTTTCCACCAGAATTTGTGCTGCAAAATCCAAATATCACTCCTTCCCTTCTGAGTCCTGCAACTTTTTGGTCACACATGAGGCATTGCCGTACTCGGGAGAAATTGGGGCACAGATTTTGGGGTGCTTTTTCTCCTTCATACCTTCTGAAAATGAAAAATTTTGAGCCAGAACTGCATTTTTGTGTAAAAAAATGTAATTTTTCATTTTCACTGCCCACTTGTATCAAAATTGGTGAAACCCCTGGGGGTTTGAAATGTACACTATACCCCTAGATGAATTCCCTGAGGGGTGTAGTTTGCAAAATGGGGTCACTTGTGGGGGGGTTCCACTGTATTGGTGCAACATAGCACCCACCATTCATTCCACCAGAATCTGTGCTGCAAAATCCAAAAATCACTCCTTCCCTTCTGAGTCCTGCCATGCACCCAACTGGTATTTTTTGGTCACATGTGAGGCATTGCCGTACTCGGGAGAAATTGGGGCACAGATTTTGGGGTGCTTTTTCTCCTTCATACCTTCTGAAAATGAAAAATTTTGAGCCAGAACTGCATTTTTGTGTAAAAAAATGTAATTTTTCATTTTCACTGCCCACTTGTATCAAAATTGGTGAAACCCCTGGGGGTTTAAAATGTACACTATACCCCTAGATGAATTCCCTGAGGGGTGTAGTTTGCAAAATGGGGTCACTTGTGGGGGGGTTCCACTGTATTGGTGCTTTGGGGGTCTTGCTAATGCGACATAGCACCCACCAAAATTCCACCAGAATCTGAGCTGCAAAATCCAAAAATCACTCCTTCCCTTCTGAGTCCTGCCATGCACCCAACTGGTATTTTTTGGTCACATGTGAGGCATTGCCGTACTCGGGAGAAATTGGGGCACAGATTTTGGGGTGCTTTTTCTCCTTCATACCTTCTGAAAATGAAAAATTTTGAGCCAGAACTGCATTTTTGTGTAAAAAATGTAATTTTTCATTTTCACTGCCCACTTGTATCAAAATTGGTGAAACCCCTGGGGGTTTGAAATGTACACTATACCCCTAGATGAATTCCCTGAGGGGTGTAGTTTGCAAAATGGGGTCACTTGTGGGGGGGGTTCAACTGTATTGGTGCAACATAGCACCCACCATTCATTCCACCAGAATCTGTGCTGCAAAATCCAAAAATCACTCCTTCCCTTCTGAGTCCTGCCATGCACCCAACTGGTATTTTTTGGTCACATGTGAGGCATTGCCGTACTCGGGAGAAATTGGGGCACAGATTTTGGGGTGCTTTTTCTCCTTCATACCTTCTGAAAATGAAAAATTTTGAGCCAGAACTGCATTTTTGTGTAAAAAAATGTAATTTTTCATTTTCACTGCCCACTTGTATCAAAATTGGTGAAACCCCTGGGGGTTTGAAATGTACACTATACCCCTAGATGAATTCCCTGAGGGGTGTAGTTTGCAAAATGGGGTCACTTGTGGGGGGGTTCCACTGTATTGGTGCTTTGGGGGTCTTGCTAATGCGACATAGCACCCACCAAAATTCCACCAGAATCTGAGCTGCAAAATCCAAAAATCACTCCTTCCCTTCTGAGTCCTGCCATGCACCCAACTGGTATTTTTTGGTCACATGTGAGGCATTGCCGTACTCGGGAGAAATTGGGGCACAGATTTTGGGGTGCTTTTTCTCCTTCATACCTTCTGAAAATGAAAAATTTTGAGCCAGAACTGCATTTTTGTGTAAAAAATGTAATTTTTCATTTTCACTGCCCACTTGTATCAAAATTGGTGAAACCCCTGGGGGTTTGAAATGTACACTATACCCCTAGATGAATTCCCTGAGGGGTGTAGTTTGCAAAATGGGGTCACTTGTGGGGGGGTTCAACTGTATTGGTGCTTGGGGGGTCTTGCTAATGCGACATAGCACCCACCAAAATTCCACCAGAATCTGAGCCGCAAAATCCAAAAATCACTCCTTCCGTTCTGAGTCCTGCCATGCACCCAACTGGTATTTTTTGGTCACATGTGAGGCATTGCCGTACTCGGGAGAAATTGGGGCACATATTTTGGGGTGCTTTTTCTCCTTCGTACCTTCTGAAAATGAAAAATTTTGAGCCAGAACTGCATTTTTGTGTAAAAAAATGTAATTTTTCATTTTCACTGCCCACTTGTATCAAAATTGGTGAATCCCCTGGGGGTTTGAAATGTACACTATACTCCTAGATGAATTCCCTGAGGGGTGTACTTTGCAAAATGGGGTGACTTGTGGGGGGGTTCCACTGTATTGGTGCAACATAGCACCCACCATTCATTCCACCAGAATCTGAGCCGCAAAATCCACAAATCACTCCTTCCGTTCTGAGTCCTGCCATGCACCCAACTGGTATTTTTTGGTCACATGTGAGGCATTGCCGTACTCGGGAGAAATTGGGGCACAGATTTTGGGGTGCTTTTTCTCCTTCATACCTTCTGAAAATGAAAAATTTTGAGCCAGAACTGCATTTTTGTGTACAAAAATGTAATTTTTCATTTTCACTGCCCACTTGTATCAAAATTGGTGAAACCCCTGGGGGTTTGAAATGTACACTATACCCCTAGATGAATTCCCTGAGGGGTGTAGTTTGCAAAATGGGGTCACTTGTGGGGGGGTTCCACTGTATTGGTGCTTTGGGGGTCTTGCTAATGCGACATAGCACCCACCAAAATTCCACCAGAATCTGAGCTGCAAAATCCAAAAATCACTCCTTCCCTTCTGAGTCCTGCCATGCACCCAACTGGTATTTTTTGGTCACATGTGAGGCATTGCCGTACTCGGGAGAAATTGGGGCACAGATTTTGGGGTGCTTTTTCTCCTTCATACCTTCTGAAAATGAAAAATTTTGAGCCAGAACTGCATTTTTGTGTAAAAAATGTAATTTTTCATTTTCACTGCCCACTTGTATCAAAATTGGTGAAACCCCTGGGGGTTTGAAATGTACACTATACCCCTAGATGAATTCCCTGAGGGGTGTAGTTTGCAAAATGGGGTCACTTGTGGGAGGGTTCCACTGTATTGGTGCTTGGGGGGTCTTGCTAATGCGACATAGCACCCACCAAAATTCCACCAGAATCTGAGCCGCAAAATCCAAAAATCACTCCTTCCGTTCTGAGTCCTGCCATGCACCCAACTGGTATTTTTTGGTCACATGTGAGGCATTGCCGTACTCGGGAGAAATTGGGGCACATATTTTGGGGTGCTTTTTCTCCTTCATACCTTCTGAAAATGAAAAATTTTGAGCCAGAACTGCATTTTTGTGTAAAAAAATGTAATTTTTCATTTTCACTGCCCACTTGTATCAAAATTGGTGAAACCCCTGGGGGTTTGAAATGTACACTATACCCCTAGATGAATTCCCTGAGGGGTGTACTTTGCAAAATGGGGTGACTTGTGGGGGGGTTCCACTGTATTGGTGCAACATAGCACCCACCATTCATTCCACCAGAATCTGTGCTGCAAAATCCAAAAATCACTCCTTCCCTTCTGAGTCCTGCCATGCACCCAACTGGTATTTTTTGGTCACATGTGAGGCATTGCCGTACTCGGAAGAAATTGGGGCACAGATTTTGGGGTGCTTTGTCTCCTTCATACCTTCTAAAAATGACAAATTTGGAGCCAGAACTGCATTTTTGTGTAAAAAAATGTAATTTTTCATTTTCACTGCCCACTTGTATCAAAATTGGTGAAACCCCTGGGGGTTTGAAATGTACACTATACCCCTAGATGAATTCCCTGAGGGGTGTAGTTTGCAAAATGGGGTCACTTGTGGGGGGGGTCCTAACTTTTAGCATCTTATGGTGCCTAGAAACCTACATGGTGCCTAAAAAATAATCTCATAAAAAGGAGGCTCCAAAATCAAGTAGGTGCTCCTTCTATTATGAAGCCTGTGGTTTGGTCACCGTGCACACTAGGGCCACATATAGGATATTTATGAAAACAAAAGAATTGGGGGTATCAATTTTCAGTCACATTTCTCTAGTAAAATGTACTGTGTTCCTTAGAAAAATGTATTAAAATTGCAAATCTGCAAAAAAAAAGAAATTTTGAAATTTCACCTACACTTTGTTTTAATTCCTGTGAAACACCTAAAGGGTTAACAAACTTCCAAAATGCTGTTTTGAATACTGTGAGGGGTGCAGTTTTTGAAATGGCATCATTTATGGGGGTGTCTCACATACAAGTCCCTCAAAGTCACATCAGAACTGAACTGGTCCCTAAAAAAATCAGTGTTTGAAATTTTCTTGAAAATTTGAGAATTTGCTATTCATATTGTAAGCCTCCTAGTGTCCCAAAAAATTAAAAGGAAGTTGAAATAATGATGTCAACATAAAGTAGACATATGGTCTTTGTTAGTTATTAACTATTTTGAGTGGTATGATTATTTGTCTCACAAGCAGAAAATTTAACATTTTGCAAATTGCTAAATTTTCCATTTTTTTACGACATTTTGGTATTTTTCACAAAAAAACACAGACTGCATCGACCCAAATTTACCACTAACTTGAAGTACAATGTGTCACGAAAAAACAATCTCAAAATCACTGGGATAAGTAAAAGCAAAAAAAAGTTATCCCCACTTAAGTGAGACATGTCAGATTTGAAAAAAAGGGCTCTGTCAGGAACGCAAAAACTGGTTCTGTCAGGAAGGGGTTAAGGAAAACATAGGCCCACTAACTGATACTAGTGGAAAAAGTGTTACTGAGGACAAGGGAAAAGCAAAACTGTTAAATGAGTTCTTCTCATCAGTATTTACTAAGGGAGAGCAGACTGTGGAACGAACATTTACCACAAATGGGACAAATAAGCCAGATCTCATTGTGGATTTCACGCCGAAGGAAATAATACTGAGGCTAAGCAAACTCAAAACAAATAAGTCACCAGGGCCAGATGGGATTCATCCGAGGGTATTAATGGAATTAAGGGATGAACTAGCTACCCCCCTACATTATATCTTTAGCAAGTCACTATCGTCAGGTATAGTACCAAAAGATTGGAGAATAGCAGAGGTAGTGCCAATATTCAAAAAAGGAAAAAAGGAAGATCCCGCTAATTACAGACCCGTTAGTTTAACATCAATTGTGGGTAAACTATTTGAAGGATTTTTAAGGGGTGGTATCCAGGAATATTTAGATCATCACCGTCTACTCAGTACTAACCAACATGGGTTCGTGAAAAATCGTTCATGCCAAACTAATCTACTAGGGTTCTATGAAGAGGTTAGCAAAAACCTTGATAATGGAAATGCTGTAGATGTGATTTTCCTAGATTTCGCTAAAGCATTTGATACTGTCCCACACAAGAGATTGATTAATAAAATGGAGAACATAGGATTGGGTGAAAATATCTGCAGATGGGTAGGGAATTGGCTATGTAATAGAGAACAAAGAGTGGTTGTGAATGGTGCCGTATCAGATATGATACCGGTACTAAGTGGAGTGCCCCAGGGTTCGGTTTTGGGGCCCATTTTGTTTAACATTTTTATTAACGATATTGGGATAGGGTTACTCAGCAATGTATCCATCTTTGCGGACGATACAAAACTTAGCAAAGTCATCAAATCACCAGAAGATGTCAACATGCTTCAAAATGATCTTGCAATTCTAGATGAGTGGGCAAAAAAATGGAAGATGAGGTTCAATGTAGATAAATGTAAGGTTATGCACCTTGGGAGACACAACCAGTGTGCAAGTTACAGCCTTAGCGGAGAGGAACTGGGTAATTCCATACTTGAAAAGGATCTAGGAGTCCAAATAGACAGCAATCTAGGATGTAGTGCCCATTGTAGTGTAGCTACAAAAAAGGCCAACAAAATTCTGGCATGTATTAAGAGGGGAATGGAAACTAGGGACTCAAGGGTAATTATGCCACTATATAAAGCATTGGTGAGACCTCACCTAGAGTACGGAGTACAGTTCTGGGCCCCACACTATAAAAAGGACATCATAGAATTAGAAAAAGTCCAAAGGCGAGCAACAAAGCTTATTAGGGGAATGGAGAATTTAAGCTACGGGGAGAGATTAAGCAATTTGGGACTATTTACATTAGAAAAGAGACGTTTAAGGGGGGACATGCTCAACATGTACAAGTATATCAAGGGCCAATATAAGGAACTGTCACACACCCTATTTTCTACTAGAAAGGAATCTAGGACGCGAGGGCATGAGTATAGATTAGAAGAAAAAAGATTTCATTCAGCTAGTAGAAAGAATTTCTTTACGGTCAGAACAGTCAAACTCTGGAACTCTCTTCCCAGAGAGGTGGTAACGGCTGGCTCATTAAATGCGTTCAAGGCAAAGTTGGACAAACATTTACTGGAGAAAAACATCCATGGGTACAAATAAGAAATATAATTTGTCTGTAAAATACCAGAACCTACCAAATTAGCAATGGATATCTATACCAGGTTGAACTAGATGGACGCAAGTCTTTTTTCAGCCTTACCTACTATGTAACTATGTAACTATGTTGCATACACTCCCACTTTCGCAAAATGTATGGTTTGCAGGAGGGCGTCGGACACCCTAGCACAGGCCCTGCTGGGTTTAGTGAAGAAGTGGGTCTTGAGAGGCCAGTCTGATGTTTTGTAGAGAGGTGGAGAGTCTGAGGGGGACAGTTAGAGAATTCCAGAGAAATGGAGCAGCATGTGATAAATCTCGGAGGCAGGAGTGGGAAGAGATAATCAGCAGACAGGAGAGGCAGCATGCTATAGCAGAGCAAAGAGGACAGGTGGGAGTGTTAAGGGCTTTAGGTCAGAAATATAAATGGGAGACAAGTGGTTGAGGGTTTTGTAAGTGAGTATGAGAACTATCCAAATATATTGCTAGGACACTGTCCTCACACCAGTTCCAAATTGACACTGAGGCCCTTATTCTGATTGAGTCGGACAGCTACGCATTCATTCGGATTGTGTATTCCTGCTGAGTGTGCATGTGCGCCTTTGGTGCAAACAAGTAGCTTTCATGTCTCGGAGGGCAGTAGTTCATCTGCACAGCATTCGGTCAGACAATCAGTACACCCCACAGCTAAAATACTCCCAGCTGCACACAATACTGACCCAGTCCTCTGGTCAATGTACTTTAATTACCCCATTCATCTGGTGAGATTTCATGCATTAACCCATTAAGTCATTGCAGCCCGCACATGGAAGCCAAACATTTGTATGGAAAGTGTGTTAAAATAAATGAGAATCTATTATTGATACCATGTGAGTTATTTTGCCCCATTACTACATGTACACCCATAGAGCATAAGTGTGTTTATCCTGTTAACACAGTACTGGTCACAATTAACAGTAGTCGACATGTGTCAACTCTCATACTTGTATGCAAATATAACCATTATGTATCTATACAATCATGTACTCTAAGCTCACTGATGTGTTCACAAACATGATTGATGCCCTTGTTTTGGATATCTTTAGTTTGGCCTGTCCTGCACATTTCTCCCTTATCATCCATCAATGCTGTTTAGGGCCATTGGTCCAAAAAACTTAAGATGTGTCTTGTACTTCACATGTGATGTTGCTATGTCCAATCACACCCTCTCTACTATCTTCTACAGGGTGCTAAATCAAAAGGAAGTAGACTCCGATTGGTTGCCCATAGCAACCTCATATGTGAAATAGAACATCCATCTTGGTACATTTCCCCCAATGCACAAAAATACTGTAATAATACTTCTTCACTCTCCAAACACAACACAATATGGGTGTGGGGACCCACATTGCAAATATATTTAGCTGCAGATATTTCAATTCACAAACACATAGGTGATTTTAAATAAGTATTTTATTTCAGGGTTGCCGACCCTCCCGGATTTACCGGGAGTCTCCCGAATATCGGGTTCCCCTCCCGGCCCCCCGGAAGGGTGGGCAACCCTCCCGGAATCAGGGGGACCCCCACTGAGCCCCCCGATCCCAGCATTTAAATGCCGCATTCCACGGGTTTCAGAGGAGGGGGCGGAGCTAAGATGACACACTTGTGTCATTTTAGCCCCACCCCCTCCATGGAGATCAGTGATTTAGACTATTTCCCGTAATGGGGGTGGGGCTTAATGACATCACAGTCAAGTCCCGCCCCCCCCCGAACGGGTAATGAAAGTCTCCTCTCCGGGCTTCTCCCAGAGAGGAGCATTTGAAAGTCGGCAACCCTGTTTTATTTGTTGTTTTTTTTTCCTGTTCAGATTCACAGGAAACATCATAATGTCAAAGTAAAACATAACTGAAATCAAAAGCACAGGCAGGACAAAATATAGCATCAGCAGAATCATCTCTCACACAACAGGTGTTTGCCCAAGTGATACACCACACCAGCACTGAGTGGGCATCAGCCAACAATCCTGGCAGTCAGGGACAACAGGAAGAAACAAAGAAATAGCATTTCAATAAAAGGTACCTGCAATTTTGGTACCCTTTGCATGGAATTAGATAGAGATTGGCCACAAGAGGCAGGGCCACACAACAAAGGACAAAAGTAGGGACAAAATAATGGTGGAGATTAATACGAATGGCACCATATTCTTTATTTCGGCAATGTTTGGCCTTGGATGGCCCATTCACCGTGCCCGCTTGGCTGGGGGGTTTAGGGGGGCAGCTGCTGTGGAAGGGGGTGATGTTGGTCCCCTTCGGGCAGCACGTAGCGGTGGAGGTGGATTAGCAGCAGAAAAGGCAGAGAGTAGGGCCCTGTCGGTGGAGGTCATTTTGGCGGCTAAGGAGGTCATTTTGCCGGATGGCTTGCTTGGCTAGGACTTGTTGACTCGCAGCCATCGCCTTCATGACCTCCTGGCTCCAATCCTGCCGCTCTGCCGCTTCCACTCCCTGTTGCAGAATGGGATTAAGCAGCTGCGACCCAATATGGGAAATTTAAACATTTTAGACAAATGCTATAATGCAATGGAAGCAAACAAGAAAATAGCACGTTGATCATTTACCTCCAAGTTAAAAAATCAGGGTATATTGCGCTCTACCTGATGTATGTGCTTGGTGCTGCTAGTCCTAGGGGTTGTCCAGAACCCCTTTGGTAATGATTTTAAACAGGATGATGGATAGCGCACTCTGTGATCGTTTGCAGTGTTGGTCAGTTTAGGGGTAGGGTGGGGGAAAGGGGAGGGGGGAAGGGGTGATATGGAGGGAGGGGGAATGGGGGATTGGGGTGGGTGGAAAAGGGTTTGGGAGGGAGTGGGGTGGTTGGCAGGGTTATCTGGGTATTTAAATGATGGTCAGAGAGAGGTTTATGGTAAAATACATGATTTATTAAATGATAATAGTACGATATGTTGGGCTTGTGCTCCAAAGGAGATAATGGTGACACTGTCAATTAACTGTTCCTATTAGGAGCCCTTGGGGGAATAGGGATGCCAACAGGTTCCCTTCTACCATATGTCCTAAAAGGACCTATGTCTACTCATAGGGGTGCAGTATGGGTGCGGGTGGTTTGTTGCCTCTGTGTGTTACGGAGGTAACAATTGCTGATGGCGTGAGTCTGTGCTGGTCAGGAGCCCTGTGGGTATCAGGACACCAACAGGTACCTTTAAACCATAGATCCAAATGGACTATGTCTCTTGGAGTCTCCAGAATAGGTTTAGTGTGCAGTGGTCAGGCGTGCGGAAGTCCTGGAGGGGAGAAAGATACGCAAGTAGCGGCATCCCGCAACTCGCTTCTTACCCCGTTCCTAGTGGATGTGTTGTGCCGTCCAAACAGTTCTCCTGGAGTCCAGAAGGCTCCTGTTCGTGCCGGGATCAGTGTGGATGATGGTACTTGTCCGCTGACAGCGTGTGCCCCGAGTTGCCGGTCTGTCAGACCCGGCGTGTCTCGGCGCACCGCTTGTGACGTCAGCGCGCTCGACTCACTTGGAGGAGGCTTATTGGAGGTCTGCAATGACTTGTGGGTGCTGTAGTCCAACGCGTTTCGGCTTCAAAAGCCTTTGTCAAGGATACTGACTTGTGGTGTGGGCAATCTTATATCTTTCCCCCACCCTACCCCTAAACTGACCAACACTGCAAACGATCACAGAGTTACCTCCAAGTTCAGCCGCAAACACCTCCACTGGGAGCTTGCTGTCCATATTGGCCACTCCCTGGATCTCCTCGATTGTCACACAATCCTGTGCCAGGAGATCCAGGGCGGTCAGCTCCAGATGTTTGGCCATTCTGCCAGCCCCAGTGGTCTGGCTGTGCCTCCACCGTCCTGCCAGCTTCTTCTTTAGGTTGCTTTTGAAATCATGCCAACTAAAAAAGATAAATAACCACTGAATACATAATATACCAATTGATATAATTTTGACAACATCATTTGCGTTCAATTTAAAGCATGCACATAGCACTTAAGCCCCGTACACACAGGGGGATATATCACCGAGCGATATATCGCTCGAGATGAGCGATATATCGCTCAGTGTCCCGTTTGCATCAGCGACCAGAGATGGTCGCTGATGAAAAAGAAACTGCTGGGGGAGCCCGGCAGTGGAAATCAGCTGTTTGCAGGAGCATGTTCCTGCGACCAGCGATCACTACGGGGGAGAAAACGGGAGCGCGCATCCGGCGATATATCGCCGGTGCACACTCCCATCGCGGGCAATATGGTCACTCAGCGACCATATTGCCTGCGATATTACACAAAATCGCCCCCGTGTGTACACAGCCTTACTGCAATGTACCCATTTTATATGGTGTGTTCATGCCGCCTACTTATCACATCCAATCTAAATACACATAATTGTAGAAGTGTTTAAGCTCAAAAAAACTATATGTTTACTCCCATACTTAGAATCATAGGACAGTAAGGTGTGATACAGGTCATGGGGTCTTATTTAGTAAGATGTGAAATACACTTAACAGGTCATGTTGGTATGGGCAACCAATCACATTCTGTCTATCTTGTAGAAGGTGATACATAAATAAGAAGGACACTTAGATTGGTTTCCCATAGCAACATCACATGTGAAGTGTATTTTGCATCTAAGTCTAAAGTTTAGACTCTAAACTATGCTTTATTTATCCTGTATAGCTTAATAAACATCCCTTATTCCCAGGGTTGCCTACCCTCCCGGAACGGCCGGGAGGGTCCCAAAAATCCCAGCCTCCCAGAAAGGTGGGAAACCCTCCCAGTTTCTGGGGGACCCCCTGTTACCGATTACCTCACCCCTGCCTGCGCCATTTAAAGAACCGGATTGGCCAATCTTGTGTCATTTAGTGTCGTCCCCCCCCCCTCGTCTGCAATCGGCAAATAGGGTAATTTTTATCATGGGGGCTGGGCTTAATGATGTCACACTCAAGCAACGCCCCCGAAGTCCAACTGAAAGTCTCCTCTCCGGGCTGCTCCCGGAGAGGAGATTTAAACAGTCGGCAATCCTGCCTTATCCAGAATGTTGTAATGGACACTACAATGCACACTACAGTAGCAGCGTGCATCTGCACCATCACACCCCTCTTTTCAGTGTTGCACACAAGTCAACATTTACCTAGTCTATAGCACCAGATACACCTGACATACAGCTGTTTAGACTTTTTACACAAACAAATACATAAGCACAAACACACACTTGCCTTCGTTTCACACGATCCACATCACAATGTTGTGGTGCCACCTTATTGATCTCCCCCTTTATTTGTTCCCATATTTTGTCCTTCATTGTGGGCATCATCCTCTTGTCAATCTCTATCCATTCCCGTGCTCGGGGTACCAATATCGCAAGTTCCTCCTCTTGAAATGCTTTATTTTTTTTCTTCTTTGCTCCTGTTGACCTCTGACTGCCAGGATTAGTTTCTGATGCATTGGCAGTGCTGGCCTGTCTTCTCTCTTGGGAAGGCACCTGCTGTGATAGAGATGATTCTGCTGATGCCGTAGGTTGTCCTGCCTGTGAGGTTCTGGCTTGGTCTCAATCCTCCGATTGACCAGCGGGCGCACATTGGAGGTCATGGACTCCATTTGTGCAAGGATTAACTCAGGGTCTGAAATGGCAGACTCAGCCTCTTACCCAGACATGTTAGCAGCAAAGTGACCTTATGCTTGGCCCTCTATAAATACCCCTAAAACAACCCTCCCCCACCCTTCCACGCAGCATTCCGTACTCACATGGAGAACATTCGGAGTTTACGTAGTGAAAAACACGCCGGAAATCCCGGCGGAAATTTGGCTGGAATTCCGGCGTAAAGCCCAGTGAAAATAACGCATGCGTGCAATGGAATAATTACACACAGGACAATTTGAAATGTACTAAATGGAGTTATTTGTTGAAGTTCATATAATACACACTAAGCGCTTGGATTAAGTGTATAAAGTACATAAAATTTATTAATGTTAAAAAATAAACATAAATTAGAAAAACTTTCAGATGGATAACCTATGCTGTAATGATATAACCTGATTACCTTGGGTATAAATTAGTCCATGTAGGAACAATAAATGTCCTGATTCAGTCTTAACTCTTAGTAGTAGACTCTGTCAAAATTAGATATACTGTACTTATTCCAGCTGGAATGAACCAAACACCAACTTTTGTATTTTGTATGTAAAGTACTTGAAAGATCCTGTTTGCAGGATAAACAGAAGAAAGTCCCTTTCTCCAGCTGTATTTATCGAAGCCTGCTGTCCCGGCTAGGTGAGTATAGTAGGTGCTGTGTGTCAAATGGTCTCTCGCGCAGACCTGCGGCTCACCTCTGATGGGTAAGAGAGACCCTGTAGATCGCTTCCATGTGTAGGTCACCAAAAGCCGACAGAGGCTTGCCCAGTATGATCCTCTATGGCCGTGCAGATATTATTTGTGGCCACAGCTGGGCAGCCTGCGGGAGAGTTCCAGCAACCAATGTCACGTACACACCTCTCAACCGCACAGATGTCCTGTGGCTCCGTCTGGACAATGGTGCCTCTACAGCTCCCTGCAATCCAAGTGCCGCTCGTATGTTATAAGGCTCTCAGTTCATTCGCGGTATCAGCTAAGTCAAGGTTTCAGGCAGGGCTATTTTTGTGCCGGAACGGTCCGGAACGCCGTTCCTGAAGGTCATATTAAAAATGACATCAACAGGAACGGCGTTCCGGAACCTGCTCCAGGCCGCCCGGCACCGTCAGCCCGCTTCCCTGCCCATTCTCCCCGCTCTCTGTTCTGCTCCCCCCGCTCGCTTTTTACTGGCGTACGGACTCCAGGAGAGACGTGCTGCTAGGTAACATTCACATCTCACGCTGGACGGCTAGCCAATGGGTGCTTGCGGTCCAGCAGCCAATCAACTGGTGGCTGCTGGACCGCGAGCGCCTATTGGCTAGCAGGGCCGGTGCAAGGCACCGGAGCGCCCCAGGCGAGTCGGGGTGGGGGCGCCCCGGTGCCGGGGGGGGAGGTTGGTACCTGTGTAAAAAAAACTTCCGTCCCCGGCGTCCCTGCTGAGTGCTGGTGTAGGGGTGTCCGTGCCGCCGGGGGAGCCTGCGGCGCTGTTATTGTGTATACGCTTGTCGCGCCCGGCGGGGTCCCTACAGTGAATAGAAAATAACGCCGCGCGCATAGTGCTAGTTATTTTCTATTCACTGTAGGGACCCCGCCGGGTGCGACAAGCTTATACACAATAACAGCGCCGCAGGCTCCCCCGGCGGCACGGACACCTCTACACCAGCACTCAGCAGGGACGCCGGGGACGGAAGTTTTTTTTACACAGGTACCACAGTGCTGGGGGTGAGGGGCGAACTGCCCTGCCGCCCTCCAGGTGCCAGCGCCCTAGGCAAATGCCTAGAGCTGCCTAGTGGTGGCGGCGGCCCTGTTGGCTAGCGGTCCAGTGGGAGATGTGAATTTTACTAGCAGCACGCCTCTCTCCTCAGTCAGATCGAGTGAGAGGCCGGGATGTCGGTGCGGGTTGCTCCGTGGTTGCTGCTGGTGAGCGGTGTGTTGGCCGCCGGTACCGCGGCGGACGGTGACGGGCTGCCCACCAAGAAGTTGCGAATGCAGTTCACTGCTGGCCCGCTGCTCAAGTTCCAGATCTGGTGAGTAAGCCGGGTGCCCGGGCCTGCGCTGCCCCTTCTCTCCCCCTCCCAGCGACCACCAGTGGGGTCACCCGGCCTGTGCTACTTCGGGGTGACACGGTGACCGCAGTGGATAAAACCCAGAAGTTTATGCAGCACGTGTACAAATGGGTTTATTAATAACTTGCCTGGTTAGAGATAATAAATCGAGGCTGAGTGGAAGAGAGGTGCATGCTGCAAGATATGTCATTAAATATAATGCCAGGGATTGTATTTTGCTGCTGGTGATGAATCGGAACATAGGAGTAGATCACGGTGTGTGGCATATGTATAATGAGCATCACGGTGTGTGGCATATGTATAATGGAGCATCACGATGTAGGGCATATGTATAATGGGCATCACTGTGTGTGGCATATGTATAATGGAGCATCACGGTGTCTGGCATATGTATAATGGACATCACGGTGTGTGGCATATTTATAATAAGCGTGACGGAGTGAGGAATTATGTTTTTTTAATGTAATGCCCCACCCCCTTTGTAGCTCCTCCCACAGCACCGCCCACTTTTTGCCCCCGCCCACAGTTCCTGAACCTATTTTCCTACAAAAATAGCACTGGTTTCAGGGTTGGTGCAGGTGTCCGGTCACCATTCACTTTCTCGGCTCCTGATTGGCCGCCTAGTGGCCAATAGAATCATTCAGTGGAGAGGCGCGGAAGATGAAAGATCTCTGCGCCTCTCATCAGTCCGATGCGGGGAACTGCAGGAATCTCCGGCAGGTGCCAGAAGACCAGGACTACGGCGGATCAAGACGACAGATCTTCGCAAGACGACATGGGTGACTTGGATTTCCTTCCACAGGTCCCCCATGGATTTCTTCGGACCCGGACCGGACACCAACAGACGCCACCGACATGGACCTGGACATCGACATGGAGCCGAATGTCGACATGGATCCGGAACAGAACAGGACACCGGACCAAAACCCAGGGACCTACCTATGGGCTCAAAATAGGTAAGTATCAGTATGTATGGGCTTTGGATGTATTAAAGTTTCATTTTTATTGTGTGTCAGTGTGTGTTTATTTGACTATTTTTTTAACTGTGGAACTACAAGTGCCAGCGGGCCCTTTAATGCCTGCAGGCTGGGACTTGTGGTTCTCCAAGTCCTAGCTTGCGGGGGGAGGCTTGCTGGGACTCATAGTCCCACTGTAAAAAACAATCGTTTTTATTCTATTTTTTGACACTTCAATCAGCCCGGTGACCACCTCACAGGGTCACCGGGGACAGCACCAGGCTTCAGCCTGGTCAGGTAAGTCCTGGAGGGGATGGGACCCCTATTTTGGGGGGGTCCCCAGGGCCCCTGGCCAGGCTGACTGGTCAGTAGGGTGATGTTTTGGCCGCAGGACCTTATCTAATAAGTGTCCCCCGGCTGTAGCATTACCCTGCTGGCTGGTTTGGCCTGGGGTTGGTTCTTAAAATATGGGGGACCCCTACTCATTTTGTCCCCTGTATTTTGGGAACCAGCCCCGGACCTGAAGCCTGGGGCTGGTTTTAAAAAATCGGGGAACCCCTATTTGTCGGGTTTCCTGATTTTTTATTACTGGCCCCGGCTCTTTTAGCCTGGTGCTTGTTACAGCTGCGAGGGGGGGGGCCCCACGTTGTTGTTTTTTTTTTTTCATTTATTTATTTATTTTTTAACACTGAAGCCTGCACGGATCTGACTGATCCGTGCAGGCTTCTGCCAAATACGACAGGAAAATAAAGTGTATTTTCCTGCCGTATATTCATGGCCATTTTACACTAATTAGCGTCCGCTTAGTAAATCAGGAACCACCATTCATTTGAATGGTGATTTCTGCCGTATTCTTTCAATGGTGTATTCGGGATACAGTTACAATCCCGGCGGTCGGGATCCCGGCGTTCAGAATCCCGACGCCGGAATCCCGACCGCCGAAATGCCGACACATTCTCCCTCCGTGGGTGTCCACGACACCCCTGGAGGGAGAATAAATTAGTGTGCCGAGCGTAGCGAGGCACCGGGCCCGCTGCGTGGCGAGCGCAGCGAGCCGGCAAGGGGGGGCGATCCACGTCCCCCCCTTGTCGGCATTTCGGCTGTCGGGATTCCGGCGTCGGGATTCTGAACGCCAGGATCCCGACTGCCGGGATTCAATACTGAATCCGGTGTATTCATTCATATTTGTAAATACAAATACGAATGTCCCATCATTAAGAATACGTAAATATGTATTTTTGGCATAGTAAATGCGAAAAATACGTATACACCTAAAAAAATCGTATTTCCGTATGAAAATACGATTATTATTTTTTTAAGTAAATTTTCCCCATAATCACTGTTTTTACCAAATATTTGCCCATGTTAGGCCAGTTGTTTGTATTAGTGTGAGATTTGTAAAACGTGTGAGTGCATGTGTGTATGTATTGTTTTTTTGGTAATGTTTGCAAAACAAACAGATGTATTGTTTTTAAAGAGCCCTGTGTTTTTATTTAAAAAAAACAGCAGTCAAAGGGTGACATTCTATGGGATGAGAGTTTTTCCCACGTCAGTTTTTCGCCCATTATCGCACTTTTTTCAAATCGCATTTTTGCCTTGGATTCGCATATTTAATGAGGTGTGTGTTCCTGCAAGAAAAGTGCGATTAAGTGCGATAATGGGCGAATTTTCAGCATGAAAATGTGCGATTTTTAGGCATGAAAATGTGCGAATTTGAGCTTATGTGCAATTTTGGGTTTGTATAAAAAAAAAAAATTGCGTGGGGTCCCCCCTCCTGAGCATAACCAGCTCCGGGCTCATTGAGCCAGACCTGGTTCCAAAAATACGGGGGACAAAAAATCTGGGGGTCCCCCGTATTTTGAAAACAGCACCGGGCTCCAACAGCCCGCAGTGTCATGCCACAGCCGGGGGACACTTTTTACATAAGGTCCCCCGGCCGTACCATGAGCACCGTGGCTGGTCAGCCTTGGACGGGGTACCTGGAGGAGTGGGGACCCCCCCAATAAAGGGGTCCCCCCCAAGGCTTCACCCTTCCGGGACTGTCACCGGCGACCCTGGCCAGTGGACGCCGGACTGATGGTGTAAATTCTTTCAATCCTAACATTGCTTTATACAGGAGAACTACAAGTCAAAGCAGACCTCCCCCGTAGGCTGGGACTTGGAGAACCACAAGTCCCAGTATGCGGGGCATTAATGGGCCCGCTGGGACTTGTAGTCCACCTGTAAAAAGAATGTTAAAAAAACATACACACAGAAAAGTAAAACTTTAATACATACACATCCACACACACCTCACTTTTACACAAATATACTCACCGATCCAGGATCCAGCGCTGGTCTCCCTTCTGCAGCAGAGCCGGCTACCCCCGCACTGACAGCGGGGACAACCGGCTTTCTCCAATGCAGCTAACAGCTTCTGTCGCGTTGTCCCAGCGCAACACAGGCTGAGAGCGTGATTGGGCAATGCATCTCCATGGAGATGCATAGCTCAGCCTCTGTTGCGCTGGGACAATGCGACAGAAGCTGTTAGCTGCATCGGAGAAAGCCGGTTGTCCCCGCTGTCAGTGCGGGGGTAGCCGGCTCTGCTGCAGAAGGGAGACCAGCGCTGGAACCTGGATCGGTGAGTATGTTTGTGTAAAAGTGAGGTGTGTGTGTATGTGTATGTATTAAAGTTTTACTTTTCTGTGTGTGTGTTTTTTTTTTTTTTACAGGTGGACTACAAGTCCCAGCGGGCCCATTAATGCCCCGCATACTGGGACTTGTGGTTCTCCAAGTCCCAGCCTACGGGGGAGGTCTGCTTTGACTTGTAGTTCTCCTGTATAAAGCAGGGGTCCCCCAGATTTTTTGTCCCCCGTATTTTTGGAACCAGGACCGGTCCAAGAGTCCGGGGCTGGTTTCAGAAATACGGGGGACCCCTACGCTTTTTGTCCCCCGTATTTTTGGAACCAGGTCTGGCTCAATGAGCCCGGGGCTGGTTATGCTCAGGAGGGGGGACCCCACGCAAGTTTTTTCAAGAAAAAATATGAAATATGAAGACCCTCCACCAGGCATATAATCCCCCTTTTTTTTCTAAACATGGGAAACCGCAGGCACCACAAATGGGGAGGGGGGGCACAGGTATATTAAATATAGAAAGATCCTAAAACGACTGCAAAAAACAAACAAATAAATCACCAACCAAGATGGAATTTTCCCGAGAGTTCTGATGGAGTTAGCCTACCCTTTGCACTCCATATTCGATAAATCATTCTCATCACATTTGGTACCTAGGGACTGGATATTAGAGGAAGTGGTACCAATATTTAAAAAAAAGGTAAAAGGGAAACCCGGCAAATTACAGACCAGTGGGCCTATCATCAGTCATAGGAAAAATATTTGAGGAAATATTAAGATAGTATCCAAGAATATTTAGTGCAGAATAATATAATCAGCAGGAACCAACATGGGTTTGTAAAGGATCGCTCATGCCAAACTAACCTGATTAGCTTCTATGAGGAAGTTAGTAGGAGCCTAGACAAAGGCAATTCACATTGAGGTGGTATACCTGGATTTTGTGAACGCCTTCGACAGGGAGCCTCACAAATTGCTGATCCACGAAATAGAGGTATTGGGACTAGGGGAAAGAACCTGCATATGGGTTAAAAACTGTCTGCTTGACAGAGAACAGAGAGTGGCCATAAATGGTCCTTTTTTAAATTGGACACCAGTACTATGTAGAGTTCGTGGTTAGGGCCACTTCTATTTAACATATTTAGCAATAATATAGAGGATGGTATATTCAGCAAAGTGTCCAGATTAGGACCCCTTTTAAAAGCAGGAACATCACCAACCTGACCCAATAGCTCTAAGAAACTGGTTGTATCTCCGAGAAAATATTTTTGGGTCTTCCAGGTGGTCTCTCAGCGATAAAGCACAAGGACTACTGGCCATTCACAATATATAGATTTGAAGACTTTGGATGAGATTTTACCCTCATTAACAGCTGCTGTTAAAATACAATGCAATTCTAACTGATACCCCTTGGTAGGATTATTAGATAATTTCAGGTATACATCAGAATCAGCCAACTGGCTGTATAATTCATGGCGATAATCAGTCAGATCCTGGATGATATTGGCTCCGCCCTTATCGGCAGGCCTGGGTTTTTTTTTACATTAGGTTTATACTAATTGTAATTGTAAGACTCCTTTTATGGTTTATGTTATAGTCTGCCCATGTGGATTGTACTACATTGGGTAACAATGGTTTGTGATACCAAATGATCATGTGCTACCAGCAGCCTAAAGTGGACAACCTCCAAATGATTAATTTTTCCACTTCATCAACAACATACAAAACCAAATACAAATAACTTAAATGGTCCCTTCGTGCTTCAATTGATAGATTTTCTTCTATCCTTTTGTATGTCAACAGATTTTCTCCAGAATGGTGACACTGAAAAAGAGAGAAACAAAGGTGCAATAGGGTAATATTGTCACATTCCTGATTGTGTTAATAAATCACTCGTTCTGTGACAGAATGGCCCTCTACCGGTCTGCCATTAACCTATATCCTGGAGGTCGGGATGTGGATCAGCTGGTGGTGCGCCATTTTAAGATGTTGGGTCATGCTATGTACTTTAATATTGATCACGTCACAAGTCTATGCATGGTGGTGATAGAGCAAAAAGATGATTGAGGCTTGAGTCTCAATGGATCTTGAGGTTGGAAAGAAACTTAATTTGAATAGTTTAATGTAATGGATTGTGTATGATTCCATTTTGCTATATGTCTCTCCTTATATATTTGCATTCCTGATTTTTATATTTTGTGTGATATGTTTATATTTGTTCGGATTGTATTTGTATTTGACTGCAGTGCCTCTGTTGCCATGTTTCCCCGGTGATGTTGATGGGGGTGGCCTGGTGACTTCAGGGATGGGGAAGTAGGCAGATTTTTTATTTGCAGCACTGCTGCTTATCTGTCCCCGTTTGTTCTCCCAGGGTCCCCCTGCCAAGCAAGGAGCCTGAAGGCATGGGCACCACAATGATTATTCTATATAGTCCCCTGCCTCCTGTGGCTGTGCCTGCCCTCCCCCCCTCCATCGGGCCTGTACGCAGCATTTCAAGTGGTGGAACACATGTGGAGAGTTGTCTAGCAACTTCCGCAGTGTCCATGCCCGGAGGTGCAGTAGGTATAAGTAGGGCAGGTGTTAGGGGTGTTTGTTTGCTGTAGGTGTGGTCCATGGATAAGGCTAATACCCTGAAAGGTCACCCAATACAGTATTTAGCATTTAATGATCATCTCCTGTGTGCCCTTCATCCTTGCAGAATTGAATGTCTATATATATATATATATACAAGAAAAATTGCAGACACTCACCGGACTTGCTTGTAGCTATTTAATAACACATCACCTTAAAGTGCATAACAGTGGGTACAGGTCGACGTTTCGGTCCCATGCTGGACCTTTCTCAAGACCCCCTTCCTGCTTTCTCCACGCTGGAGAAAGCAGGAAGGGGGTCTTGAGAAAGGTCCAGCATGGGACCGAAACGTCGACCTGTACCCACTGTTATGCACTTTAAGGTGATGTGTTATTAAATAGCTACAAGCAAGTCCGGTGAGTGTCTGCAATTTTTCTTGTATGGATATGGAAGCTCCAAAATGGTGGTGACTTTCTGGCATATGGCACCCCGGCTGTTGAAGTTGATTGGAGAGTGCTATCTCTATACATATGGATATATATATATATATATATATATATATATATATATAGCCCCCGCGACCCCCCCACCTGCGATTCGTGGGACCCCCGCAAACACACACACACCCCCGCGATTCGTGCGACCCCGGCCCCGCGATTCACACCCCCCCTCCAGCGCCCCCTCCCTCCATTCACGCCCCCCCCCTCAAGCAATTCACAGCACCCCCCGCACCCCCCCTCCTGTGATTCACAGACCCCCCCGCGATTCATGCCCCCTCCAGCAATTCATGGACCCCCGCGCCACCCCCATCCCTGCGCCCCCCTCCTCCTTGATTCACGGCACACCCCCCCCCGCGATTCACGGACCTCCACAACCCCCCCTCCCGCAATTCACTGACCCCCGACAACCCCCCTCCCGCAATTTGCAGACCCCCTTTCCGCGATTCAAGCCCCCCACCCCCGCGCCCCCTCCCACGATTTGCAGACCCCCGCCCCCTCCCGCTAATCGCGGATCCCTGCACACACCCCCTCCCGCAATTTGCAGACCCCCCTGGCCCCCTTCCGGCAATTCCACCCCCCAGCGGACCCCCCCGACCCCGCTCCAGCATTTCACGTACCCCCGTGACAATGGGGGGATCCTGTACCCCCCCTCCCGCGATTCGCGGGACCCCCATGCCCCCACCCCCCTTCCGCAATTCGCGGGACCCCCGCGACCCCCCCCCCCGCGCGATTCACACCCCCCCCTCCAGCGCCCCCTCCTGCAATTTGCAGACCCCCTCCCGCGATTCGTGGACCCCCCCCTCCCACCATTCACTTGCAGCTGTGCAAGGCCCATGCGGAGCTGCTGGACTGATCAGTGTGGGCAGACTGCAGAATCTCTGTGTGAGGAAGAAGCTGCCTTATACAAGTGTTCCAGTGTTGACTGGAAAACTTGGTGTTTTGTTTAGAGACAGTGAGGAACATCTTGTGTTTAGTTAGTGCCGGAGAGGCAAGGTATTTTCTTTTGATATTTTTTTTATTTTCTGCTTAATAAAACTGGTTGCGGCCAGTTGCACCACAGAGACTGGACTTGTATGATTTCTCAGCTGCTGCTGCTTGCTGCCTTCAACCCCAGGAAAAGGCATCCAGTTCCCCTACAGTATTACAACTTGGTGGAGAATGCGAGCACTCTGTTCTGTGCATAAGTGAGAGCAGCAGCTGTGTGAGGCCTGCAGAAAACAGTGGTTTATGCAGATACAGCCCAGTGTAAAGTTCCTGAGACTCGCCTGAGGATTTGATATATGTCCTGGGTGAAAGCAGCTACAAAGCCACCGGAAAAATCTGTCGACATTGAGAAACTGCTTAAAGCCTTGCTGCAAGCTACAGCGGCTCAGCAGGTGGCAATCAAGAAAAATAGGAGGCTGCAGCAGGTGGAAATGAAGGAACTTTACAGGCAATAGCTAGGGAACTGGTGCAGGTTTTCAGTAGAGTGGGAATACCAAAATAAATTTTGACTGATCAAGGTACTCCATTTATTTCAAGGGTCGAAAGAATTGTGCAAATTGTTTAAGGTCACCCACCTCAGGATGTCTATCTAGCGTCCCCAAACTGATGGGTTGGTGGAAAGATTTAATAAAATGTTAAAAAAGGTTGTTGACAGAGATGGGACAAATGGATTGTTTGTTGCCCTACTTGTTGATAGCCATCAGAGAAGTTCCTCAGTCCTCTACGGGGTTTTCTCCATTTGATTTGTTGTATGGTAGACACCCCAGAGGGCTGTTGGACATTGCCAAGGAGACATAGGAAGGACAACCCACTCCTTCTAAAAGTGTTGTTGAACATGTATCACAAATGCAGGATAGGATTGCAGCCGTGGTACCTATTGTCAGAGAGCACATGGAACAAGCCCAAAGTGCTCAACAGAGGGTATATAACCGGAGTGCCAAGATCCGGGAATTTGCTCCGGGTGACAGAGTTCTTGTGTTGGTGCCCACTGTGGAATGCAAGTTCCTAGCTAAATGGCAGGGACCATTTGAGATTTTAGAAAAAGTGAAAGAGGTTAATTATAAAGTATACCAACCAGGTAAGAGAAAACCCGAACAAATCTACCATGTTAACTTAGTCAAACCCTGGAAAGATATGTTGTCTCTGTCAGTGAAGCCTTGCTCTTCGGTGTCTTCACCTCGGTTGCTTCCAGCGGTGAAGGTGTTGGAGACATTGTCAGCTGATCAGAACAATCAGGTTAAAGAATTTCTCATCAGAAATAGGGAGATATTTTCAGAGCTGCCTGGCCAAACGACCATAATAAAACATGACATTGTCACAGAACCAGGGGTCAGGGTTCATTTAAAGCTATATAGGATTCCTGAAGCTCAGAGAAAAGCTGTTTCTAACGAAGTTAAAAACATGTTAGAACTAGGAGTCAACAGTGAGTGGTCCAGTCCTATAGTTCTCATCCCAAAGCCAGACGGTAGCATACGCTTCTGTAATGATTTTCGTAAATTAAATGAGGTGTCCAAATTCAACGCATACCCCATGCCCCGTGTGGATGAGCTTATGAAAGCCTGGGAACAGCCAGGTTTCTCATCACATTGGACCTGACTAAAGGTTACTGGTAGATACCTTTAATTGATAGCGCCACATAGGAAACAGCCTTTTCGGTTCCGGAGGGGCTATACCAGTATAAGATGTTACCCTTTGGATTGCATGGGGCTCCAGCAACCTTTCAACAGATGATGGATAAAATTTTGAGGCCCAATAGAAATATGCAGCTGCCTGTTTGGATGATGTGGTAATTCACAGTACGGACTGGGGGTCCCATTTGGTTAAAGAACAAGCAGTACTGGACTCAATCAGAGAAGCAGGGTTTACTGCTAACCCAAAGAAGTGCTGGGCTTCACCATTGGTAGAGGTCTGATTAAGCCCCAATTGAACAAAATTGATGCTATTCAAAACTGGCCTCGTCCAGGGAATAAAAAACAAGGGCTTTTTGGGAATAACTGGGTACTACAGACGATTTATTGCTAATTTTGTGGTCACAGCAGTGCCATTGTCAGACCTTACCAAAGGGAAGCAGTCGAATGTGGTGAAATGGAACTCTGATGCAGAAAAAGCATTCCAAGCGTTAAAAGGGGCTTTGTGTTCACAACCTGTACTGATAACACCAGATTTTTCAAAATAATTTGTTGTACAGACAGATGCCTCAGAGGTAGGGATAGGGGCTGTGCTGTCCCAAACCAGAGATGGGGACGAACACCCTATCATCTATTTGAGTAGGAAACTCAATGAGCATGAAAAAAACGTATGACATTGTGGAAAAGGAGGAAATGGGCATTAGATACCTTGAGGTATTACCTCTTGGGAAGACAATTCAGGCTAGTGACAGATCACGCCCCTTTGAAATGGATGTATGTAAACAGAGGTCAGAATGCTCGTGTAACTAGATGGTTTCTAGCATTGCAAGATTTTAAGTTTATGGTCGAACATAGACCAGGTACACAGTTGGCCATTGCAGATGTGTTCTCCCACATCTTCTGTTTGGGGGCTACAAGAGTTCCGGCACCTAGGTCGAAACAGGGGAGGGGGATATGTGACAAGAACACTGGAATAGTGTTTGAGGGCAGGTATATTTGTCTCAGATTCTTGTTTTACACCTTTTAGAAACAGGAAAACTTCCATGAGAATGTTTATTTTTTGTTAAAGCTGAGTAAAGGTTCAGCTCAGGTGTTTGGCCTCACAGAGGGCTAATCAGCACTTGCAGCTGTGCAAGGCCCATTTAGAGCTGCTGGACTGATCAGTATGGGCAGACTGCCTGGGGAGACTGCAGAATCTCTGTATGAGGAACAAGCTGCCTTATACCCCTTTCACACTAGCAAGCCAGGTCGCAAGCCGGGTTCTAAGTTCTGTGCGCCCCAGCTTGCAAGTGCTTTCACACTAGCCACCCGACCCAGAATGAAGTCGGGCGGGTGGCGTCATCTGGAGGCTTGGCCGGGGCGGTGCTGGGAGATGTCAGCACCTCCCAGCGGCGCATTTTCACTGCAGTGAACGGGATCTGGGTCACGCTGACCCGGAATACCTGTTCAAACTCACCGCATCCCTTGTCGATTCCGGAATCTACCCAGGTCAGGACCTGGGTAGAAATCCCGGAATGCTGAACACGGGATGCGATGACAAGACCCTTTCACACTGAGCTAAATCCCGGGTTGATGTGCGTTCATGTGCAAAAACCTGGGATATTTTTGCAAGTGTGAAAGGGGTATTATACAAGTGAGCCATCCAGTGTTGACTGGAAAACTTTGTGTTTTGTTTAGAGACAGTTAGGAACATCTTGTGTTTAGTTAGTGCCGGACAGGCAAGGTATCTTCTTTTGATGTTTATTTTATTTTCTGCTTAATAAAACTGGTTGCGGCCAGATGCACCACAAAGACTGAACTTGTATGATTTCTCAGCTGCTGCCTTCTACCCCAGGAAAAGGCATCCAGTTCTCCTACAGTGTTACAACTTGGTGGAGAATGAGAGCACTCCGTTCTGTGCATAAGTGAGAGCAGCAGCTGTGTGAGGCCTGCAGAAAATGGTGGTTTATGCAAATACAGCCCAGTGTGAAGTATGTAAATACCATATACACTCGAGTATAAGCCTACTTTTTCAGAACATTTCTTATGCTGAAAAAGCCCCCCTCGGCTTATACTCGAGTGAGGGTCCCACTTGAGTCAATAAGTTTTCCCAGTTTTTTTTTGTTGTAAAATTATGTGGCCCGGCTTATATTCGGGTCGACTTATACTCGAGTATATTACGGTATATATGTATATCACAACAATAGTGGTACAACGCCAATAAATAATGTCTCAACCAGAGTGTAGTGGAGCAGATGTCCAAACATATTTTATTGGAAAGGTTCTTCAATCAAGAGTGCATAGCAGATATAACCCAATACCTTTCATCTGTAATATACATACTGTCACGCTAGTCGGGGCACCAGCTGGAGTGTAACGGAGGCTAGGTGCCTTGATGTAAGGTTTTTGCATAAACAACAGAAGGGAGTGATGCAATTGGATAAAAGAAAACTAGTTTTAATAAAGATACTGTAATACAGGAGATGAATAGTGGCACAAAGGTAATACTGAAGATATGCGATAACCAAAGTCAATGATATATAAAAGTTATTGTAAAGTTCGTAGTGGGTGGAGCACGAGGATGATATCTGAAGATGGCTTGAAGTGTAGATTGGATAATAAACGTAAACTTGAATAATCGAACTGAAGAATATACTTGGAAAGATGATTGGATTGATGATTGAAGAATTGAATGAAAGATTGGATGATTGGACGATTGGATGGTTGGACGATTGGAATCCAGAAGGAATAATAGCAGGCCTGAATGGCTGAGACCAGGAGGGTTGCAGGTGAAGTGACCGTCAGGTGAGGAAAAGGGTGATCCCCTTTGGGGGGCTAACCTTGTCCGGACCGTAGAGGCGGCAGCAGGGTCCTGCAGGTGGATGGTCGAGTACAGCAGGCAAGTAGAAGGATTCCTCTTGGAGATACCTGGCAGGCAGCAGCGCTGTCAGCAGGAGGGAGTCAGATGTCTAGGGAAGGACATCATTGTACTGACTGACTCCTAGACCTAGTCAGTCAGTATTTATCAGGAGGGCTGCACTGCAATTGGTTGGAGACGATTGGCAGTGCAGTCCCATTGGAGAAACCAGATGGCCGCCGCCTAGGGGTGGCGACAGTTCCCAGCCTGCAGGAAGCATGTGCAGCATACTCCAGGCTGTGTGTCCAGCAAGGCCCAAACAGGCACAGAGCATCATGGAGCCTCAGGCCCCACGCCGAGCAGTACCCACATGTCACCAGTGCGCACATCATCACTGTCACCAGCAGGTGACAGTACACAGCCCAGCAACCTGGGGACTGCCAGCGGAGGTAAGCACCAGAGCATGTACTGCCCTATTAGGGACCCCAGAGGTAACCATAGTATGGGAGGCATGGGTAGCAGCGGGAAGCGGTCATCTATTAGAATGAAGTTAGGTCTACAGTCATTAGGTCGACCCCACTAGGTCGACTGGCAGGAAGGTCGACCTGACTTAAGGTCGACATGGGCCAAGGTCGACATGACTTAAGGTCGAATTTGCATAAAAGTCGACATGAGGAAGGTCGACTGGTCATAAGGTCGACATGGGTTTTTCACTGTTTTCGAGCCGACATGTGCCGACAGGCGGTATTTCATGCCCTACCATCCACTTGGGCGTGGAGCGAAGCGAGCCACCGTGCCCGAAGAATTGCGAGCGAAGCGAGCAATGCGAGGGTCCGATTCTCATTGCCAACTGTGTCTATGTCGACATTCGGGTCAAAAAAACAGTGAAAAACCCATGTCGACCTTATGACCAGTCGACCTTCCTCGTGTCGACCTTTATGTAAATTCGACCTTAAGTCATGTCGACCTTGGCCCATGTCGACCTTAAGTCAGGTCGACCTTCCTGCCAGTCGATCTAGTGGGGTCAACCTAATGACTGTAGACCTAAGTGTGGTCTGACAGATGTACCGATTCCATAGCAGCCATGGTGGTCTTGACAGCACCCACTCCTTTACGAGTGGCCCCAGGGCACTCCTTAGGCTTAGCTGGATATTTCCTGTGGAAATTTTTTACAAGATTGGGTGCGTGTACCTCTGTGGCGTTGGTCCATGATCTCTCCTCCGGGCCATAGCCTTTCCAATCGATCAGGTACTGGAGTCTCTTGTACCTTATACGAGAGTCTAGGATGCGAGCCACTTCATATTCCACGCCCCTGTGAGTAAAGACTTTATGAGATTTGGGGAGACTTGCATGGTATTTGTTTAGAATCAATGGTTTGAGTAAAGAGACATGAAAAGAGTTGGGAACCCTTAAATAATGTGGTAATTTTAATTTGTAGGCAACCGGGTTGATGATCTGCAGAACTGGGAAAGGACCGATGAACCGCGGTGCAAACTTCATTGAAGGAACCCGAAGGCGAAGATTCCGTGTGGACAGCCATACTTTATCACCTACTTTTAAATCTGGTACTGCTCTTCTTCTTCTGTCGGCAAATTTTTATACCTTTGAGAGGCACTGACCAAAGATTTCCTGACCTTTCTCCAATGATGACGCAGTTGTTGGAGGGTCAAAGTTACCGCTGGCACAGATGTTGCAGGGAGCCGCTGGAAATCAGGAACATAGTTAATAAAGAAGGGAGTAGAATATGCAGACGAATGATACAGATTATTGTGGCCAAACTCAGCCCAAGGCAACACCTCAAAACAATCATCTTGAGAAGAGGACACATGTAAACGCAGGAATGTTTCTACATCCTGATTGACTCTTTCTGTTTGGCCATTAGATTGTGGATGATAGGCTGTACTAAAGTTAAGTCGAATCTTGAGGACTTTACACAATGCTCTCCAGAATTTAGCCACAAACTGAACCCCTCGATCGGACACAATCTCTTTGGGTAGTCCATGGACTCTGAAGATCTCTTTAATAAACAAATCAGCAAGTTTGGGAGCTGAAGGTAACCCCTTCAGAGGTATGAAATGCACCATTTTTGAGAAACGATCGATAACCACTCATATGGTACTATAACCATCTGAGGATGGCAGATCTGTAATAAAGTCCATCGACAAATGAGTCCACGGTCCCCGTGGGATCGAGAGTGGTCTCAATGGACCTATTGGCGATAGATTAGATGACTTATGTTGGGCACAATGAGGACAGGATGCAATATACGGTACTTGTTTCCTAGCACGGTCAAAATCGCGGCCATCGTGTACCTTTAAGTTAAGGTACACGATGGCCGCGATGGACCCGATTTCCTTTGAAATCAGGTCCATTTTGCCGTCAAAGGGAAAATCGCGGGCATCGCGTCGGTCGGGACCATTAACATTGGCACCGATGCGATGCCCCCGATTTTGCCATAGGCTTCAATGTTAAAATATTTTTTAAGGTACTTGTTTCCTAGCACGGCCACATATCTTGGCCATCGGGGGTAATTTGAGTGGCCTGCGACGCGACCGACGCGATGCCCCCGATTTTTCCATTGAAATGCATTGAAAACAGTGAAAAATCGGGTCGGTCGCGTCGTGTGCACCTAAAAATGCTTAAATGGTCCAGACGCGATGCCCCCGATTTCCCCATAGGGAACAATGTTAAATGCCTCAATTTACCCGCGATGACCACGATTTCCCATAGGAAACAATGTTAAATGGATCAATTTACCCAAATCAGCATAGGAACAATAGTAAATGGGCCAAAAACACCCCTGAACATTGAAATGTCCCCCCAAAAGTAGTTGACGCCACCCCGCCATCAACGTGAACCCGAAGCGTGGCGATCGCAGCGAGCCCGCGAGGGGCGGCGGTACGCGTCCTCCGACCTTTTCATGCCCTACTATCCACTAGGGCGTGGAGTGAGAATAGAATAGTGTGGCGAGTGCAGCGAGCCACCGAGCCCGAAGCGTGGCGAGCGCAGCCGGATACCTTCACAGGTAAACGCGTCCCTTCGCGGGCTTCCCAGGTGTCCGCGTCGCCATGGACACCTGGGAAGCCCGCGAGGGGACGCATATAACTGTGAAGGTATCCGCGTCCGCTCGCCACGCTTCGGGCACGGTGGCTCGCTGCGCTCGCCACACTATTCTATTCTCACTCCACGCCCTAGTGGATAGTAGGGCATGAAAAGGTCGGAGGACGCATACCGCCGCCGCTCGCCACGCTTCGGGTTCACGTTGATGGCGGGGTGGCGTCAATAACTTTTGGGGGGACATTTCAATGTTCAGGGGTGTTTTTGGGCCATTTACCATTGTTCCCTATGATAATTTGGCTAAATTGAGCCATTTCACATTGTTTCCTATGGGAAATCGTGGTCATCGCGGGTAAATTTAAGGCATTTAACATTGTTCTCTATGGGGAAATCGCGGGCATCGCGTCTGGCCATCGCACCCGATTTTTTTAGCGGCCGCGATGGCCCCGATTTTACCCCTGATGACCGCGATTCTGATCGGTGTGGCCGTGCTAGGAAACAAGTACCTTTTTTAACATTGAAATCGGGAGCATCGCGTCGGTCTTGTGCCATTATAATGGCACAAGATGAGATGGACTTGATTAAGTCCATCTCACATAGTAAAAAATGTGAAATGGGCCAATATGACCCATTTCACATTATATATGTCCCCGTCGTCACCCCACAATTAACGTGAACCCGAAGCGTGGCGAGAGCAGCGAGCCCGCGAGGGGCGGTGGTGCGCGCCCTCCGACCTTTTCATTCCCCTACTATCCACGTCGGCGTGGAGTTGAGAATATATAGTGTGGCGAGTGCAGCGAGCCCGAAGCGTGGCAAGGGGACGCGTATACCTGTGAAGTTATACGCGTCCCCTCGCGGGGCTCGCCACGCTTAGGGCTCGGTGGCTCGCCACACTATATATTCTCAACTCCACGCCGACGTGGATAGTAGGGGAATGAAAAGGTCGGAGGACGCGCACCGCCGCCCCTCGTGGGCTCGCTGCGCTTGCCACGCTTCGGGTTCACGTCAATCGTGGGGTGGGGTTTACGCAGTTAAATTGGGGGTGTAGGGAATATTTTACATTGAATCCAATGTAAAATCGGGTCTCAGGGACCCTATTCACATTTGATTCAATAAAAAAATCGGGTCGGTCGCATCGCATGCGACCAAATCGCATGCGATGCGATCGACGCGATTTTTCCGACACGACCACCCCGAGGGAAATCGGTGTGGCCGTGCTAGGAAACAAGTACCCAATATACTCTTGCACATCCTTTTTTAGAGCAGGCCACCAATATTTTCGGGACAATAATTCATAAGTCTTTTGAACCCCTGGGTGCCCGGAGAATTTTGAATCATGGGCCCACCGCAAGACTTGACTCCTTGAATTAGGTCTGACAAACGTTTTACCTGGAGGCACCGATACTTGCACTGTGGTAGCAGCAAAGGCACTTGGATCCAGAATTGGACTCCATTCAAAGGATCTGGACTCCTCCTCTGTTTCCCATGACCTAGAAAGCGCATCTGCTTTGTGGTTCTTTACTCCTGGAGAAAAAGACAACTTATAATTAAATCTGGCAAAGAAAAATGCCCATCTGGCCTGCCAGGGATTAAGACATTGTGCATTTTTCAAATAAAGCAAATTTTTATGATCAGTGACAACATTAATGACATGGACTGCCCCCTCCAATAAATAACGCCACTCTTCTAGTGCCATTTTGATGGCCAATAATTCCTGATCCCCCTATGGCATAATTTTGCTCAGCCGATGAGAATCTTTTAGAGAAAAACCCACAAGGATGTAACCGTCCGTCACTTTTTTGCCTGAGAGAGCACAGCTCCTACACCAATAGAAGAGGCGTCAACCTCCAATGTAAAAGGTAACGTGACATCTGGTTGGGCCAGCACTGGTGCTGTGATGAATTTTCTTTTGAGAGTGATAAAGGCTTTGGAAGCTTCAGGATTCCAGTTGGAGGGTTTGGCACCTTTACGAGTGAGCGCAGTGATGGGGCAACAATTGTAGAAAATCCCTTAATAAATTTTCTGTAGTAGTTCGCAAATCCGAGGAACCTTTGGACCCCTCGGAGAGTATGAGGTTGAGGCCATGACTGGATTGCTTCTACTTTGGCTTGGTCCATTTCTAGACCAGAACCTGACACGATGGGGGAAATTTACTAAAGGAAATTTGTAAAAAATAGGTGTATTTGTATCCAGAAATACACTTATTTTTGACATTTACTATCCTGAAAATACGGCTATTCGTATTGATAGCACATCAATACGAATACGAAATGCCGTATTTTTGGGATAGTAACAAGGAAATTTACCAATATGAAAAACCTAGTTTTTCGTATTGGTAGTTTCCCTACGACTGCATACGACTGTTTAAGTCGTATGCAAAGTCGTGTTCCGGAGGATCAGTTACAAAGCAGTCATATACGACTGCTTTGTAACCCTCCGATGGTGTAATGATTCGTATTAGCGGCCGTATATACGGCCGCTAATACGAATTATTTCTAGCAGTCTGCACGGATCAGTCAGATCCGTGCAGGCTGCAAGGTGTAAAAAAAAATAGAAAAAATAAATAAATTAAAAAAAAAAAACGGCGTGGGGTCCCCCCCACAGCCATAACCAGCACCAGGCTGAAGGAGCCGGGGCCGGTAATTAAAAATCAGGGAGCCCGACAAATAGGGGTTCCCCGATTTTTAACAACCAGCCCCAGGCTCCAGGTCCGGGGCTGGTTCCCAAAATACGGGGGACAAAATGAGTAGGGGTCCCCCGTATTTTAAGAACCAGCCCCAGGCACAACCAGCCGGCAGGGTAATGTCACAGCCGGGGGACACTTATAATATAAGGTCCCGCGGCCAAAACATTCTCCCTACCAACCAGTCAGCCTGGCCAGGGGCCCTGGGGGAGTGGGGACCCCCCCAATGAAGGGGTCCCCCCCCCTCCAGGACTTACCTGACCAGGCTGAAGCCTGGTGCTGTCCTCGATGCCCCTGGGCGGTGGGCATCGAGCTGATAAATGTTGTAAAAAAAAGATGAACCTATTGTTTTTTACTGTGGCACTACAAGTGCCAGCAAGCCTCCCCAGCAAGCTGGGACTTGGAGAACCACAAGTCCCAGCCTGCTGGGCATTGAAGGGCCCGCTGGCACTTGTAGTTCTACAGTTAAAAAAATAGTGCACAAAACACACTGACACACTTTTAAAATAAAACTTTATTACACACAAAGCCCACACATACTAATACTTACCTATCTTCTTCCCATAGGTCGCCCTGGTCCTGTGTCGGCGTCTTCTGGTCCTGTGTCGTCTTCTTCCTCCATGTCGACCGTCGCTGTCGCCGTCCGGATCCGACGAAATCCATTTGGGAAGCTGTGGAAGGAAACCATACTCACCTGTCCCAGCGCGACGTAGTCCAGGTAAGGGTCTTTGCAAAAAAACAAACCGACACCCCGAAACCAGACCGGACTGACGGAGACGCACGGTGTTTACATCGTGCGGCTCCGCCTCCCGAATGCCGCTATTGGCCGCCTTGCGGCCTAGCGGCCAATCAGGAGCCGCTAGGCCGCAAGGCGGCCAATAGCGGCATTCGGGAGGCGGAGCCGCACGATGTAAACAAACACACGTGCGTCTCCGTCAGTCCGGTCTGGTTTCGGGGTGCCGGTTTGTTTTTTTGTAAAAAAAACGAGGACAGCACCAGGCTTCAGCCTGGTCAGGTAAGTCCTGGAGGGGGGGGACCCCTTCATTGGGGGGGTCCCCACTCCCCCAGGGCCCCTGGCCAGGCTGACTGGTCGGTAGGGAGAATGTTTTGGCCGCGGGACCTTATATTATAAGTGTCCCCCGGCTGTGACATTACCCTGCCGGCTGGTTGTGCCTGGGGCTGGTTCTTAAAATACGGGGGACCCCTACTCATTTTGTCCCCCGTATTTTGGGAACCAGCCCCGGACCTGGAGCCTGGGGCTGGTTGTTAAAAATCGGGGAACCCCTATTTGTCGGGTTCCCTGATTTTTAATTACCGGCCCCGGCTCCTTCAGCCTGGTGCTGGTTATGGCTGTGGGGGGGACCCCACGCCGTTTTTTTTTAAATTTATTTATTTTTCTATTTTTTTACACTGTAGCCTGCACGGATCTGACTGATCCGTGCAGGCTAAAACGCAAATAGAACAGGAAAATGGTGTTCTATTTTCCTGTCGTATTTGCGTGGGTGTTTCACACCACTAAGCAGCCGTATTGTCAGTACGGCTGCTTAGTAAATCAGGAATCACCATTCTTTTGAATGGTGATTTCTGTCGTATCCTATCGATGGTGTAGGGCATTCGTATTTGTAACTACAAATACGAATGTTCCATCTTTAGGACTACGAATTGTTGTATTTTTGGGATTGTAAATCCCGAAAATACAAATTCGTAAAAAAAAGGTGTATTTCTCCCTACGAATACACCTTTTTTCTACGAATCCATTTTGGTAAATGTCCCCCTAAATGTCAAAAATAAGTGTATTTCTGGATACAAATAGACCTATTTTTTTACAAATTTCCTTTAGTAAATTTCCCCCTATATATCCCAGGAAGGGTATGGAAGGCACCTCGAAAATACATTTCTCCAATTTGCAGAAGAGAAGATTTTTTCTAAGGCGTGACAGTACCTCTCTGACGAGTTCTTGATGCTCTTGACAACTGCTGGAAAATATAAGAATATCGTCGAGATAAACCACAACATGTTTGTACAGAAGATCTCTGAATAACTCATTCATATAGGATTGAAAAACTGCGGGAGCATTACTCAACCCAAAAGGCACGTCGAGATACTCATAATGTCCATCTCTAGTATTAAAGGCAGTTTTCCATTCATCTATATCTCGGATGCGAATAAGATTATAAGCTCCACGTAGATCTAGCTTGGTAAATATACTGGCTCCCTTAATACGATCGAACAACTCTGTGATAAGTGGCAGTGGGTAACAATTTTTGATGGTGATTTCATTCAGGTCACGATAATCGATACAAGGCCGTAACCCTCCATCCTTTTTCTTAACGAAGAAAAACCCAGCCCCAGCAGGAGAGGATGAAGGACGAATGAACCCTTTGGCAAGATTTTCTTTTATGTACTCTGACATTGCTTGTGTCTCTGGCACGGACAATGGGTACGTACGGCCTCGTGGAGGATTTTTACCTGGTAGTAGGTCGATGGGACAATCCCATGAACGATGAGGAGGTAATTGGTCAGTAGCCTTTTTGCAGAATACGTCAGCGAAGTCTCTATATGAGGTAGGTAACCCTTCTGGGATTTGGAGGGTAACTTGTCGGGATGGTGTCACTGTTTTGAGGCAAGACTTGGTGCAGGCAGCACCCCACGCCAAGACCTGTGATGAGGCCCAGTCGATACGAGGGTTATGGGCACGTAACCAGGGGAGGCCCAAAACAATTGGGTATGTTGACTTGGGAATGACGAGAAACTGTATTTTTTCTACATGCAACAGACCGATCTGTAGAATCAAAGGCCGGGTTTGTAAAGTGACAGTCTCACCTAAAATACGGCTCCCATCCACAGCTGTTAGGTATACTGGACACTGAATGGGAACAGTTGGTAATTTCCAACGTTTGACGACATCAGCCGTGATGAAACTTTCCGCAGCTCCTGAGTCCAGGAGTGCTGGTAAATGTCGGAGCTGTTGTTTGATTTGTAGGGATACTTGAAAAATACAGTCTCTTACAGGTAAGGTTCTGGCATTTTCCGGTCTCTTGGGACAAGAATCCACGGAATGCTGTGGATCAGCACAATAAAGACATAGGTATTCATCATGCTGACATCTTCGTTCAGCTAAGGACAATTTAAAACGGTTAACCTGCATAGGTTCTTCCGTCAGCAGTGGCGAAGTTTTGGGTATAGGCAGATGCAGACTGGAAGATGCTCGGCTTCTTTCTTGATGTCTCTCTCTGAGCCTTAGGTCGATCTTAGTGCACAAGGAGATTAGATCCTCCAACTTGGAGGGCAGGTCTCTAGCCGCTAGTTCGTCTTTAATTTTGTCGGCGAGGCCATTCAGGAAGGCTGCGAGGAAAGCCTCCTCGTTCCATGCCAACTCAGCTGCCAGGATTTTAAACTGGATAAGGTATTGACCCACTGTCCTGGAACCTTGACGTAGGCGCAATATCTCAGTGGCAGCAGAGCTAATTCGACCTGGCTCATCGAAGATAATTTTGAAAGTACTGATAAATCGAGCATAGTCTGACAGCAAGGGGTCTGCTTTTTCCCATAGAGGAGATGCCCAGTTGAGGGCTGAGCCGGTAAGTAGCGATATTACATAGGCAACTTTGGTCCGGTCTGTAGGGAAATACGAAGACTGGAGTTCAAAATGAATTTCGCATTGATTTCTAAAACCCCTACAGTTCTTGGGGTTGCCATCGAATTTGGTTGGGGTTGGTAACTGGAGATGAGCTGTGACTCCTGTCGTCGAAACTGTGGGTCTAGGCGATGGCGCCAATGTAGTAGTTGACCCTTGATTCAAAGTGGTTTGTATGTTGTCCAGTCTTTTAGACAGGTCCTGGAGGGCATGAAAGACCTGCTCCTGGGCAGCTTGCTGGTGATCCAGGCGGCCCGCAAGTTGTTGAACAGAAGCAGTTCCTTTCTCCTGACCTGATGCTGGATCCATGGAGTCAGTACAAACTGTCACGCTAGCAGGGGCACCAGCTGCAGTGTAACGGAGGCTAGGTGCCTTGATGTAAGGTTTTTGCATAAACAACAGAAGGGAGTGATGCAATTGGATAAAAGAAAACCAGTTTTAATAAAGATACTGTAATACAGGAGATGAATAGTGGCACAAAGGTAATACTGAAGATATGCGATAACCAAAGTCAATGATATATAAAAGTTATTGTAAAGTTCGTAGTGGGTGGAGCACGAGGTTGATATCTGAAGATGGCTTGAAGTGTAGATTGGATAATAAACGTAAACTTGAATAATCGAACTGAAGAATATACTTGGAAAGATGATTGGATTGATGATTGAAGAATTGAATGAAAGATTGGACGATTGGACTATTGGATGGTTGGACAATTGGAATCCAGAAGGAATAATAGCAGGCCTGAATGGCTGAGACCAGGAGGGTTGCAGGTGAAGTGACCGTCAGGTGAGGAAAAGGGTGGTCCCCTTTGGGGGGCTAACCTTTTCCGGACCGTAGAGGCGGCAGCAGGGTCCTGCAGGTGGATGGTTGAGTACAGCAGGCAAGTAGAAGGATTCCTCTTGGAGATACCTGGCAGGCAGCAGCGCTGTCAGCAGGAGGGAGTCAGATGTCTAGGTAAGGACATCATTGTACTGACTGACTCCTAGATCTAGTCATTCAGTATTTATCAGGTGGGCTGCACTGCAATTGGTTGGCGCTGATTGGCAGTGCAGTCCCATTGGAGAAACCAGATGGCCACCGCCTAGGGGCGGCGACAGTTCCCAGCCTGCAGGAAGCATGTGCAGCATACTCCAGGCTGTGTGTCCAGCAAGGCCCAAACAGGCACAGAGCATCATGGAGACTCAGGCCCCACGCCGAGCAGTACCCGCATGTCACCAGTGCGCACGTCATCACTGTCACCATCAGGTGACAGAGCGACAGTACACAGCCCAGCAACCTGGGGACTGCCAGCAGAGGTAAGCACCAGAGCATGTACTGCCCTATTAGGGACCCCAGAGGTAACCATAGTATTGGAGGCATGGGTAGCAGCCATGGTGTTCGTGACACATACCTCCCAACAGTCACGATTTTAGCGGGACAGTCCCAATTATCAGGGCCTGTCCCGCTGTCCCGCGGTGAGGGGGGGCTGTTGGGAGTCCCCCCTGTCGGCTGCTAAGCAGCGGGGAATAAACGCTGTGCGCATGCACAGCGTCTATTCCCGCAGCCAGGGGGCTGGGGGCATGGCTAGAGGCTCACAGAGCCTCTGGGTCATCCCCCCATAGCGTCAAAATGGGGGTGTGGCCTCGCGAAAGAGCTGTGTGTATAGACCACGCCCCTAAATTAGGCCACGTCCCCAAACCTTTTTGTAAGTTTCGCAGTTTACGTAATGTGTGCGAACCAATGCATAGCGCCACGTAGTGTACCTTATCAGTGTATCTCACGCTACACGATACCCTTATTGCAGTATCCTTACCAGTACTACGTACTTAACCACACTCTCAATGCACCAGGTATCGTTCCTGTAAACACTTCCGCTTATTGCAAATAAATTACACGAGACTTGGTATAAATCCGGAGTTAGGGTACAAAGTCCTTCACTGTATGTATTAAGTCCCTAATGGACAAAAGGGGTAACAGAGTATATCAAGAGTACAAAGTATACAATTCTTAACAATAATAACTAACAAACAGGGGAAAAACAAATGTAAGTACAATCCAGCTATAATCCAACTACAAACAATACAAAAGGTACAGTTACCGTCTCTCTCACATGCAGGCGTCCCTCCCCCGGACCTGGGCACTGTATTCAAAGTAGGGATGTGCACCGGCCACTTTTTGAGTTTTGGGTTCTGATTACCTACAGGTTTTGGGTTCTACTGGGTTTTGCCAAAACACCCCCTCAACGTTTTGGTTTTTGGGTTTTGGGTTCTGATTTTTTTTTTAAAAAAGCATAAAAACCACTAATCACAGAATTTAGGTGTTTTTTTTCTCTCCTACGCTATTATTAACCTCAATAGCCTTCATCTCCATTCATTTCCAGTCTATTCTGAACACCTCACAATGGGGGAAATTTACTAAGATGATTTAGTTGAAAAAAATCGTATTTTCCTACGAAAATACGATTTTTTTCGGTGTATTCGTATTTTTGGCATTTACTATGCCAAAAAGTATGGATTCTTACCGATTAATACGCTTTCCTCTACTCCTCCATGGCAGCCGAACACATGGGTTTCCTCCCTTATAGGTAGACATCTGGAAAGGAAAAGAAAAGACACTGCCCCTATATAAGGTCCGCCCCCTAAGGCTCTGTGTCTTTCAATTATCAAGCTTACATACTATTACCTCATAGCAGCAATAAAGTAACAAATATGATACAGTAATTAAATGTTAATATATACTGTCCCACAAGTGGCGGGAAATACGCTGCCATGGAGGAGTAGAGGAAAGCGTATTAACCGGTAAGAATCCGTACTTTCCTCTACCTCCCCATGGCAGCCGAACACATGGGTAATACCCTAGCAGTTTAATCACTGGGCGGGCAACAAAATATCCAATTAAATTAGAATATACCATAAAGCAGTGATACACTAATAATTCAGAGAGAAGATAAATAAAGAAACAAACAGAAAAAAAGGATACTCCGCAGAGTTAACTTCACTCCGTATTTAGGCCTTCCACTCAGTTTTCTTGCCGAGCTTCAGCCTCTTCTCATTTTCTTCTCTTTCTTTTAAATAACTGCGCTCAGGATCCGGTACTTCTGTAGTTTCATGGCGCCGTGCTACTTCCGGGTTCTACGCTCGCCATGAAATATGTAAAAAAAAGTAACTTAACTCCATGCCAATATGGATAGTTGATACCCCCACTATCCATGTTGGCATGGAGTTGATTTTAAATAGCGTGGCGAGCGTAGCGAGTCACCGAGCCGCAGCGTGGGCGAGCGAAGCGAGCCCCGCAAGGGGACTCAGACGCACGGCGCCATGCTGGCGCCGTGAAACTACAGAAGTACCCAGGATCCTTCTGCCCACCTTGGCATCACTAGAAGATCCCACATCTACCCTATAATGTTTGGTAAACGTATGAGCCGACGCCCAACAGGCTGTCTTACACAATTCGTCTAATGAGACCGCCTCTTTCTCGGCCCAAGATGAAGCCACAGCTCTGGTGGAATGCGCTTTTAAGCCTTTCGGGAGTTCCACTCCTTTTCACTTTATATGCCTCCGAAATACAGTTCTTGATCCACCTTGCAATGGTGGCATTGGAGGCTCCCAGTCCTTTGTTCCTACCCTCAGATATTAAGAACAGCCTCTTGGTTTTTCTCACAGATTCCACCCTTTGAAGGTAAATTTTCAAGGCCCTGCTGACATCTAGTTTATGAAGCTTGGCTTCTTTGGCATTAGCTGGTTTGTTGCAGAAAGAGGGTAGAACGATTTCTTGATTCATGTGGAATTGGGACACCACTTTAGGCAGAAAATGAGGGTTTGTCCTCAAAACCACCTTTTCCTCGAAGAAATTTAGGAATGGCTCCTCGGCCGAGAGTGCCTGAAGCTCTGACACCCTCCTGGCCGATGTGATGGCCACCAGGAAAGCCACTTTCGCCGTCAGAAATTTCAGGGGTACCTTGTCCAAAGGTTCAAAAGGATCGTCTGTCAGAGCATTCAGTACCATATTGAGATCCCAGGGCGCAATAGGGTTGTGAAAGACAGGCCTGATCTTCTTTATGGCCTGCACAAACCTCTGTACATAACGGTTTTCCGCTACCCTGGAATCCAGCATAGCACTAATTGCTGAGATCTGTACCTTTAGGGAGCTTAGAGATAGTCCTTTGTCCAACCCCCCTTGAAGAAATTCTAAAATAGTAGAAATGTCCGTATGGTTTCTGTTTTTACCTCTACAGAACCTCACATATGCCTCCCAGATCCTATAGTAGGTCCTTGATGTTGAGTTTTTTCTGGCTTTAAGCAGTGTGTTCACAACTCTAACTGAGAACCCCTCACCCCTCAAGGTTCTGGTTTCAGTAGCCACGCCGCTAATCTCCAGTGCTCTGGCTGTGGTTGGACGAACTTTCCTTGCCTCAGCAGGTGCTGTTCCTGAGGCAGAAAACATGGGGCTTCCACCGCCATCCTTGTAACACTGGGGAACCAGGATCTCCTCGGCCAGAACGGTAGGATCATTATTACGGTGGCCTGTTCTCTCTGTAGTTTGCTGAGAATCCGAGGAATCACAGGGAATGGTGGAAAGGCGTACAGTAGACCTCTCCCCCATGATGCCGACAGAGCGTCTACTTGCCATGCCCGAGGCTCCCAGTGTCTTGACATAAACTTTGGCACCTTCGCATTCCTGCTGGTAGCCATCAGATCCACTGACGGTAGTCCCCATCTGTAGACTATCCTGTCGAAGACCTCCTGAGACAGCCCCCATTCCCCTGGCCTTAGCAGCACCCTGCTTAGAGAGTCTGCTTGTTGATTCCTCTCTCCAGCTATAAACACTGCCTTCAGACTCTTTGTCCACCTCTCGGCCCATTGCAGTAGTTCTGCTACTTCTTTCATGAGGCTTCTGCTTCTTGTGCCTCCCTGTTTGTTTATATAAGCCACGACAACTTGGTTGTCCGACCTGACTAGCAGATTTTTTTGGTATAGTCGATGTTGGAAATGCATGCAGGCCAAGGTGACTGTCCTCATTTCTTTTAGGTTGGAGTGTAGCCTCTTGGTTGCACCTCTCCATACTCCTTGAGCTGCTTCCCCTGCGTAGACCGCTCCCCAGCCTGTACGGCTGGCATCGGTTGTAAGAACCACCTGATTTTCCTCTAGGAAGGACCTCCCTCGGCGGAATTTGCTTGTGTCCGACCACCATCTGAGGTCTGCCAATGCGCCCCTTGATAGGATGATTCTTTGATTCAGGTTCTTTCCATCCCCATCCCATTGGGACAGGAAGCAGTTTTGCAGGGACCTTGTATGGAACCTTGACCAACCGACCGTGTCCTGAGCCGCCGCCATTAGACCTAGAATCCTCATGCAGTCTGCTGATTTTACTGCTTGGAAGACAATTTTAAAGAATAATGACTGCGCCTGAACACTGCAGCCCTTGATCCAACCAGGGGACTCCTTAGATCCCAAACAATAGCAATATACAAAAATGGGAGATCATAGGCGCTGTGTTCCTAAACCATGGGTCTGGTATACCAGATGCTTGTGTAACAGATCCTTGTCTGGCAGTTGACAAAAGGACCCTGATAACTGACCTTAAGTCAGTGCCCTAAGATACCTTGATGTGCACATAGGGCACTGACTTAAGGTCAGTTATCAGGGTCCTTTTGTCAACTGCCAGACAAGGATCTGTTACACAAGCATCTGGTATACCAGACCCATGGTTTAGGAACACAGCGCCTATGATCTCCCATTTTTGTATATTGATTTTACTGCTTGTTTTGCCAGAAGACTTCTGACCTCCTTTCTTAACTTCTCTATTCTCTCCTCCGTCAAGGTAATTCTCATTGACCTGGTGTCTATCATGACCCCTAGGTACTTTACTGACCTTGACGGTCTCAGTTGGCTCTTCTCCACGTTTATGATCCAGCCGTGCTTTTCTAAGTACTGGATCACTCTCTGTGTATGTCTCAGGGCTAGCTCTTTTGTACTGGCCATTATCAGAAGGTCGTCTAGGTATGCCCAGATTGCTATCCCTTCTTTCCTGAGATTGGCAATAAGCACTATTAGTACCTTCGTGAAAGTTCTTGGGGACGTGGAGAGTCCGAATGGGAGCGCTGTGAACTGATATGTGACTCCCCCGAGGCAAAATCTTAGGAACTTCTGGTGATCTGCATATATGGGTATATGCAGGTAAGCGTCCTTTAAGTCTATGGTGGTGAGGAATGAACCTTGCCTTATGTCCGGTAGGATGGACCGGATCGACTCCATCTTGAATTTTTTTGCATGTACGAATGAGTTCAGCCTCCTCAGGTCCAGAATGGTCCTGAAGCCCCCCGAGGCTTTTTTTACTACGAAGAACCGGGACTGCCACCCCCGGCCTTCTTGGTCCTCTGGGACCCTCACCACCACTCCCTGAGCCATCATTGTCTTTAAGCTGTCTAATAAAGCTTTTCTTTCTTGCGGGCACTTTGGCATTGGAGAAACTTCTTGCCAGTTTCCCGGCGGTTTGACGAACTCTATTCGATACCCGCTGGAAACTATCTCCTGTACCCACCTGTCCTGCGTAGATCGGAGCCAAGCCTGCTGGTATTTCAATAGCCTGCCTCCGACCCTGTACCTGGCGTCATTGGGACAGGTTACGAAATCCAAATCTGCCCTCTTTGCTTCGCTGACCTCGAAAGGAACCTCTGTTCCCGAACCAAGGCCTTCTATACCCTCTACCTGGTCTATAGGTTCTGGCCTCTTTGAGGTCGGGGGTTTGAAAACGCTGGAACCTATTGAAGGGTTTCCTTGTTGTTTTGTCCTGCGGGAGCCATACTGATTTCCCGCCAGAAAGTTTAGAGATAATATCATCAAGTTTGGCACCAAAGAGATATTCACCATGAAAAGGCAAAGAGACCAATTTGTTCTTGGACTGGGCATCAGCCGCCCAGGGCTTTAGCCATAGGGCCCTCCTTGCTACCGCTGTACTTGCGTTAGCTCTCGCTGATAACCTTACTGCATCTAAAGATGCGTCGCAGACAAATTCAATAGCCACTTGCATGTACTGCACTACTTTAAGCAATTCGGCCCTTTTGATGCCATCCAGTAAATCGGATTCGAGATGCTGACACCATGACCTCAGAACCCTAGAGGTCACTGCAATTGCCGAGGAGGCTTTAATTGCCGCCCCTGATGTCACATGTTGTTTCCTCAGGGTAATCTCCATTTTTCTCTCCATACTATCTTTAAAGATATTAGCATCTTCTAACGGGAGAGTAGTTTTTCTAGATATTCTCGCAATTGCGGCGTCCACCTTGGGCGCAACCTCCCAATGCTTAATGAGCTTAACCTCAAAGGGGTACATCTTTGCCACCCTGACCGGGGCTGTTACCTTTTTGTCAGGGTTGGCCCATTCCTCTTCAACTACCTCCTTCAATGCTTCAGACAAGGGAAAGGCTTTGGCCCTTTTTTTCTTGTCCTTAAATAACAAGTCCTGCACCTTGCCCTCCTCTGGAGGATCTTCTATGTTTAAAGACTTATTGATTAAGCCCAGCAAGTTTTCCAGCAGGTCTGGATTAAAACCTAGATCTGGCTTCTCCTGTACGACTTCTCCTTCCTCTACGTCGTCCTCAGCCCCTACCGCAGAGCCCTCCGAACCATCCGAATCCTCTGATAACACCTCCCTGGGCCTTTTAAGGGACATCTTTGCTAGGTCATCTTTTGTGACAAAGGTATCGGCCAGGGAAGTCCTTAACATGGACACCAGGTCCTTCATTTGATCCGGCCCCAACATAGGCGGCCTTTTACATTTATCACATACAGACCCTGTGCATTTATCTGACAGGTCTTTATCACAAAGGACACATTTGGCAGCCCGCTTCTTGTGTCTTGCCTTGGCCTCAGCCTTCTCCTTGCCAGTCTCAGACCTAGACACACAGTGATGCGCTAATCAGTATCCAATATAAACAACTTCTTTTTTTTTTTTTTTAAACCAAATGAAAACTGACAAAAATTACATCTCTCATTCCTAGGCTTACCCTGACTTAGATGGCTGCCTTCTCTCCTCCATTTTATCAATACTGCAAGAGACAGTCATAATCAGCCAAGCAATATAGGAGAGAACAAATCCCTGCAGCGCAGCTGCGTTGGGACCTTAGCAGTCTGCTGAGTCTATTCTTATTTCTGTAGTGCAGCGTCAGTAAGCCTCCACGAATGCACCTCTCCGCACGTGTAAACACGAGTCCCCCCGGGCTAAGCCGCCTGGCGCCTACTTATGACGCCAGACGCCGCCCGCAGTCACCGCCGCAGCCCTCTCCGGCGTCCTCCCCCCCCCGCTGACGTCAGACGCCGCAGCGTGCGTCCGCGTCATATCCCAGCGCCGGTTTGCGCGCCCCGGCACTACAGAGACATCCACACGGCTGCCGGACACCGCAGCCAGCCGCCCGACTACCAGGGGGGGACGCCTCGCATGCCAGCCGCCTGGCTCTCCGGAGGGGACGCCCTGAAAACCGGCCGCCCGGCTTCCAGGGCCCATATCAGCGCGGTCAGTATCAGGGATCATGACTAAACAGGGCGCCCCTAACTGCACTAGGCAGCGGGACGCCTTAGCAGACAGGCTCCCAACTACTCTAGGTAGCGGGACGCCTCTACCTCACCATGGGTCTAAACCCCTGCTGCACTAGGCAGTGGGGAAGACCAGCAGCCTTTTCACAGGGTAAGCCTCCTGTCCACCTGGAAAGGAAAAAAAAGACACAGAGCCTTAGGGGGCGGACCTTATATAGGGGCAGTGTATTTTCTTTTCCTTTCCAGATGTCTACCTATAAGGGAGGAAACCCATGTGTTCGGCTGCCATGGGGAGGTAGAGGAAATACAAATATTCGTATTCATATTGATGGGACATTCGTATTTGTATTTACAAATACGAATGTCTACACCATCGATAGAATACGACAGGAATCACCATTCAAAAGAATGGTGGTTCCTGATTTACTAAGCAGCCGTATTGAAAATATGGCTGCTAATTAGTGTAAAACTGCCACGAATATACGGCAGGAAAATACACTTTATTTTCCTGTCGTATTTGGCAGAAGCCTGCACGGATCAGTCAGATCCGTGCAGGCTTTAGTGTTAAAAAAATTGTAAAATAAATAAATAAATGAAAAAAAATCAGCGTGGGGTCCCCCCCACAGCTGTAACCAGCACCAGGCTAAAAGAGCCGGGCCGGTAATTAAAAATCAGGGAACTCGACAAATAGGGGTTCCTGGACTTTTAACAACCAGCCCCAGGCTCCAGGTCCGGGGCTGGTTCCCAAAATACGGGGGACAAAATGAGTAGGGGTCCCCCTTATTTTAAGAACCAGCCCCAGGCACAACCAGCCAGCAGGGTAATACCACAGCTATAATATAAGGTCCCGCGGCCAAAGCATTAACCCTATAAACCAGTCAGCCTGGCCAGGGGTCCTTGGGGAGTGGGGACCCCCCCAATAAAGGGGTCCCCCCCCTCCAGAACTTACCTGACCAGGCTGAAACCTGGTGCTGTCCCCGGTGGCCCTGTGCGGTGGCCACCGGGCTGATAAAATGGTGTAAAAAAAAAAGATTAAAAACTATTGTCTTATACCGTGAAACTATGAGTCCCAGCAAGCCTCCCCCGCATGCTGGGACTTGGAGAACCACAAGTCCCAGCATGTGGGGCAATAAAGGGCCCGCTGGGTCTTGTAGTTCCACAGTACAAGAAATAGTTAAATAAACACACTGACACCCCAGAAAAATAAAAGTTTAATACATACATTACACAAACACACTGATACTTACCTATCTTGAGCCCGTCGGTAGGTCCCTGGGTCCGGTCCGGTTGCTTGGTTCCGGGGCCTTGGTTCTGGGGCTGGTCCGGGTCCGGGGCTCCAGGGCTGAAGAGTCCAGGGTCCAGGATCCGTTGTAATCCAAATGGGTACCTGTGGAAGGAAATCCTACTCTCAGCGACCATATTTCCCACGATATTACACAAAATCGCCCCCGTGTGTACGCACCTTTAGAGTTCACTCTATCTCCTGCAATCCAAGGGTGTAGCTACCATAGATGCAGTGAGTGCAGCTGCTATAGGCCCAGAGCTAAGATCAACTAACCTTTTCTGTCAAAGTTACGCGTTATATATTTGTCACCATTGGGTAGTACATAGGGGCCCCTATAGACTTTTGCCTTGGGGCTACAATTTATCTTGCTATACCACTGGACCTTCTTATTATAATGTAGCATACAATGATCTGGAGGGCCTTATAATGTTACAGAATATAAACTGGGGCACTGTAATGTGTAATCAAGTGAAGGCACTATGGTGTGGCATAACATGAACTGGGAGCAGCACTGTAATGTGACATAATATGAACTGGGGGCTCTATATGTCATAATGGGCCTTATTTTGGTTCATTCTTTCTGACAAAATCCTTCTTAGATGGGCAAAACCATGTGCACTGCAGGTGGGGCAGGTGTTACTTGTGCAGAGAGAATTAGATTTGGGTGGAGTTTTACTTCAAAGTGAGATCTATATTGCAGTGTAAAAATAAAGCAGTCAGTATTTTCCCTGCACAGAAACAAAATTACTCACCCTAATCTAATTCTCTCTGCACATGTTACATCTGCCCCCCCTGCGGTGCACATGGTTTTGTCCATCTAAGAAGGATTTTGTCAGAAAGAATGAACCAAAATAAGGCCCAATGTGACATATTCTCTTTGTAAGCAGGAAGAGTACATGAGGGGAGAGCCCTATGCATAAAAGCTTCTATTCTAGTATGGGGCATAACATTAACTAATGCACTACTATGGTTTCTGAAAATAAACTAGGGCACACCTAGAGATGGCCATTGTTGCCTTTGCCATCGATGGCAAAAGTGCAACTAGCCATCTATAGTGTAAAACCATGCAATGGATGATCATCGATAGTTTCACATATAGATCAGAACCTTGCAATCTGGTGGAATCGATGCAATAAAGAATACAGTATCTATCCTTATGCATCAATACGTATTTCCCTATAGATTGTAAGCTTGCGAGCAGGGCCCTCCTACCTTTTGACTGTCTGTAAATACTCTGTTTGTTGCTGCGCTATATAAGCGCTATTGCTGCGCTATATAAGAAACTGTGGTACTTGTGTATTATCTGGGCGCCCTATTTTTTTTATCGTTGATCGCATCGCATGCAACCAAATCGCATGCGATGCGATTTTTCCATAGGAATCAATGTTAAATGGTCCCAAAGACCCGATTTCACATTAGGGTCAATGTTAAATGCCCCCAGGCCCCCCATTGTTTGTATGCCCCCTCATTGTTAACGCCACCCCACCATCAACGCCAACCCGAAGCGTGGCGAGTGCAGCGAGCCCGCGAGGGGCGGTGGTACGCGTCCTCCGACCTTTTCATACCCCCACTATCCATGTCGGCGTGGAGTTGACGAGGAATACGAGCCCGAAGCGTGGCGAGCGGATGCGAAATACATGTTAAGTAATCCGCGTCCTCTCGCCACGCTTTGGGCTCGTATTCCGCATCCCCTCGCTGCGTTCGCCGCACTATATAAATTCAACTCCACGCCGACGTGGATAGTGGGGGTATGAAAAGGTCGGAGGACGCGTACCGCCGCCCCTCGCGGGCTCGCCACGCTTTGGGTTGGCGTTGATGGTGGGGTGGCGTTAACAATGAGGGGGCATTTGGCCTAATACAACTAATGGGGGGGGGGCATTTAACATTGTCCCTAATGTGAAATCGGGTCTCAGGGACCATTTGGGACCATTTAACATTGATTCCTATGGAAAAATCGCGTCGATGGCATCGCATCGAATGCTATTTGGTCACATGCGATGCGATCGACGCGATTTTACCGCAAAAATCGCGACGGGCGCATTGCATTGAATGCCTTAAGTTAAGGCATGCAATTAACTATGTCGGGCGCCCGGATAATACACAAGTACCGAAACTGTTAATAAATAGATGGTCATCCATTATGTTTGACTGATAGGCCTGTGGGCCAATCAAAACATGTGGGTGGGGCTTTGCAGGTGCTGGGGGCAGAGCTATGCTCTGTGTCGGCACTTTGAAAAAACAAACAAAAGCAAAACATCGGTTTTGCTGTGCCATCGATGGAGGGAAACCTTCTGGTTCTCCCCCATCAATGGTAAAAGTATTCGACATCGGTCATAAACCATTGCTGATTTTGAATCATCTATGGTAGATGGCCATCCCTATGCGCTACACGCAGTTCTGCTCTCCAAGCATTGGGAGAGGGGCCCTTCTTTAAATAATAACAAATAAAAGTATGCAACAGAGTATAAAACATGGACATGGGCATACTGCACTTTTTTATTTTGTCATTTTTCTAACAGCTCGCTGTAGCACTATGCTTGTTACTACAACAGTGACACAAACACTAATTACACAAAGTAGGCATCATGTTGTTATGCCAAGGAAGAACGAACTACAAGTACAAGCAGGCCAGGAGAGTGACACAAATAAAAGTATGGTTGCTTTCTGGCCAGAGCTACAGCTTCTGGGACCACTATGTCAAACACTAGTATTATGGGACATGCAACAAACATTCTAAAAGGACAGGTGGAGGTATTGCCCATAGCAACCAATCAGCTTCTACCTTTCATTTTATGGAATACATTAAATAAATTATAGCTAAAATCTGATTGCTATGAGCCACATTCCCCCTGTCCCACTTACAAGGTTTGATACATCTCCAAACCTAGTGACTGACTGTACGCAGCAGCAGCAGCAGCATCTAGTCCACGTGTCTCCAGCTGCCTTCCGGGAAATCCCTTCCACGAACTACATCAACCAGCAGCCACCGCGGACCCGCCGCATGCGCCTTGCTCACTATCTGGCTCCCCAGGCCTCTGGGAGGTGTAGTTCTTATTCTACAGCTCACTGGTGCCAGCAGTACGTGTGGAGGGCGGTGAGGGACTACATTTCCCGACAGCCCGGCGCTCGGAGGGTCGAAGGCCGCAGCTCCGGCTAATGATCTCTAGCAGGGCATAGTCACGTGTGGCTTCCGTTGATCTGTTTTCCTGGACACAGTGCGGGTCTTCCCGTCCTCCGGCTCCCCCCATCCGGGTTCTTTTTGTCCCCAATTCCGTTTCTTTTTTTTTCTTTTTGTTTTGTTTTTCTCTTTTTGGGGGAAGATTAACTACGAGACGGCCGACTTACCATCCCTGTGTGTTCTCCCCCCCCGGGTCACACCACCTTCCTCCTGGGTGTATGAAAGCATGAGCGATAACGATGACATCGAGGTGGAAAGCGACGTGAGTGTCCATCCCTTGTAGCTTGTGCCAGGCCTAGGGCCACCTGTCTTACTGTCCTGGGCACTATGACTCTGCCTGCTGCCTCTGTGTTGTGGCCCTGATGCGCACGGCAGGGAGGAACATTAAGGGTCGCATCAGCAGAGCCCATGGGTGTACAGATTGGTAACCCAGATATCGGATCAGAGCAGATCAGGTTTTCCAATATGTTCAAATAATTTGTATGCAATGCATCTATCTATCTATCTATCTATCTATCTATCTATCTATCTATCTATCTATCTATCATCACTGATCTTTTCACCAAATATTCTATAAGACGTGTGACTCATACATGTATATATACTGATTATTCTTTTGAAGACAGGTGAATTTATTTTTAAATTGGATATTAGTAAATGTTTTTGAAAATCTAATGTACATTGTTCAAGCATAAAGGATCTACATGTATTTAATTTTACTATAGGTATATTTAAAATGAGAGTTGCAGATCGGCTATAAATATTGTTGGATCTTAAGGGCCTCATACACTTTTGCGAGGTATCTCATGCGATACCTCGGCAGCTACAGGCCAAGTACATTGCGTCTTTGCGGCAGTCATGACGATATCCAGATCAGATCCGATATGCATGGGACTGATGGGTTGAAAGTGCCATATTGCACTAGTGAATGGGCACCTTTAGTTGGGAATTCAACTGTGGGTTAATGCTGGGTACACACCAGAACGACGTGACCTCAATTCCCCCTATTTCAATACAATCTCCCTTCTGCTGGGTGCAGTTTGTGTGACCCATACAGATCGTGCGACCATCGTATGATCGTTTCATGATCTGCTTACGATCGTTATGGTGCACTGTATACCCTACATAAAAGTATGCATTGCCGTGCCTGTGTTTCAATCGTCGGCAATAGCACTGTATCGCACCCTTCACCCTGCTGAGACCCTGGTTCACAAAAAAGTGCGTATTCTATGTGGCAGTGAGCAGTTTAGTGAAAGTTTGGGCTGCCATAAAGAGCATCTATTGCCACAGTAATTCATCGCAGTGTATGTCTACACACACAATTGAATACCCCCTTAGTGTGACTATGGTAATCAGTTTCCAATGCTATAGGTCAGGGGTGGGGAACCTTTTTGGGACCAAGGGCCGTTTGTAATGTGGGAAAAAGCTTTGGGGCCATATATATAAAAAATGAAAAATCTGCTTTACAAATTGCCCTGCGGCAGCCGTCCCACGCTCTGGCGGCTGCCACTGTATAGCACTCCCAGTGTCCTGCTGCTGCAGATTAAGAGTCATGTACAGGGGAAATCTTGCGAGAGGTCAGTAGCTCTCGCGAGCTTTCCCCTGTACTTGACTCCCTGCAAGGCAGGTGGGCGGGCCACACAGACCGGCTAGGGGGCTGTATACGGCCCGCGGGCCGGAGGTTCCCCACCGCTGCTATAAGTGATGGGAAAAACAGTACTGGATTCACTGTGTACTTATGTAATCATAGAGACTTATCATGCAACTATAGCGCTTCCTGCTCTGCCTCATTACCAAGTGGAAGCAGGAAGGAACACTGGGGCAGATGTATCACCGTCCTGTTAACGTTTGGGAAATAACGAGTCCCGCTTCTCCTGCATAACGAGGAGAACCGGGCACTCGTTATGGGGAGATGTATTAACATCCCCCATGCCGATAAGGAGAGCCGTTATCCCCAGCGTTAACGGCTCTCCTTATCGGCTCCCTCGCCGCCCTGCACATGCGCACTCGCCGTCGCCCCCCCTGCCCGGCTTACTGGGCATGCGCGAGATCTCGCAAAAAACGCGAGATCTCCAGCGCAGCCCTAGCCAGAAGCAGGGCTAGCGTTGTCCCCACAGTGGGGGATAGGACAACGTTAGCCCTGAGCTGGCGAAGCGGCCGGGGCGAATTAACGCCTTGAAGGCTGTTAATACATCGCCCCGGCCGTTAATCCCTGGGGGGGATTGCAGGGACAGCCCCGCCGAGCGTAACTCGGCGGGCTGTCACTAGCGCACGTTAGGTGCGCTAGTAATACATTAGGGTCAGACGTAATCCCCCCCAGTTAACCAGCGTTAAGTGCATTTTTGCACTTAACGCTGGTTAATACATCTGCCCCACTGCCAAGATGTCTGAACATCTTATCCACTGGAGCTGGGGGTGAAAGCTCCCCCCTCCGGCAATACCCCTTTGCCTGCACAGCTCATCACCTTAGCACTGACAAGGCTGTGTCTCCGTACCAGACCCGCTCCAGTGTGCATGCACTGTAGGTACTTGTGTATTTTGGCGGCGCCCATCGCATCGCATACCATAAGGCATACGATGGTATGCGATGCGACATCGCGCGATACTGTACAATGTCATACAATTTTAAAATTGCATGACATTGTACATGGCATACAATGCGATGCGCCGCGATTAAACATTGAATAAGCACCCTAATGGGTGCTTACAATGTGAAATGCACCCCCACGTCACCCCCCCCCCCCCCCCACTATAAACGTGAACCCGAAGCGTGGCGAGCGGCGGCGGTACGCGTCCTCTGACCTTTTCATACCCCCACTATCCACGTCGGCGTCGAGTTGAGAATAGAAAGTGTGGCGAGCGCAGCGAGCCACCGAGCCCGAAGCGTGGCGAGCGCAGCGGATACCTGTAAAGCCCGCGAGGGGACTCCGATACCTGTGAAGGTATCCGCGTCCCCTCGCGGGGCTCGCCACGCTTCGAGCTCGCTGCGCTCGCCACGCTTCGGGCTCGCTGCGCTCGCCACACTTTCTATTCTCAACTCCACGCCGACGTGGATAGTGGGGGTATGAAAAGGTTGGAGGACGCGTACCGCCGCCCCTCGTGGGCTCGCTGCACTCGCCACGCTTCGGGTTCACGTTTATAGTGGGGGGGGGGGTGCTTATACGATCTTTCATCGCATAGGGGGAAAAAATCGCATGGCATGCGATGAAAACATTGCGCGATGCACATTGGGGGCGCCGCTATAATACACAAGTACCGCATTGTACAGAGAATATTTGCACATTCACATCAGGCCGTGCCACAATGGAGCTTACAATCTATATTCCCTACCACATGTACACGCATTCCTTCTAGGGTTAATTTTGTTGGGAGCAAATTGATCTACCACTATATTTTTGGATTGTGGGAGGAAACCCACATTAGTGTGGGGAGAATATACAAACGACACAGTTAGGGCCATGGAGGGAATTGAACCCTTAACCTCAGCGCTTTGTGGCAGTAATGCTAACCATTAAACCGTCCGTGCTGCCCAATATTTTTTTTTTTTTAAAGCGCCAGTCATTTGCAAGGTAAAACCATGCCTTGTTGATGAGTGCCACTTTAAAAAAAAAAAAAGAAAAAAATCTAGTTCATACAGAATCCCTCAAATTCAGAAGCGGTTACATTTGCCATTAAGTCTTCATTAATTGCATAAAGTTTTTTTGTTTGTGTTTGTATGATCTACCGCAGTGTTTCTCAAACTCGTTCCTCAGGACCCACACAGTTCACATTTTTCAGGCGCACTCATTACTGACTGACACATTTTGAAAGATCCACAGGTGGAGCTAATTATTTCAGTTGATTCTGTGAGGAGACCTGCAAAACATGCACTGTGTGGGGTCCTGAGGACTAGAGTGTGTACACACGGTTCGATGTTCTGTGCGATCCGATGTACGATTCGATGTTTTGTCCGATTTTTACTTTTCCCTTTTTTTCTCTACTCCTTAATGCTGTGTACACAGTGTACAATCTACATGAGATCCAGATGCGATTACAATTTAGACTATCTGCATAAAATTTGGACTATCTGCATACAATTTAGACTATATAGTGCAGATCTGCACTATATAGACAGGGCAGCCAAGACTTTCTGGCTGAGATATGGGAGCGCGCATCTTGAACGCATCTGGATCGCTTGGGATAAAACCCATACAATCTGCATGAGATCCAGATGAGATTTTGACTATATAGTCAAAATCTCATCTGGATCTCATGCAGATTGTACAAGTGTGTAGACAGCAGAGATATGCCTTAAGATATGCTTAAGATTTTGACTTTTTACCATACAATTTGCTATGCGATTTCCTATTTGATTTACTATGCGATTTCCTATGTGCCTTAAGATTTGCTTAAGATTTTGACTTAGCAACAGGATGACTGACAGGGCCCTGGAAATCGTATAGCACATCGCATCTTAAGCATATCGCAAGGCATACGATGCATGCGATATGCTTGCGATTTGTGCTAGATAGAGTGTGCTGCCCACTCTATCTCCTCTCCGACCTCTCCTTAAACGGGAGCGCGCATCGGGCTAGGAAGCCCTTACAATGCATACAATCAGTATGCTATATGTATGCGATATGGCTTCCAATATCATCAACATTGGAAGCCATATCGAACTGTGTGTACACACTATAAGTTTGATAATCTGTGATCTACCTATTCCTCTTCTTGATGGTATATTACAATCTGCTGTTATGTCTCTAGGTTACTGACAATGATACCGTAGTGTTCAAACTGATATATAAAATGTAAGTAAATGAATAATAGCGGAAATCCTGATACTTATTATTATTATTATTATTATTTATTTATTAACAGTTTCTTACATAGCGCACACATATTCTGCAGCGCGTTACAGAGGAAATTTGAACACTCACATCAGTCCCTGCCACAGTGGAGCTTACAATCGATATTCCCTACCACATGTACACACACACAAAGACATTCTAGGGTTAATTTTGGGTACTTATATAGTAGCCGGGCACCCACTAAGCAATTTGCTTAGTGGGCTATTCTGCGTAAGAAAATCGCATCGCATGGGCCTTTTTATGGGCCTTGCGATGCGATTTTCCTGTGTAATTTATTCACTGCTGCCTTGGCGGATCGCACCGCATCACACCTCCTGCAAACTCGCATGCGATTTTATAGGGTGCGATGCCATTACGTTAGCTATGCACTTTTATGACCTACAATGAGGTTTTAGGCACCCCCCACTATCCACACCACCCTGAAGCGTGTCGAGCGGCGGCGGCAGGACGCATCTTCCGAACTTTTCATACCCCCACTATCCACATCAGTGTGGAGTTGATTTTATATAGTGTGGCGAGCGCAGCGAGCCCGAAGTGTGGCATACATGTAAAGTAATCCGGCAAGTACGGGGAGAATATACAAACTCCGCAGTTAGAGCCATGGTGGGAATTGAACCCATGACCTCAGTGCTGTGAGGCAGTAATGCTAACCATTACACCATCCGTGCTGCCCCAGATACTTGTTACATTAGGACAAATATCATGTTCATTTAGTCTTTGTTATATGAACTATTGCCGATGTCAAAATACTTTTAGCTCTAATATTTACTACCTTAAGGCAAATGTCAGTGTTCTATTATCTGTCAGTTTCCTTAGCTCTTGGGGCTAAATTTACTAACCTTAGAGTTCTATTGAAGATTCAGTTTTTCCCATAGCAACCAAGCAGATTCTACTTTTTATTTATTTAGAACCTTCACAAGATAATAGATTTTGGGCCAGATGCACTAAGCTACAAAAGTGATAAAATGGAGAGTAATAAACAGCCAGCCAATCAGCTCCTACCTGCCATGTTACAGTCTGTGTTTGACAAATGTCAGACAAGAGCTGATTGGTTGTTGTTTTTTTTATCACTCTCCATTTTATCACTTTTGAAGCTTAGTGCGCGTGGCCCATAATCTGCTTGTTTGCTATGGGCAACATGCCATCTTCAATATAACTCCCATCTTAGTAAATTTACCCCTTGGTGTTAACAATTGTTGTTACGAATCTACCTGGTGCCTGGGATGTTGGGCGCATGAATAGTCAGCAGGCCACACACTTGTGGTGGCCATTATCAGGGAGGTTTTCATATGGGGCCTGCGGCTTTTGTCTGAAATGAAGTGGCTGCAGCAGATTTGTCCATAATACTTTTGGGGATCCTTACTATTTACAGGTATCACCCGAAAACATGCGTATTCTGTGAATATTCACAAATAATACCTGATAAATAGGCCCTAGTGCTACTTTGTTTTTAGTCATGTAGGGAGATAAAATTGCAAGTTGTTCCTCGCACCATTGCAGCTGCAGCATGACCGATGCTTCCTTCCCCCATTGTTTTCTCCCTGCCGGCATTGGAAAGTGTGTAAGCACTTGCCGATGCTGGAACCCTGCTGGGTCCCCGGTGTGGACAATATCGCCGGGTATACACATCGGCTAGTGTGTTCCTGGGTTAAGAGATTGGAGGAATCATTAGCCTGATAGTCGGCAACATGGAGTCGCGACCCCATGATGAGATGGTTGGGACCCACAGTTTGAGAATTGCTAGGTTAGTGTGTACCCAGCTGTACAGTATACTACCATATACTCCATAATTACTGCAACGGCACATAACCCTTGGTTGCTGCCTCCTGCTGCTTATTTGAGTTCTATTATTTATGTATTAACAGTTTCTTATATAGTGCAGCAAATTTCTTAGTTCTTTGCAATTGGAATGCTATGATTGCTGGTGCAGCAATGTTTTATAATGTTGACGTAGGTCGGTATGGACACAGTCTTAAGTGTACCACGTCAACTCCCATGTCGTGATACGCTCGCCATGCTTCGGGCACGGTGTCTCGTTGCACTTGTCACACTATCATAATTTCCCTCCACCTCGTAGATGGTAGGGCATGAAATAGCGCCTGTCAGCACATGTCGGCTCAATTATAAAAATAAAAATCAGGTTGACCTTTTTCAGAGGTGAATAAAACGGGTGTGGTATATCACACCGACAGTCAGGGTCCCGACAGCCCGGACTCAGACAGCGGGGGTAGCACAACGAAGCCCCTTGCGGGCTCGCTGCCCTCGCCAGGGAGAATAGCTGGTTGGGCGCCGGGATCCCAAGTGTCAGGGTTTTAACAGTCGGGATTCCGACTCCGCTGTAATGACTGTCGGAATCCCGACTGTCAGTCATCCGGCACCCAATAAAACATTGGATGTTCGTTTTCTCCTAGGTATGTGAATTGTTTTGTCTGAACTAGTTCTCTGTATTTGAATTATTCAGGATGTTTTCTGTTTTGTTGTGCATTAAGCATACTGCATATACCCTTGTGTGATCTACCATGGTGTTTGCCACTAATTGCAAACTAGCCACAATTTACATTATTTGAAGTCTTTCCCACAAAATGTTTGCGTTTAATTGGCGCAGTCAGTGAGCTCTGCAGCTTATATGTCAAAAGCAGAATATTTACAGCCAATGACCCCAAATTAAAAATACTTATTCCTACGTGCACCTTTACTGCAGCCCATATCTTCATTGATGTGTACACACGGTGTGATATGGCTTCCGATGTTGCAGATATAGTGAACATCGGAAGCCATATCGCATGCAGATCGCATGGTGATTGTATGCTTTTTTTAGGGCTTGCGAGCCTGATGCGCTGCCAATGCGTGCTCCCGTGTGAGTGAAAGTTGGCGGTCAAATAGAGAGGGCAGCCAAGACTATATAGTGCAGATCTGCACTATATAGTCAAAATTGTGGCCATGCATGCATGCCGTGCTATGCGAGTCCCGATACGATCTGATCGTATCGGGACTCGCATAGCAAGGCATACCTACCGTGTGTACACACCATAACAGTTTGTTTGCATTCCCATCAGTAATTGGCAATATTGTTCTTCAGATGGGTGGGTGTGCCGCAGGTGCTTATTTGGCGTTCCTTCTAGGGACTGTGCAGGGCGGTGCTGCACGGGGTCAGCATAAAGGGGGCGGACCAGGCCCGCCGACGCCACCATTGTAGGCGGGCCTGGGTCACCATTGTGGGGGGGGCGGGCCCAGGCCGTGACTTTACAAAACAGGAGGGGTCCGGCCGGCGCAGTTACGAAAGGAGGCTGGCCTGACCCACTGACATCGCCAAAAGCGGCGGGCCTGGCCCCACCGAAGTCACTGCTGGGAAAGCGAGCGCCAGGATTTTCCGTGCTTCCGGCTGGGACAGGCAGCAGGATGTTTTAGCAGGGCACATTTTGCCCTTTAAAAATCAGGCAGGGCGCAGCGCCCCGCTTAAACAGCCTAGCGGGAACAATACTTATTACTTATCAAGCTTCCAAAATGCACCAGAAAACAAACAAAAGTTTAGACACGTAAATCCACTAAATCTGGGAATTGGACGTGTTGCAGCAGCTAACCTCTCACTGAGGGGTAGATGCATGAAGCATTGATAAGGGAGGAGAGTGAACCAGAGGAGAAGTGGCCCATGGCAACCAATCAGCACTGAAGTAACATCTATAATTTGCATAATATAAAATTATACAGAGCAGCTGATTGGTTGACATGGGCAACCTCCTCTGGCTCACTTCTCCCTTATCACTGCTTCATACATCTACCCCCAAGTTCTATTATCCTCTTGAGGAGGGTGTGAGCAGACATAATTATATATCGTCCGATGTTTACGATAATCGGTTGAAAATCGGCAGATTTCGGTCCGATGCACGCTCCCGTGGATCTTTTGCTAAATTTTCTAATCTTACGTGCTGCATGAAAGATCAGAAGATTTAACAAAAGATCCATAGGAACGCACATGGGATCTTAAGAAAAATCTTTGGTAAAGATGTGCGCTTACCTGAAATACGCATAAATTAGCCTTCAAATTTTTTGTCCGATCTGGACAAAAGATTTCAGGCAAGCGCACATCTTTACCAAAGATTTTTCTTAAGATCCCGTGTGCGTTCCTATGGATCTTTTGTTAAATCTTCTGATCTTTTGTGCAGCACGTAAAGGTGCCCACACACTAGAACGATTTTTGGGCCGATTGGCCGATTTTCGATAAATCGGCCGATATATTGGCCGATATTTACCGAAAATCGGTCGAAAATCGTCCGATGCTCGCTCCCGTGGATCTTTTGCTAAATCTTCTGATCTTACGTGCTGCACTCCTATGTTGTAGTTACTGCATCGGTACACCATATGCTCTGATGCACCCACACTGGTGGTAAAAGGCTTCCTTGATACCTGAAGAGTTGACCATATGTTGTCTGTTCTGTTGTCTTATGTACTTCCTGTAGCTCCTCCCAAATCCGCATTTTTCACATTTGCATATGTACACAGCTTAATCACCTATACTAAGTGAGATGACATAATTTGGGCTGTGTGACCTAGTTATTTGGAAGTGGAATAGTTTTAGCCTCTGTCTATTTTCACATTCCACACTTCCCTTATTGGCAGCATCTTCAATCTGAACTTCCAGGACTGGTAGGTCTGGTCTGTCAGATTAGTCACTGTGAGCTTCATAAAGTGGCTCTTAACACCTGTTCTTTATCTTGTCTTTGCTGTTGTCCTGGGCTCATAGCCTGGTAATAGAATGCTAAAGCTAAATACTATGTTTATTAACCCATTTCAGTGCTGAGGGAAAGATGTGCTGGTCTTGGCAGATACCTCCAAAGTGCTTGATATGAGTCTCGAGGATAATTAATCATACCCCTTTTACACCAAAACGCCGGGTCGCACTGGGGTGTTTGGACCCATCTTCAACCCTGGTGCGACCCAGCATTTGTTTCCTTTTACACCGGCGGCTGCCCAGGTAAATTTCAGGGTCACTTTGTCTGTGACCCTGAATAATTGAATATTTAGGAGGATGCCCAGACCTTCCTATCCTTTCTTAAATAGACTAATTTTGTCTTCAGTTGATGCGGTTGACAAAGATAATTATTGGGTGCCAAATGTTGCAAATTTTTTGTTTTGGGAACCCTTTAATACTGTAGCTGATCATACCATTTTAGGCTGGGTTTAGCTGCATAAAGCCATTAAATCAACTTCGAGTCCCAAATTGGACACTTTTTTGCTAATTTCAGCTCGCCACCTCAGGAGGCTGAGAGCTGAAAGGACGGCACTGGCCGCTGTTCACATACGAATGAAACAACAATTGAAATGCTCCATCAAGCGTCTGGCACTGACCGTTGACATGCAAACCGGTACTTGTGTATTATCATGGCGCCCATCGCATATGAGAACACGATTTTTCATCGCATGCCATACACCCGATGCAATGCGATTTAAGCCCCCTATACGATTTTAAATTGTATAAGCACCCATTAGGGCTTAAATTGCATCGCTGTATAGTGTGGCGAGCGCAGCGAGCCACTGAGCTCGAAGCTTGGCGAGCGCACGCGTATTACTTTACATGTATTCCGTGTCCCCTCGCGGGACTCGCTGCGCTCGCCATGCTTCTTTCCATTTGGATAGTAAAGTATGAAACAAGTAGACCTGCACTATCTGTAGGCATCTGACTACACTCAACTAAGCATGTCTAGACATCGTAGATCAGTTGACCGGATAAGACTAAACATGTGGAGAGCCAATTTGGACAGTAAAAAGTTTCAACCAACCAGCTGCTAGCTGCCACGTTACCGGCCGTGTCAAGAGCTGGTTGGTTGGTGCTTTATCTCCATCCTCAAGTACCTACAACAAGTCATATTTTGTTTTGTGGCTAGAAGCACCACAGCAGAGAGCGACACCCCAGGCAGAGAAGAGGAATTGCAGGGATTTTGATAGATGCAGGTTGTACTAGTCTGTGTAGTTGTATTTTATTTGAAATGTACTAATGATGCTGCTTTCACACCGCAAAACCTGCTTTAGACCAGGTATTTAAAACGTTTTTTAAAACGTGTCAGAGGAAGTTTACCCCCTTTCACACCGCATCTAAATACCTGGTCTAAAGCAGGTTTGCGGTGTGAAAACGATTGTGAAAACGGCTCACACTGCTCCTCTGTGCACTGTGGCCGGTCCAGGCTGGGGGGGGCGAGCGAGGAGGGAGAGAGGCTGCCTGCGGGTCCTCCCGCAAAACTGATTAATTTATTGGGCGGGGGGGTGGGGCTGGGCTGCCTCCCCCCAATGAATACATTTTTACAGAGGACACCTGGGCAGCCACGTGCCTCCCCCCCCCCCCCGCCCCATACATTTATCAGTTTTGCCGGAGGACCCGTGGGCAGCCCCTCTCCCCTATTCCCCTCCCTGCGCTGCCCAAAAAAACGGTTCTGAAACGGGTAGGACCCTGCTTTTTTACCGTTTCCAAAAACCGTTTTTTTTAAATGGTAAAATCACTTTGCATCTTTCAGACTGCACAGATTACCGTTTCAAAACGGTTAAAAATCTGCAAAATACCGTTTTGTTTTTTTTGTGCGGTCTGAAAGGGGTATTCTAATAGGCTCTACACACGCAGCGATTTTCAGGCATTTTCTGAGCGATTTTACATTATTTCATTAATTCATTCAGAAAATGCCTGAAAATTGCTGTGTGTGTGTGTGTAGACCGCACAGTGATTTAAATGCACGGGTCTGTATCTTCCGCCCATTAAATAACCTGAACGCAGGTTATTAATCAGTCGGGCCAGTTTTCTCAATGGAGAACACTGCCCCTGCGCTGTGTGCTGAGACCGGAGCTTTCTGAGCGAAGCAGCATTGCTCAGATTGCTCTCCCTACACACGTAGATACATGTGTACGTAGATACGTAGATAAGGGCGTATTTCACTTTTTTTTTTTTTTTTGCGCAGCTGATCGCACTTCTCTCCTGTATAAGCAGACTAGGTTATAGTCAGCCGTTTGGGTGTATGTCATGCTTGTCACGCACAAATGAAGCAGGTTTCTGCACTTTCTGTCTCAAGTTCTGGCTACTGAGCCCCACACCAGGACTTCTTGACAATTTCTCCTCTCCACATCTGGAGGCTGCGAGAAGAAATTATGCTATCACGCCTGTCGACACAATCGCAGGTTGGTCGGAAAAAACATTTGAATCACCCCACTTTTCTTCTAACAACTGATTGCCAGTGGGTGTGCTCAGATGTAGCCTAGTTAATGACAAAGAATGAACAATTCGCATATAAAGACACAAATTCAAGAAATTATATTTTCTGGTCTTTGTGGTGGAAGCCGTAAGGAAACTGTTGCTTTTTGTGACTGTTTTGAGTCCTGCTATGAAGGGAATATATGCTGCCATACACAGGCCTGTACATCCAAGATAACGCTGTCCTATATTCCTGCTGCCGCCTGTACTCCGAGCCTGAGGCATTTTCTACATCAACATCTGTTGCAAAGCTTTAGTGCTCTTACCACATACAACATCCTTAATTATTAACCCTCTCTGCGCATTAGAGGCGCAAATCATTCCTTTTAAGTGACCGGATGAAACCATACTAAAACTAAATAGGGTTAAGGTCTTATCATAAATTTGGGAGACAAATTTTTAGTAGTTTATTAATAAAAACATAAAGTTACCATGAAATAATGAAGTGCCTGGAAGGGAATATCTATAATCTTAATTTCTGTATGTGCCAGATACAGTCTGCTCTTCATGCATCTGAGCGTTAATGTGTTTTCTGTGTAATATTATTTTACATGAATAGATTGCCTGTAAAATATGAACATATAATGTAGAGAATATAAAAGTTTAAGGGGGGTATTTAATCCCCTGCCGCTATTTCTGTCAGGGGAAAATAGCGGCGGGTACCTATTCAATGCTGTCTTTCCCTACAGCATTGAAGAGGCATCTCGGCAGAACGGTCCCAACTTTAAAAGCAGTAGGGCTCGGATTGTCGAAATCAGGGCCGACAGCAGTTTCCACAGACACGCCCCATTTTTGTTCAGCAGGCGGGACATTGAATCCCGCCTGCCAAATAATAGTCGAGTGGCCGAGAACAGGCCAGGGTCACAACTGTCTTGACCCGATATTAAATACACCCCCCCTTAGTATGATATAAAAAGCATGAAGCACAGTATATCTGTATATATTTATTTTTTGGGGGTTGAGACTGGGCCATATATACCTGCTGCAAGAGTGTTTACGGTTTACCATTTTATACCTCCTCAGGTTGTTTCTCAGCGCCAGGAGTTGTAGCAGTTTTCGCTATTTTGGAGTTTTTTTTTTTCTTTTTGTAAATACTGGAATCAATTTTGAAACCTCATTTTATTATTTTTACCAGTCATTTATATAACGTGCAGATATTTTGCAGCTCTTTACAGAGAATATTTGGCCATTCAAATCAGTCGCCTGCCCCAGCGGAGCTTACAATCTATATTCTCTACAAATGGTTGGTAATTGCTCTGGAACTGCTGCCGGAGGTGGTTATGACAGAGGCTTACCGGTAATTAAAATTAGTGATTTCGTCACCCATGATTAAATTATTACAAGTTGACTGCTGCTAAAAAGCTTTAGCTGCTTGTGAAAATAAGTTGAGATCATGGGGAGAAGTATTTCTTGCCATGCAGCTCATGTCCATGATCCCATTATTAAAGAACACAAACAGGCTAAACTAGGCAGAACATGGCTGACAACAGAGAATGAGCAGGTTTTGAGCAGTCAGCCGTCGTTACAATGCAGATGCGGATTCAGCAGGGCAGGCTTCATTTTCATCAGAAGGGACAGACTAAAGAATTTGGTTTCTTCCAAATTACAATTGTACTTTGGGTATTTCCTCTGGGATCCTAGGAGCTGCTCGGGGCCTCAAATACATGGTTTACAAAACAAAATGTAATTCTAAAGAAGGCTGGCGAAGAGTGGGCACAAGTGGAAGAGGTGCCCAAAGCAACTAATAATCTAGCTAACATTTATCAAGTGCATTCTAGAAAATGAAATGCTGTGTTACTTCAACACTTGCCCGCTCCACCATTCTTAAGGGCCCCTTACATTAGAACGATATATCTGATGCAGAAATTGGATGCAATTTCCCTTGACCTTCCCGGTAGTGATCGTATCCACTTTGGTGTCATTTTGTGCATACAATTTGGTCCAAAAAATTATAATGTATAAAATGTATCTGGGCAAATTGCATGTGTACTATACTTTCTGCAATATCTCGCATATGATATATCGCATGCGCCAAAAGCACTCCATCCCGATTCCGACAAATCACAGCTGTGGTCCGACCAACCTAGAGGCTCCCATCCGACTCTCACAGGACCGTGAATCGGATGGAAAACACAAATGATGTGGCACTTTTCAGGCGATATATCGGCCCGAAACATCGAAATTGGGCAAAATCTTTCTAATGTAAGGGGGCCTTTAGGGGCAGATTCAATTAGGGGTAATAGCTCCCGGAAAAGGAACTGCCCAGGTTTTGAAATGTGCAGGGTGCTAAAATGAACACTATGGTGTAAATTTACTAAGATGGACTGTTGCCCAAAGCAGATTCTATTTATTTAGAAGATGATAGATATCTGGTTGCTATAGGAAACATTCGATCTTTAATAGAACTCCCATCTTAGAAAATGTACCCCTACATCTGTTCTCAGCAGCTTGGGCTGGTATGAGTGCATACAGATGGGGTGCCGGATGACGGCCTGACAGCTGGAATTCTGACGGTCAGTATTCCAACATTGGAATCTGTTTAAATGCCCGCCAGGATCCTAACTGACGGGGCAATTATCCCTCGTGATGGCCCATGCCCCCCATAGAGGGCGAACAGAACCTGTGGCGAGCGAAGCCCCAGCTTCATTGCGTACGCTCCCCTGACTGAGTACCGGCGGTAGGGATTCTGATGTCTGTATACTAACCAATTGGAATCACAACTGTCGGTCATCAATATAACACATTACAAATGATGATGGGTATTAAGGTGCCCATACACGTTACAATTATTGTATACAATATTGCATCTTGGTTTTGCGATAAGATGAGATCTAGTACAAAAAGTATGTGCAGCACGTACTTTTTGTACTAGATCTCATCTGATCTCATTGCAAAACCGATATGCGATGAGATGCGATATTGTATACAATAATTGCATACCTCCCAACTTCTGTGCTGATGAAATAGGGGCTTCACCGCGCGAGCGCCCGGAAATGAGGGTGTGGCTTATGCTAATTAGCTGCAACCTCATTTTCATACGAGAATAGACGCTGTGCGCATGCGCACAGCGTCTATTCTATTAGATTGGGGGTCTCCCAACTGCCACCCCTCGCAGCGGGACAATGCCTGCCGCGGGTGGGACAGCTGGACAGGACCCGAAAATCGGGACTGTCCCGCTGTAATCGTGACAGTTGGGAGGTATGTAATTGTAACATGTATGGGCACCTTTACTTTACAAGATTGTGGACAGGGGCAGTCCAGCTGCAGAAATGACTACAACTGTCCATACGGACTGGGTTCAGCTCTGACTCTGCACTGTTGCCTCTGGATTTGTATGGAGGCGTGTAACGCTTTGACAGTTGTTGCGCATATATCATTCCTTTTGGTTTGGTTACAGCTATGTCACAGATTACTCATTTATTACGCTTCCCTCTAATCCCTTGTTGTGATGAAGTCTTCATGAGATATTGTGTAACTCTGCCCTTGTTCCTTCTTGTGCGTTTTGCATCAGCGACATTTTACATTTTTTCCTACCCGACCCTTTTCTGCTCCGCCCTCCAGATGTTGGGTACGTTTGTGACGTCACAGAATAATTGTTGTCACACCAGTTTGTGGGGATGTGTTAGTGCGGGGCTTCTGTTTTGCAGCACGATAGATGTAACCTTATCACTTCCATTTACCTGCTGTTGATTTCTCCTGTGTTTGGGGATGTTTTAGCCCAAATAGCGTCAGGTTACATACAGGCAATTCTTCAAATTCAAATGAAAAAATAGAAATATATATATATAGTAATAGCGCAGTACAGAAACCCGTTCATGTATGTACGGTAAATGTGTGAAATGTTTGGTAATTACTTGTTATGGCCCCCATATACCTGCCCCCATATACCTGCCCCCATATACCTGCCCCCATATACCTGCCCTGATCCCTCAATGGCGGAAATGGGGTCTGGATAATCTTATAGTCACATGTTGAAGATGTAAATATTGGGCAGTACTAATGTCCACTGCCCCTTTCTACTCTTGAACTTAATTAACGCTTCTGTTAATGAAATGAAAAGAATTTTAAACAATTGTGTTGGGTTCTCCTACCCCTGACCATAACTAGCACGTGAAGCTGGACCTGGTTTTGTCAATATAGAAATGTGAAAGGGTCCCCTATGATTTCTGGACCAGAAGCGGCCTCTTGGAGCTGCTCCTGGCATTGAAAATATTGGCAAGCGTATTATTTTGTAGAACATACTTGATAAATAGTACCTGAAATTTTGATACAACCAATATGTTTTGACAGCATGTATGTTTCCCATTATTAACTTACTCTGGTTCTGGCCCTGTCACATGGGCACATTAATCTATGAACTGTCCTGAACTTCCATCACAAATTTTGTGGGTATGGTTGTTTTTTTTCTTTCTGTTTTTTGGTCTCTGTTTACCCAAGTGGCTGCAGCCATTTTGTCTGCTTCCATGACATCACCCATTTCCGATGGCATAAAACTGCAAATGTCTGATTCTGCTTAAGAAGATTCAGCTCATTGTACATAAACTGTAGTGTTTACCCTAGGATTTTTTGGGTCCCGATGGTCACTGGCTATTCTCCTTCGTAGGGGTCCACGACCCCCATAGAGGGAGAATCGAAAAGGTGGCGAGCGTAGCGAGCCCTCAAGGGGCTTTGTTGCGCTCACCATGCTGTCTGGGTCCGGCCAGTCGGGATAATGACTGTTGGGATCCCGACTGTCAAAACCCTATACCACACCCATTTTTTTAGGGCAGGGTGCTGATCACTGGGCAGGCAGGGCACATTTTATATTAGAAATTTACATTAGAAACAAAAAATATATATATAAAAAAAAAATTGCACACTGCCCTAGGTTTACACCCATTAAACATTGTCATACTCTGCTATGCCCATTACATATTCTGTCGGTATGACAATTGCACATTATGGCATACACTGTAATGCCTCTTACACATTATACCACACACCATAATGCCCATTACACATGATGGCACACTTCGAAAGTTCTCAGCGGCATGTCAGCACGTGGGGGGGGGGGGGGGGGCAGCGTATGTGTGCACAGTGCCACACACAAAAAGGGCAGGGTGCATTTTGAGTTTTTAAGAATGGGCAGGGAGCGACACCCTGCAAAAGATGTGTGGAGGGAATACTACACTGTATCTTTAATAGATATTATACAGTAGTGGCGTAATCCTTAACTTATTTGTTAAGCATATCTTGGTAATATGTGTGCCGTGTTGCACAGGACATTATCCTTTCAGCACAAGCTTCCTTATTATAATTGTGGTTAAGACATAGGTCATCTCCAGCCAGCGCTTTGTAAACGTCATGTAAACGTATGGTAATCCGATCTGTTGTCTTTATCGGTGAGGATTACTTTTCTAGTTTTGTTTTTTTGCCTTATCCGATAAGATGTCTGCAGGTGACAAAATTACTTGTTTACATTCCAGTTAGCAACGATATTTATGACCAGCAGAAAAAAATAAAAAAAAACTCTTCCACTCACTGTATAAAATGTGCTGGATGCACACTGGAGCCACTGTCACTCGTTCCAACTTTACTTATACACACTGCAATCTTGTTAAAGGCTGAACAGCCTATTGCAGGGGTCCTCAAACAATTTTGCTCTGGAACCCCATCAGACAATAAAAATAACGACAGGACACCAGCAAGTTACTGCAGAAGGTCATCACATCACATGTGTAGTCAGCAGACAGCACATACATGGCAGCATTGTGGAGGCACAGAGTGATGGGAGGAGTCTAACATAACAGACAATTGAACAGAGTTTTCAGACTTCTTGAATCACTGACTAACATAAGAAAAGTCATCAGCCCGATGGTCAGCAACATGGAGTCGCGACCCCATGCTGTGACGGTCGGGATTTGGTCATATGTGGTTTATTATTGCTCCTGTGCACACTAGAGCCGTGGTTCTCAAACTCGGTCCTCAGGACCCCACACAGTGCGTTTTCCAGGTGCACTCATTACTGACTGACACATTTTAAAAGAGCCACAGGTAGAGCTAATTATTTCACTTGCAATTCTGTGAGGAGACCTGCAAAACATGCACTGCCCTGAGGACCGACTTTGAGAACCTGTGCACTAAAGCAACCATTGTGGCATGGAGGTGATGTCAGATTGGTCTGATATTGTTTGTGGCCCGGTTTGCCACACACGCTGCATGATAGGTGCCTAATTGCTAGTGCTATTGCTAAGCTTGTGCGGCACATGAAACCTGACGACTTTACCTGCAACTGCTAGAGCGGAATGGGATCATTCGTCAGACTGCAATTAGGTCTACACCATTAGGTCGACTTGCATTTAGGTCGACCTGACTGAAGGTTGACATGTGTCAGGTCGACATGTGTTAGGTCGACAGGGTCATTAGGTCGACTGGTATAAGATCGACAGGGTCATTAGGTCGACTGGTATAAGATCGACAGGGTCATTAGGTCGACAGTGAAAAAGTCGACATGGTTTATTTATTTTCAAAAAAATTCAAGCGTCGACACAGTCAACATAGCACCGATGCGCTCGCCATGCTTCGGGCACACTATTTTATTCTCCCACCACGCCCTAGTGGATGGTAGGACATGAAATACCGCATGTCGGCTCATGTCGACTCATAAAACAGTCAAATGACCGCCTGTCGACCTTCCCCATGTCGACCTAATGACCCTGTCGACCTTCAGTCATGTCAACCTAAATGCAGGTCGACCTAAATGCAGGTCGACCTAGTGGTGTAGACCTAATGCTTGTAGACCTAAATGCTGTAGACAATATGACCGTATCCCGCTGGAGCGCACATATTGAGCATACACAATGCATGATGTAGACAATCTGTAGATCCGTCCAATAGGACCATATCAATGTGTACCCAGCTTTAAGTAGTGGGTGTACTTGAAATGTCTGTCATTAGTTCCTGAACTTTCTTGAATCATGGCGTCCTAGAGTATTTTCTTTTAATTGATTAAATTTAGAAAAAAATATTTAATTACTATTAATTTATGGTTGCCATCACCTGTGGTGAAACACCTTTCTAATCAATCAACCAGTACAGCACAGGTGATGGCAATCGTGAGGGAGAAGTTAAGGAATGGAGCATTTTGTCCCTCCCGGGATGGGCCATCTTGGGAGGCATGTCCTTAGGGTCAGTTATGTGGTGGTGTTCATCTGGGCTTCTGATTGGCCACACATTTTATGATTGGCAACCACGATCACTGGTAATGCCTATCACGTTGAACATAAATCATTTAAGAAGGGTTATTATGGGGAAGAAGCAGTATCAGCACCAATATGTGCGCTGATAATTCTTTACCCCCCCCATGTATGAAGACCAGCATGCTATATAACAGGGGCACATAGATATGCTATGATATGTGAGTTCAGTGTATGAACAGTCCGCTTCAGTTGTCCATTACCCATCCACCGCAGCAGGGACTGCACTGTTGCTGGCTCCAAGCTCAGGGCTGCTCAGGAGATTTCTTGTGACCGGTGAGATCTCACGCATGCCCAGTGAAGCCTGCCAGAGGAGAGAAACTGAACACTAGGCAGATGCGATGTGGGGCGTCACAGCGATCGCCGGTGGATCTCCTCCCACCATTGCGGCATCCTAGATAATACATCTCGTCGCTGCTGCTTCACCTCCAGTAAAATTGCTGATGGGTATTGAACATAGCAGCCTGAGAAGTAATTTGCGCTACTTGGTTCATATACGATGGCCTCGGCTGTGTGACACAGGAGTGGATGGGATGTGTCTCTAGGAAACCCAGACCCAGCACAGCGGCAGGTGGAGAGAGTATGGCCTGAGAATATACAATTGATTTAAATTTCTTCCAGGTAGCCGTTTATTTTGGTACTTTCAGGATAAAAACATTCCACATAATTGATTTTAGTGTTCATTCTAGCACCCGCCATCTTTGAAACCCCATACAGTTCCTGTTCCATGCCTAGGATGTCGCTGTCTGCTGTGGTGTTTCTATCACAGGTCTGTTTTGCATATGTGTTGATATACAGACTACATTGTGCTAGAAGGACTACAGCAGACAGCGACACCCCAGGCAGGGAAGAGGAACTGCATGGGTTTTCAAAGATAGCGTGATAGAATGAACACTAGATTTACTACCTGTGGTTGCACATTTTATTGCCCATTTGTACACTTGCAGTACATAATACAGGACCATTTTTTTTTTTTAAAGATCAGTAATGCTGGAATATTAGCAATGCCAATCTAAACCTTTCATCTTGTTACAAAATGTTCTGCTCCAAAGCGTAATTTTATTATTGCAGTAATTTGTAATGGGATCCTCATTTGATATTTAAACACATTCTCATTAATTCTTTCGACTCAGGTGGCATCATTAGTTCAGTGGAAGCAGCTCATGGGTAGGCAACCTGTGAAAACATACATGCCAGCACGCCCTGAAACTGTTCTAGCATACGCTTACAGTGAACCTGTTACAGAGCATGCTGGGATGCCGCTGGTTGTAACGGAGGAACGTGATAGGTTAGGCAGTCTGTGTGGTAATATGCACTGATCTTACATAGTGTGTGTTTGTTTTATTTACAGGCAGACAAACGAGCACACCACAATGCACTGGAGCGTAAGCGCAGGGACCATATCAAGGACAGTTTCCACAGTCTAAGGGACTCGGTACCTTCACTCCAAGGGGAAAAGGTGAATTATTTTGTTTTAGTTTGTTTGTTATTTCTAAAGCTGGCTATCTGTTACCCTATAATCGTTTATTGTGACAATATTGTAACTAAAGTTCCATTGCATGTGCATTAAATGTAGCAACTCGTTGCTGTCAACTTGCTTATCTTGCATGGGTTGAGTACGAAATGTCGACGGTCATAATGTCGACATTCATCATGTAGTCATGGTCACAATGTCAACATTGACCATGTTGACATTCATCATGTAGACAGTGATTAAATGTTGACATGTTAGAATGTCGACATTTCGTACTGTCGGCCCAACGGTGACTTACCTTCTCCTGCTGGCTGCAGCGGCTCCAGCGGCGTCTTCCGGGTCCCGGCGGTCATGCGATCGTCACTTCGGGGTCAGACATGCGGTCGTCCAGCGTTCCGGTGAGTATATTTCCCTATCCCTACCCCTCCCTCTAATGCATAATTCTAGCAATTTTAACAGTGCTGACACAACTGTCAACATTGTGGTGTCGACATTATGACTACATCCCGTTTGAAGACTCCCTCACTTTCTTGCTATCCTTCAGCACCACGTAGGGGTTACTGTGCGCCCATATTAATGCGCCAGAGGAGCAACACACATTCCTGCAGCAAAGCCACTGCATCTTCTGCTGCATTTACACCGAGACGCTCTTTGGTGGCAGCTAACACGGCGTCATACCTAACCTTAAGCCATCAGATATTACATATCCCATACATTATGTCCACCTCTGCCCTTCACCACACATAGCTGACCTGTGTCTACGTACCTGGCAGTGACTCCATTACACATCTTCCATGACCACTCCCAAGCAACAGTGTTACACCATGGCTTGGTCCGTTATCACAGCCAGATCCGCAGTATAGCGGCAATACACTGCAGTGACAGTGTGTCGGATTCATAGTAGTACCCTATAGCACAGGAGGCATCCTAAATATAAAAAGACAGACACTGCCGGCATCTGAGCCGCTGCTGCATCCCAAGGGAAACGGGACCTTCTTATATAACCGATTTTAATATTCTCGCTGAAACCACCAAGATCACACTTTGTAGCAGTACATATAACCTACATAATAAATCTGCATTCTTGGTTTTCTACACAAGCTCATTTAATGACAGCACCTATGAGTTAAACTCTTTGTTCCACCCAAAAGGCATCACGGGCTCAAATACTGGACAAAGCCACAGAGTACATACAGTATATGAGAAGGAAAAATCACACACACCAGCAAGACATCGACGACCTAAAGAGACAGAACGCGCTGTTAGAACAACAAGGTAAGAGAACCGTCACCACGTTCGGTGCTAATCGTGTCGAATACATAGGAAGCGCATTGCCATTTGCTTAGTAGCAGTGTTTAACCCTCTGAGTGCCAATATTGCTGTGAGAGATCCTCAAAATATCTGCTAAAAATGCCAGCGCCGCTCACAGCGACTGTTCTTTTTTTTTGGTCCAATAATTAACTAGACTTCAGTGAATTCGCTTGGCTGTGTTTGTATTTAATTATACTAAAAGAACGGTCGGTGTGAGCGAGGCTGGAATTTTAGCGGAGATTTTGAGGATCTCTCACGCATCAACGTTGGCACTCAAAGGGTTAATGTGGTTTTCCTTTATTGCACATTTCTGATGATTTTTAAGACTTTATTGTTAGACTTTCAGTTTCTTTTTACATAACCTGTTTGTTCTCCTAAGCAACACTTGCGTTATCTCTGTACTGCTTAACACCTTGTGCACTCTGTAAAGTTTCCATCTGACTCACTCTGTTCCCTTTCTGGTTAGAGCAGCGGTCAGGGAACTCGGTCCTCATTATCCCACACAGTGCATGTTTTACTGGTAACCCAGCAGGTGCACAGGTGTACTAATTACTCACTGGGTGGTGTGGGTGCAGCGGCGGAGCAGGCAGTCCGCAGTGCCCAGGAAGCGCTGAGTGAGCGGCCACTACGGACAGTGGCGGCAGAATTTGAAAATTCAAAACATGGGTCAGCCGCTGATTGGCCAAATCGTAGTGCGCTCTCTCCTTCGGACAAGTCTGCCTAATGCATGGGGGGGGCCTTTAGTTGGATTTGCTTGGTCTCTACCAGAACCTTGTTAGGATGTTCATCCCACTTGGTGATAGAGCAGAGGCTGAGCTATTGACAGTGTCTCCTATGTTGTACATTGTTTGTTCATGTTTCATATATGAGCCAATATATCCAAAATGTAGCTGTTTGGACTTACAGTACAGCTCCGCAGTCTGCTTTTTGGGAATTAATTTTGTCACCACTGGTCGACTGCGCGTAGAACCGATAATGATGGGGGCCAGACTTGTCAGGCTTTCCTGGGCACTACTTTGGAAAGTGAGCAAAAATTAAAGCATGAGTGTTGATCAGAAGGTTCCGGAGAAATGGTAACGCTACGCCACCCTGCGGCCATTACAGATAATTGAATATTCCCTTAAATGAGTGTCTACTGTTAAGGCCCCCATACACCTGAACAATGTCTGGCCAATCCGCACAATCTCTGCTCGCCGTGCGACGGATTGTGTGCACATCATGAGTGATATCGGTATGATCCGCGGATCGAGAGGTCGGCCCTCAGATCAGGCGTGCTGCACGTCGGATCCATCAGCTTTCATTGCGGTTGTAAGCAGATCGTATGCGCTTTTAAAGCGCATACGTCATACGATCACCCGTTCGATCACACTTACCGCCTGCATACAATCAGATCGTATGCAGGTCGTTCAGGTGTATGGCCAGCTTTAGGGGGTAATCCTGGTTGACCCACAAAGCTGCAAATTTTGTTATCTAAACGTCGCCAAACGACCGTCCGCCACCCCACATTGCACGCCGATTTTCCTGCATAAACATCCATTCGCAGCCTTGCATGCGGAGGCAAAATCATGCGATGTTCGTCGCGCATCGAATGATTTCTGTACGTGAAGCGGGCAGGCTGACGTCCGCTGCCTGCCCCCAGCACCCGCATCATGGGCGCATTTCCATGGGAATGCCCATGAAACGCTGGGCGTTCCCATGGGCGACCCCTTGCCACCGCCCCTTGTTCTCACCAAGTCACTGCACATGTACATAAATGTTTATGCACACGCGCAGTCGCTCAACATCGCTCCCCTGTGCAAACACGCAGGGGAGCGACGTGACCGGAATCAGGGCCTTAGTGCGGTCACTTTGGATGCGTTGTTGGCTTAATAGAAATGCAAAAAGCATTTGTTATCCTTAGTAATTGGTAGACTGTAGCTACCTGTGTGTTATGTAGAGACCAATGCAGCGACCTCGGCCCCCTGCTAAGCGGTGTAGGTTAGCATGCGATGCACCAGCTATGTGTGCTGAGCGATTTGTGCTGCGAACAATGGTGATCCAACTATATTTATACTGCATGCAGGATATATCTAGCAAGGCACTGCGCGCGTCACCATCGCCGGAGGGTATACAAACGGAGCGATCCGCGCTTACATTCTAAGCGATGTAGTCAGATCGCTTAGAAATAGCCCCGGAATCTCCCCATGTGTGTGCTCCATTTAGTGTTCTACAATTACATTAAGAAGTTGAACGCTATAAAGTGACTATTTCAGAAAGCAACATTCATGCTAGGGTTCAAAACGGCTAAAGGCATAGAAACGATGAAATGGTTAAGTTGTCTTTCTTTAACTACTAGCTGCAGCAGTTCTGAATTCCAGTCCTCAAGTGACCCCAACAGGTCATGTTTTTAGGTGGTTTGTCTGTGGGAGCAGGTGGCATAACTACCAACTAATCCTAACCTGCCTGGTTACAGAAATCTAGCAATCCTGACCTGTTTGAGGATACCTGAGCTTCAACATTTAAAACTGCATCCCTTATTCACAGTCAGGAGACCAGCGGCTTATAATAAGTCTGACCAGATTTCTGCTGGTTGTCCATGAGAAGCCTTTTACAGATATAGAGGTGTTGCATCATGAAAGCTGTAACTGAAAGGAGGCATAGTTAATGTAATCATAAACCTGGCTCTAAACAATTTGTATTCTGTGTATAATTAACTCTTCCTTCTTTTCCCAGTTCGCGCGCTGGAGAAAGCAAAATCCAACTCCCGGCTTCAGTCAAATTACTCCTCATCTGACAGCAGCCTTTACAACAATCCCAACGGCAGCACCATATCCGCCTTCGACGGAGGATCCGACTCGAGCTCTGAGTCGGAAACTGAGGAACCCCAAAGTAGAAAGAAACTTCGGATGGAAGAAAGTTAAAGCAAAACAAAGCAATAAAAGCCAGCAGCCTGTACCAAGCTTAACATTTCCCCCCCTCCCCCATATCTCATGATTAGGCCCGGTTCTGATGTTTTAAGGACTTCATACTCTTTTTTTTTTTATTATTATCATTTGGCTATTGGACTGCATTTCTTTTCTATTCCCTCGTCCATTTTTTTTTTCTTCCTCTTTCCCCCAACTTTATTTAAATGTTTAGAAAACATCCACGTTTAAGGTGGATAGAAAGTGAAACAAAAACTGCACTTGGTGTGTTTTTCAGTTGCATGTTATTATCCATAATCCTGGTTTGCATTTGGCCTTTGTATGACCAGTAGCAACAAAAAGGTGAACAAAGCACCAAACCTGAAACAAACCTGAAACAAAAACATGCACACGTACTTGTGTATTATTATTATTACTGTTATTTTTATTTGTCATAATGATATATTTAAAACTCCTTTATAGCTGTTTTTGCAAAAAAAAAAGCTCTTCTCGGTGCCACATACAAATTCCAAATACTTGGTGCTGCACTTCTTCTGGGCTAAAACTTGGCATTACCGGCTTAGCAGCTATTTTTTTGTTTGGTTTTATTAAAAGCTTATTTTACATGTTAAGGATTGGAAACAAAAAAAGAAACGGGCAAAACTGCTTTCGTCACATTTGTTTACACATTGCATCAAGTGTCTGCAAAAACAGTTCTCCAATTAAATTGAGAGTGCACACGTAAAAATAGTGTCCACTTAGTCTGAAAACAGGGTTGTGATTTTATTGTGTTATTATTATTATTATTTTTCCCTATTTGCTTTTTCCAAAATGTGAATCGTGTTACTGCCAACCAGGATAGACTTTGCTGCATTCAAAGGATTCAGTCCTAGTAGACTAATGGAAACGGCATCACCAATGATAGTCAGGAACCCGCAGGGTGACGGAGTTCCCGATCAGGAAATGCTAGGGTTTCCTTGATTACCCTTCCTGATTTTAAATGTACGAATCTACTGCTGGGACGTGACCAACTTTCAAATTGAAAATTGACTGTATGTGTTGGGGTTTTCGTGTGTTCCTGTATGTATTTGCCAAATGAAGGTTATTCTTTGTCCGTGATATCTAGTTTTGTACATAATAAATATTTGCATCTACAGATCAAAAGAAGCATCACATTTAGCCCCAGTTTAAATGAAGCCGATTGAACAGAACACTCTTGTCTATTTAAAAAAAAAATCTAAACGTACTAAAATGAGCTTTCCCTGGAGATTTGCTTTTATTATCGTTTATTCCATTATAATCTGTTTTCCCATTTGAGAACCACAATTTGATGGAAGAAAATTGTGGTGGCTTCGGACTATTGGCGGCCTAGACTTTGCTTAGATGAGAACAATTGGCCATCCTTCGCTATCTAGTAAACCGCTTGTCTGTTGGGTTTGCTAAAATGCCCTACTCACCCTCATGACCGAATGGGCTGTTTCCACAAAGAATTTGACAATCTAATCCATTAACCTGACCATGATTAATTCCTATCCAATTAAACCGCTTTGTACAGCTAACCGGTGTTCCTCCTCATTTTCACCGCACTCCACACACCCTTCCATAAGAATTTTTTTTTGTCTTCTGCTGGCTTTCTGGAAGAATAAAGTACTTCGTATTGGTTTCAGGTTAATGTTTTCAGAGCACAATCTAGAGTGAGCAGGAAACTAGTCTGGCTGATCATTTAGCGAAGAATTTTTTATTTCTTTTTAAACTATGAGTAAATCCACCATTAAATATATACCGGGTGCGACAAATTATCGTACTGAAGTCGGCTTGAAAAATTTATTTGGCCTTTAGTGCATTCACTTTTTAAATCCGTTCTAATCTAGCATATAATGAAATTGGTGGCAGCTATATTACATTGTCCGAGTGGCATCTTGGTGTATAAGCGTCTTACAGGTGTGCATGCAGGAGAATTATTAGTTGACTGTAAACCTAGAGCAGCATTAGCCTACGTGTGTCTGTCTAACTGTTGAACGATCACTCAGCATATTGTGTCAGTGGCTGACGGCGCGGGAAATGCTGTACAATTACAGCTGGTGGACTAGAAGTTGGCCAGGTCAGTCATGTAGCTTATCCTGTATGTTGCAGTGTTGGTGAATAGATAAATTATCTAAATTGATCCTTTTTTTTTTTTTGGTTTGTTTTACTTTACATGATATGCCCAATGACTTTATAATACTTTTTATGTTTGTTTTATCCCATGGAAATAGTAAGTATATTGTACATAAGCCCAATGGCCATCTCAATTTAATGCTCACCTTTACTATAAAACTATAAATAAAATCTTATTTTATCCTTATAAGGCTGTCTTTCTTGTTTATTGCTCATCCTTAATTGAAATCCATGCTTCCTCCCTTAATGTCCACGTCACGACTTTTAGGGAGACATTCAATACCGGGTCACGACTGTCGGGCTGGCCCAACAGCTGTGACCTTGTCCTGTTCTCAGCCGGCTCTACTGGCAATCCGCAGGCCGGATTCAATGTCCCGAATGCCGAAAAGGGGCGTGGCCACGAGATATGGCTTTGGAACGTCAAGCTGCGGCCGGTATCTCGACAATCCACGGACGTTCTCGGCAGACCTGGCCCGACTGCTTCTAAAGTTGGGCCCATTCTGCCGAGATCTTTATTCAATGCTGCCGGGAAAGATAGCATTGAATAGGCACCAGCCGCTATTTCCCCCGTCGGGAATAGCAGCGGGAGGTTTTATACCCCCATAGTGTACCCAGGATAACAGAATGTTTATTCTGTGTGGTGTTATGGCATAGTGGCGGGACGGGTGAGGGTGTAGCCTCTATTTACATTTTGGCTTTGGTTCAGAGTTGCATGTAAAGTGGCTAGAATTGGGGCTTTATCACGGCAAACATGCTTTCGAGTCTCTGCTGGCTATTTAGTCCCATGGAAGTCATACAGATCTCCACTTTTTGTTAAGTTTATGTAACTGTGGTGGCAACGGGCATGTGTACTTGGATAGATGTGCAGTGGAGACAATTGAGGAAGCTTGCAGACATATTTTTCACCAACGATTGGGCTGGCGCAAACAAGTGCTGAGAATTACAGCTGCCCCCCAATCAGATTGTCAAGCACGTAATGTGGGTGCTTTGCGTGCAATTCTGAATCTGCACCTTTAAACTTTTTTTGAAGAAACCGGTGACTCTTCTGGTGTCGCTGAAGCCTGTGAGTGTGATCAGAAGATGACATCACACAGACGTGTGACTGCATTAACCAATCTGATTAATGAACCAGCCAGTATCATTTGGATTATTATTAGGCATGGGAGTAGTTTAGTGGGGCCTAATATTAAGTGATTTCTAACCAGCTGCTATAGGCTCAATGTAGGTTGGGCATAAGTTGCTCCAGAGATATGTGCCGAGGCAGATTTTGCACAACGCAACCTAAGCGCCTGCCTGGGGCCTAGCAGGTCCCAAGGGGCCCCATAAAGATATCCTGGCCAGCCAAAATGTTCCCAGAGGAGCATTGCACGACGGACACTGCTGTCATGACATCACATGGACCTGATCACACTGATGAAGTCCCTTTAATGTTCTTTGATAGGATAAAAAATATTTGGACACACAAAATGGTTTAATCTGCTTTATGTGGCCAGTCAGGTAACTTTACATGTGGCCTACTTCAAAAAGACCTAAACCCTGATTCAGAGATGTACGCAGAGCCGGCCCTAGCCTAAATGACGCCCTAGGCAAGATTTTGGCTGGTGCCCCCTAGCACCACCACTAGTTCCGCATCTGACCCCTGCTCCCCTTTCCCAGCACCATCAACCCTCATCATAGCAGTCATCATTTTGGTGCTCCTACCCGCAATATTTTAAATAGAAACAGTGCACACATTCGGTGCGCAGCCCAAACAGGGGTGTGTTCTTGCTGGGAAGGGGCATGGCCACACAATAGTATCCCCAATTAAAATTATGCCACACAGTAGTGCAAATTTATTCACATTGTATCATGCGATGTGTCCCTTATTCACATTACATCACATAGTAGTACCACTTTACCTTATGTACATTATTATTCACATTATACCCTTAGAAAAAAATCCTGAAAAAATAATGTATTTTAAGCACCTCCATGTCCACACTGCAACCCAGCACAAAGCAGTGTGCGCTGGGCAGAGGAGAAGAGCTGCAGCTGCTGCTGTCACTTAAAGGGAGGGGGCCCGGGGCCCCCACTGGGCCCTTCCTTCAGACTTTGGCCTGGATAAATTGTACACCCTACCCCTTTCTCTCTGCACCCCTGATAATACCACACCCATTTCTGGCGGAGAGCAACTAAACCAGGAGACCCAGAAAAGGAGAGGTGAGCGAAGTACAAAAATGAAACCCTTTTACCTGTAGACATATTTCTGTGTGTGAACCGGTGATTGCGAGAGTTGAGGAGCCAAGCCCCAACACTGCGCAGACACAGCATGCTGGAGCTGTAAGAATCGAAAAAAGTATTGTCCCCTTCTTGATAAAGTTGTCCTATTGAGGATATGCCCAAGGCATACCAACCCGAGCTACCCTTTAATTTGCGCAGTTCTTGAAAATTTAGATTATTACATAATGGAGAGCAAGGGTCTACAGTACAATTACCTATCAAAGCGGTAATACACTTGATATGTGATGGTTCCTATGTGTATGGCTTGCTACATATGAGAATCAGTGTGGATTTGCACCTGCCCAAAAGGCAGATTTTTGCTGCATATACAGTCATTGAGTTGAAGGATCACTATTCTCACATAGTCCATACTCCCATGTGCTCAGTCCTGGACCATGGGAAAATAACACGTAAAGAAGGTGTAAGCTCAATTCACCATCAGCCGCTAAGGTAGGGGTGCTAAACATGATGTCCTCCACCTGTTGCGGAACTTCACATCCGAACATGCTCTGCCACATTATTGCTATTGGGGATTACTAAAACTGTCAGGGCATGCTGGGATTTGTAGTTCCATAAATTCTGCAGGGCTGCATGTTGAGCGCCTCTGCCTTAATAGGCTGTATGTAATTTACACACAATGGGCCTAATTCAGACCTGATCACAGGACAAATTTGTTCTCAAAATGGGCAAAACCAGGCAGCACTGCAGGTGGGGCAGATGTAACATGTGCAGAGAGAGTTAGATTTGTGTGAGTTATTTTTTTTTCTGTGCAGGGTAAACACCGGCTACTTAATTTTTTTATACTGCAAACTTGATTTCAATTTGAACACACCCCACCCAAATCTAACTCTCTTTGCACATGTTGCCTCTGCCCCACCTGCAGTGCTGCCTGGTTTTGCCCATTTTGAGAATAAATTTGTGCTGTGATCAGGTCTGACATAAGCCTACAGCCTGGACATTATATACTCTTGTTGAGCCGGTTACTCGCAAACTTAAAGTACAACTTGGCCAACGTCCAAAGCTTTGCTACTTAATTTGGTGTACCTTCTTTTTTTTTCTATTTTGGATTTGTCTAAGTCAGGGCTGGGCAACACCGGCCCTCTAGATGTTAATGAACTACACATCCCAGGATGCTTTGCATTATTTTTGCTATGTGGCCATGCTGAAACTGATGCAAGGCATGCTGGTATGTGTAGTTCATCAACATCTGGAGGGCCGGTGTTGCCCAGCCCTGGTCTAAGTCCATCTTTGAGTGACTGAAACCTGAAAAAAGTGTGTTTAGTAATCCCCAACAAAAGCTGAAAGCAGGGCTGTCCATCTTTGCTATAACTGGTTAAGGGTACAGAAGCTCTTTCTAGACATAAATTGTCACAGTACAGTATATAGTGCCTCTAGGCTTCATATCCTAAGAAGATACCCAGAAGTATTACTTGCTGTGGCTGGCCTTACGCGTTCCAGCCTTGCAGTGTAACCATGATTATTTGTCTTGAGTTATCCTGGCACATAAGGAGAGAGGAAGAACTACTGTACTAATTGTAACTCAAGTTGAACCTATTTACACTTTGTTTATGGACCGAAAGATGCAAATAAAACACAGATACCAAGTTTCCAAAAGCTATTGAATGGCTGGTGGTGGCATTAACAAGGTGTGAGTACTGTTACATTAGTGTGTACTGCGCGTGAGTAATACATCATTCAAGAGTTTGTCATCACAAAAGGTATAAAGAAGTCTTCATGCAGACTGCTCATTTTTAAGTTAAATTGAGTTGAATCTTACTGGTATAGTTCTGCTTCAGTCCTGGGTGGTATTTTAGGTCAACACTATCATGTCGACATGCATCAGGTTGACATGTCACAATGTAGCATGTCGACATTGACCATGTCCGCTTGGGATACGGTCATTGGGTCGCCAGCATGATGGTCGATATGCATTTCGGTCAACATGGGATAGGTCGACAGGGTCATTGGGTCTACATGGGTTTTTTTTACTGTTTTTTGAGCCGACGTGCTGACAGGCGGTATTTCATGCCCTACCATCCACTAGGGCGTGGTGGGAGAATAAAATAGTGTGCCGAGCGTAGTGAGGCATCCTGCCCGAAGCATGGCGAGCGAACGTGGTGGTACGTTTCGGTGTTCATGTCGACAGGTGGTATTTCATGCCCTACCACCCACTAGGGTTCGGAGGGAGAATACAATAGTGTGCCGAACGTGGCAAGGCACCGTGCCCGAAGCACCGCACGTGCAGCGAGCCATGTGAGGGGACGCAGTGCTACGTTTTAGTGTTGACGTTCCGGTAAAAAAAAACATGACTACTTTTTCAATGTCATGTCGACCTAATGGTGTACATCTAATGCTTGTTCCTTTTACTCAGGGCTGGGCAATTGCGGCCCTCCAGATGTTGATGAACTACACATCCCAGCATGCCTTGCATCAGTTTCAGCATGGCTACATAGCAAAACTAATGCAAAGCATCCTGAGATGTGTAGTTCATCAACATCTGGAGGGCCGCAATTGCCCAGCCCTGCTTTTACTGGTGGTAGACCTCTGATAGAACAGTGGTTTCAGTGGGTATCATTATACCTTCCCATAGTAAATTACCTAAATCCCCTCTCATCTCCCCCACAGGACCCTAACCTCCCCAAGTACGGAACAGTTCCGGCAGCGCCTAAACCAGATTGCCGGCATTCTGAGTGTGTCAAAATAGTGCCTGTTGGCATGTTGAACCAAGTCAACATTCTAATGTCGGCGTAGTGACTGATAATGAGACTGAATAGTGCTTAGGTTCTAATTTTGCCTATTTTTGAGTAAATCACCAACATTTATTTGGATGGAACTGGGACAAGGGGTCTACAGCAAAAAGGTAGACATCCATTAGGTCGACATGCAAAAAGGTCAGCACAGGCATTGGGTTGACATGGGTTTTTTTCACTGTATTTTTACTGGAATGTCGACACAGTTTGAAGTGCACCGCATCCCCTTGCTGCGCTCGCCATACTTTTATTTATTGCTATTTTATTCTCCCACCACGCCCTAGTTGATGGTAGGGCATGAAATACCTCCTGTTGGCACGTCAGCTCAAAAACCAGTGAAAACCCCATGTCGACCTTTTGCCTGTCGACCTAGAAACTGTCAACCTAATGTCTCTGTCTGCCTTTTTGCATGTCGGCCATTTAGCTGTAGACCCGTTGTCCGGATCACATTTGGACATATTGAACATGTACTCAAAGCATTGTTACCGAATGGCTCATGTTATCAGGTGTCTGGTGAGAAGAGCAACCGACTGACCTGCGTGGATGTGTAAAGTAATGATTTTATGTATTGGTTTGTGACAAGCCTTCTGCCCTAATGCTAGGTGCAAAAGATACATCTACAAACAGGCAGATGTGCTCTTACAAAAAGAAAGACAAAGAGGCGCTAATCCACTTTGAATGAACACTGCATTAACTGTCCGATGCAATTTTTTGGCTTTTTTTTTTTAAGTTTAAAGTCATCTAATGGACACTAGGTACATCGCATCGCATCGCATCGCATCGCATCACACTGTACTACAAAAGAGATGCAATGCGATGTAGCACAAAAAGTACTGCCTGCACATACTGTTTTGTGCTATACAATATTGTCCCCGCAGGGACGCACATCACATCACATCCCTGCAGGAACATGGTGCGATTATAAGCACATGCGATGCATTTTGAACTTTAAAAGTAGCCAATTAGCAAGGAGCGTTTTCTCTTTCTGTCTGGACGGTGGCTTTCTCCTTGCAGTCCGCTGCACATTTTCATATTAGCGACCCATGTAGAGATGTCCTATATCTGTTACTTGGGGTGATATAGGTTTAAGATTATTTTAAATATCCAGTTTCCCTACTCCCGTGGCTTTGGATTAAGGATGTTACGTGTGTGTGTGTGTGTGTGTGTGTGTGTGTGTGTGTGTGTGTGTGTGTGTGTGTGTGTGTGTGTGTGTGAACATACTTATATTTTGTACCTGTTTTGTTTGCTGTATGAGCTAGCATGCATCTGATTTGTCTTTATATTTTGACATATTAAACCAGCACACATCGCTGCATACAAGAGATCCACCCGCTATATGTGCTGAGCGATCTGTGCTGAGTAGGGTTTTGCCTATGCTAATAGGTGAAACCCTGCGAACTATGCAGGATAGACAGTGCATGCACCCCTGCAGGCTATTGTTGGGGGCATACACATACCTTATTCTGATTGAGTCGGACGGCCGATGTTTGGTATTTGCGCATGTGCAGAGGCGTATCTGCGCATGTGCGAACGCCTCGCACATCCGAACACAGCGTGAGTTCCGTGCAGAAAATAATCAGTCAGAACCGTCTGAGCAGGGGGTGGAGAGGGGCGTGAAGGGCTGTTTGGGCTCATTACCATATGCATACGCCCCGCGTTTCATGGGCGTTCCCATGAAAACGCTGGGCATACGTATGGTAATGCGGCCGTGACGCATGTGTGGGGGGCGGACATATGACATAGCCGGATGCCAGCTGCCCGCCCATATCCCTGCTTTCATACGGAAACATGTCCGAGTGGTCTGGAGCACTCGGTGCTGCCTGACCGCTCGGTCCATCATTCGATGGTCGGCAACCATCGGAGGATGGGGGAGGTTCCCACAGATTTAGGAGGTGTTCACACGAAACATCCACTCGCGGTCCGTTCGCTCGGCGTCTTACCGCGTTCGGACGGTGTGAGCGATCCGTACGGTAGGCGAGGCTAAGAACACTCGGTTCCTGTACGAAAATACGCATCCGTCCAAGTCAACTAGAATAAGGGCCATAGTGGATCCATGCTTCATTTCTAAGCAATCTAGGCAGATCGCTTAAAGGCTCTACACACGGAGAGATTTGTGCCAGAGATTCCTAACGGGAGATTCCATTTCCCTTAAACTGAATCTCACAGATAATAAACCCACACAAAAAGAGATTTGTGCCAGAGATTCATAATGGGAGATGCAGCATGAGAGATTTCAAATCTCTCACAGAAAGTGTTTTGGGGAATAAAAAAGTCTTCAAATTTAAATAATGGGTTGGAATAGGGTGCCGGAAGGGATCCCGACACGCATTTACCCGACGTCGGGATCCCGACTGTCAAAACACCGACTCAACCCCCACAGAGGGAGAATAGAATAGGTGGCGAGCATAGCGAGCCACCGTGCCCGCAGTGTGGCGAGCATAGCGAGCCCACAAGGGGCTTTGTTGCGCTCGCCATGCTGTCTGGGTCCAGCCAGTCGGGATACCGATGTCGGGCTAATGACTGTCGGGATCCCGACTGTCGGACCCCTGTACCACACCCTTGGAATAGAGCCTGGTGGAGTGTCATCTTCTTTGTCTATAATAGAAAAATAATAAAATAATGTAAAAATGGCGTGACCTCCCCCCCCGGGGGACACAATGAATAGCGGTCGCCATAATTTGGGGACCAGCACCAGACTCCACTAGCAGGGGGTGTAATGCCATAGCCAGGGGACAGGCTTGATGGGGTCCCATGGCCAAAGCATTACCCACCCTAACTAGTCAGCCCAGGCTGGGAGTTTTTGGGGAGATGAGGACCCCCCAAATAAAGCGGTCCCCTCTCTTCAGGGCACCCCAGGCCTGGGCTGAAGCCCGGGGCTATCCTCTGCACCCCTGGACTCAGGGGCCCGTTTTCCTTTCACACTATGGAGGAGGCAGCGCTTTGAGCAGCGCTAGTTTAAGCACGGTCTCCACCCCTGCCCCAGATGACGCACCGACTTCCCGCCGCCCCCATGGATGACGCCAGCGAACCGGTAATAATGCCGGTTTGCCGAGGGGATGTGAACATCTCAAAATACAGGGTCGTGCCAGGACTGAACCGTTTCAAAGTCCCAGTGCGACTCTGCATTTTGCGATGTGAAAGCAGTATTAGATGTGAGTTCTGTTTCACATGGGATGTTGACATGGGCAACCAATCATAATCTACTTATTTCTTTAGCACCTTCTAGAACAGGCATGTGCAACCATGGCCCTCCAGCTGTTGTGAAACTACACATCCCAGCATGCCTTGCAATAGGTTTAACATTCCCTAATAGCAAAACTGTGGCAAAACCGTGGCAAGGCATAATGGGACTTTTCACAAAAGCTGGAGGGCCAAGGTTGAACATGCCTGTTCTAGAAGATAATAGATAGTATCTGATTGGTTAAATAGTTACATAGTTAAATAGTAGGTAAGGCTGAAAAAAGACTTGCGTCCATCTAGTTCAACCTGGTATAGATATCCATTGCTGATTTGGTAGGTTCTGGTATTTTACAGACAAATTTTATTTCTTATTTGTACCCATGGATGTTTTTCTCCAGTAAATGTTTGTCCAACTTTGCCTTGAACGCATTTAATGAGCCAGCCGTTACCACCTTTCTGGGAAGAGAGTTCCAGAGTTTGACTGTTCTGACCGTAAAGAAATTCTTTCTACTAGCTGAATGAAATCTTTTTTCTTCTAATCTATACTCATGCCCTCGCGTCCTAGATTCCTTTCTAGTAGAAAAGAGGGTGCGTGACAGTTCCTTATATTGGCCCTTGATATACTTGTACATGTTGAGCATGTCCCCCCTTAAACGTCTCTTTTCTAATGTAAATAGTCCCAAATTGCTTAATCTCTCCCCGTAGCTTAAATTCTCCATTCCCCTAATAAGCTTTGTTGCTCGCCTTTGGACTTTTTCTAATTCTATGATGTCCTTTTTATAGTGTGGGGCCCAGAACTGTACTCCGTACTCTAGGTGAGGTCTCACCAATGCTTTATATAGTGGCATAATTACCCTCGAGTCCCTAGTTTCCATTCCCCTCTTAATACAGAATTTTGTTGGCCTTTTTTGTAGCTACATTGCAATGGGCACTACATCCTAGTTTGCTGTCTATTTGGACTCCTAGATCCTTTTCAAGTATGGAATTACCCAGTTCCTCTCCGCTAAGATTGTAACTTGCACACTGGTTGTGTCTCCCAAGGTGCATAACCTTACATTTATCTACATTGAACCTCATCTTCCATTTTTTTGCCCACTCATCTAGAATTGCAAGATCATTTTGAAGCATGGTGACATCTTCTGATGATTTGATGACTTTGCTAAGTTTTGTATCGTCCGCAAAGATGGATACATTGCTGAGTAACCCTATCCCAATATCGTTAATAAAAATGTTAAACAAAATGGGCCCCAAAACCAAACCCTGGGGCACTCCACTTAGTACCGGTATCATATCTGATACAGCACCATTCACAACCACTCTTTGTTCTCTATTACATAGCCAATTCCCTACCCATCTGCAGATATTTTCACCCAATCCTAGGTTCTCCATTTTATTAATCAATCTCTTGTGTGGGACAGTATCAAATGCTTTAGCGAAATCTAGGAAAATCACATCCACAGCATTTCCATTATCGAGGTTTTTGCTAACCTCTTCATAGAACCCTAGTAGATTAGTTTGGCATGAACGATTTTTCACGAACCCATGTTGGTTAGCACTGATTAGATGGTGATGATCTAAATATTTCTGGATACCATCCCTTAAAAATCCTTCAAATAGTTTACCCACAATTGATGTTAAACTAACGGGTCTGTAATTAGTGGGATCTTTCTTTTTTCCTTTTTTGAATATTGGCACTACCTCTGCTATTCTCCAATCTTTTGGTACTATACCTGACGATAGTTACTTGCTAAAGATATAATGTAGGGGGGTAGCTAGTTCATCCCTTAATTCCATTAATACCCTCGGATGAATCCCATCTGGCCCTGGTGATTTATTTGTTTTGAGTTTGCTTAGCCTCAGTATTATTTCCTTCGGGGTGAAATCCGCAATGAGATCTGGCTTATGTGTCCCATTTGTGGTAAATGTTCGTTCCACAGTCTGCTCTCCCTTAGTAAATACTGATGAGAAGAACTCATTTAACAGTTTTGCTTTTCCCTTGTCCTCAGGAACACTTTTTCCACTAGTATCAGTTAGTGGGCCTATGTTTTCCTTAATTAAACGTTTACTATTTATGTATTTAAAAAACTTCTTTGGGTTGGTTTTGCTTTCAGTGGCTATGCACTCTTCATTTAATATTTTAGCTGCTTTGATTACCCCTTTACAAGTTTTGTTTGATTCTTTGTATTTTGCGAACGCCTCCTCATTCAAGTTATTTTTATAGAATTTAAAGGCTCTGGTTTTATTGTTGATAGCTGACCTTACTTCTTTGTCCAACCATGGTGGCTTTTTTTTTTGTTGAATTTACCTTTAGTTACTTTAGGAATGTATTCAATAATTAGTGAATCAAGCACCTTTTTTAGAGTATCCCACATTTCCTCTGCATTTTTTCACTCCATAACCGTTTCCCACCCAATTCCTGTTAGGGCTTCCCTGAATAATTCAAAGTTTGCTTTTCTAAAGTTTAGTATTTTTGCAGATCCTTTTTGATGTAATTTACTGAAGTTGATTTCCAGTGAAACCATATTGTGATCACTGTTCCCTAATAGCAACATCCCATGTGAAATGGAACTCCTATCTTAGTAAATTTCCCCCAGGGTGTCCAGAATGTAACATAGGGCCTTATTTACTGAAGCATTTCACTGACATCTACTGTTATGCCTGTTTTGTATTTCGAGCTGTAAAGACAATGGTGAAGCACTTTGAGTCCTATTGGGAGATAAGTGCTATATAAATATTATTATTATTATTATTATTATTATTATTATTATTATTATTATTATTTGTTGTTATTATTATTATTATAATTATTATTATTATTCTAGTTCACTCTTTCTGACAAAATCCTTCTTAGATGGACAAAACCATGTGCACTGCAGGGGGGCAGATGTAACTTGTGCAGATAGAATTAGATTTGGGTGAGTTATTTTGTTTCTGTGCAGGGAAAATACTGGCTGCTTTATTTCTACACTGCAATATAGATCTCACTTTGCAGTAAAACCCCACCCACTTCTAATTCTATCTGCGCAAGTAACATCTACCCCACCTGCAGTGCACATGCTTTTGTCCATCTAAGAAGGATTTTGTCAGAAAGAGTGAACTAGAATAATAGCTGGTGAGATTGAAAAAAATACACTAGTCCAGGCATGTCCAAACTATGGCCCTCCAGCTAATGTGAAACTGCAAGTCCCATCATGCCTTGCAACAGTTTTGCTATTAGGGAATGCTATTGCAAGGCATGCTGGGATGTGTCGTTTCACAACAGCCGGAGGGCCATAGTTTGGACATGCCTGCACTAGTCCATCAGGTTCAAATTATATCTGATCTCCTGTGGTGTTAATGACCCAGGTGAGGTTACTGTCTGTTCATTATAAATCAGAGTCCCCATGTATGCATTTATTTCATACTTAACCAGCACCAAACACCTTAAGTACACATGTGGCCTTTTAATTTTTCCGGCTTTTTGACACTTATATAAAAAATAAATTCTTAACTTGTTTTTTTTATTAACTGTTCAATAAAATATACAAAACAATTTTCATTATTATATATCTCTAAAATTATAAATTTTTCACAGAAGTGGTTAAAAAAAAATCAATCAATATTTTTATTTCTATGAATAAACAGTGTTAGAAAGCAATCAAATTACTAGAAAATAAATGTTTCTTTGTAAAAAAAAACCTCAGCATAAATGTATAAGTAAAGTCAATTTTTAAATGAAGCAAACATCAGACTGATAACAGCCTACTAGTGTTTTCGTTTCTGTCCTGAAGGCTCCTATCTCACGCCACTTTGGTAAGTTTAATATCTCCTGTGACTCTAAGGCTTGTCACTGTTCTGAGCTGCGAAACGCGATGTGTGAAGTCACAGAGTTGCTGTCCGTCCAAGAGAACCCGCATCTGCTCGTGTTCACATACAATTTCCATCTGTAAGAAAATAAAAAAACCTCTTGTGTATCATACAGCAGAAATATTTAAAAAGAATGAATACCACAAGGAATTCTATGCAAGCTGCTTTCTATGAGAACATTACACTACAAACTCCAGTAAACTGAAAGTAGTCGTCACTGGCACTTGTCCACATTAGATATAACACACCTCCCTACTGTACTTCCTGAGAACATGAAGCCTTGGTGAATTGTAAAATATTGTATAACAAATTTGATACATATAATAAAACTGAAGTATAGTTTAAAAACCAATCTGCAGGGCAATGCTGTAAGGCTATGTACACATTAGAACAGGGGTTCTCAAACTCGGTTCTCAGGATCCCACACAGTTCATGTTTTTCAGGTCACCCGGGAGGTTTGCAGGTGCATTCATTACTTATTGACACATTTTAAAAGTTCCACAGGTGGGGCTAATTACTTCACTTGTGATTCTGTGAGGAGACCTGCCGAACATGCACTGTGTGGGGTCCTGAGGACCGAGGTTGAGAACCTGTGCATTAGCATGATGGAATATGGTAAGATATTGTATGCAATTTCCCTTGCCATAATGTTACAGTGCAGCACACAGCTCCTATCACTAAGGAGGAGTCGGCACTTTGCTGTTTGCTCGCAGACCCCTAGTGATGCTACTGTCCCAGAGGTTGGCATATCACATCCAGTCCTATGCGAATCCTTAAACTTACTTCATGCAATGCCTTGAACCTCTGGAATTTATGCTGAAAGTCTGCAATTCAATTGCATCTCCATTATTGAATTTAAATCCATTGTGGGTACAGAGTAAAACAGACAATGTCAATAGATCAACATCAAAAGGTCAACATAAGCAAAATGTTGACATGGAAAAGGGTGATACATGAAAACATTGCAGTGGCGTAACTATAGCTCCGCAGACCGGGTGGTGGCTTGGAGGCGCTAGGTAAGTTTGGGCGTCGCGGGGTCTGTGGAATCTATTGCTGCTAATGGGGCCGCCGCTGCCAAATCTGTTGCTGCCGGCTTGCTGGGTTCAGTGGAGCTTCCTGTCTGCAGTCCCGTGCAAATGCCCCTCACAAAATGGCCGCGCCCTCACAGCAGACTTATTAAGGATGCTAGAGGAGGAGGCAGCCTCCTCTTGCATCCTAAATAACTGTCTGCTGTAAGGTGGCGGCCATTTTACAAGTGATATTTTAAATGTAAGAGGAGAAGCACCGGGACCGCAGACAGGAGGATCTGCTGGTCCTGGCGGGCCAGCAGTGGCAGATGCATTGGTGAGGGGGTAAGAGGAGGGGGGGCACAATGTGACGAACAGCTGCCACTTCTAGTCTTATGATTCTATTGTAGGGGAGGATGGAACGGTACAGACTGAACCCTGTAATCAGGACATAGGTGAGTGCTTAAATGTGTGTTTGTGAAATGGCTATGGCTAAGCAAGCAGCTGGCTGTGTCAGCTGGCTCACTCTGGTTTCTATACTAGAAAGTACTACAGAGAATGAGACATTACATCTGTACAGAGTAATTGATAGGTTGAAGATTATCTCTGGAAGGAGAAACCATGAACCCCTCTCACGGTTCGCATTTGCACAGCATATTAGGACAAGGGAACAATTGGGTCAAGGCTATACAATGCTTATTTAGGCCTGAATCAGAAAATGCGTCCCGATGGTTAGTGCTCTCAGGGATGCAGAACAAATTTGGATGCAGAGTGATTTCATTGGGTGTTCTGGGGAGGTAAAGGGACGTGGGCTTGTCGCCATACCTTCCGACATGACCCTCTCCAGGAGGGACACAATGCTCTGCTCCTGCACTTTCCTCCTAATGTATAATTGCCATCATCTGTTTGGAACAGGTTAATTAATAAGAAAGGTGCTTCAACAAAGGTGATGGCAATCATTAATTGGTACTGCTTTCCTAGCACGGTGCCCGTCTCATTGATTGTATGCTTTAAGTTTAAGGTACTTAAGGCATACAATCAACGCGATGGACCCGATTTTTTAATCTCATGGATCTTATGCATCCATAAGATGCATGAGTTCCATGAGATCCATGAGATGCATGAGATAAAAAAAATCGTGAGCCCCCAATAACCATTGTTAACGCCACCAGCACTATCAACGCCAACCCGAAGCGTGGCGAGCGGCGGCGGTACGCGTCCTCCGACCTTTTCATACCCCCACTATCCACGTCGGCGAGAAGCTGATTTTATATAGTGTGGGGAGCGCAGCGAGCCACAGAGCCTGAAGCGTGGCGAGGGGACGCGGACTACTTTACATGTATTCCGCATCCCCTCGCGGGGCTCGCTACGCTCGCCACGCTTCGGCCTCGGTGGCTCGCTGCGCTCGCCACACTATATAAAATCAACTCCACGCCGACGTGGATAGTGGGGGTATGAAAAGGTCGGAGGACGCGTACCGCCGCCCACATAAGATGCATGAGATGCTTGTGATATCTGCCCCACACATACAATCTAGATCGTGGGCGCCGTGCTAGGAAAGCAGTACCCATTAATTAAGAAGAATATAGAGCATTGTGTCCCTCCTGGAGAGGGTCATGTTGGGAGGTATGTGTCGCTGAGAGTGTCAGTGTCTACAGACATGGCAGTGCTGAATCCCGTAGGTCATGTTCAGACTGATAGTACACACTGAAGCCAAATGGGGTAAAAATTAAATTCCTCGGGGTAATGGACTGCCGAGACACAGCCGGGCATGTGTGTATAACACGCTTCCCTGCGTGATCCCTCAGGCCTCACCTCCAAGTCCGCCAGTTTCTTCAGTAGAGTCGACTAGTTGCTGCACCATCTCGGCAGTCTGTATTGCCGCTGCGGCGCTGAGTATATTGCCTGGTTATAGGCTCCTGTCAGGGTATACCCATCTCTAGTCTAAGGAAATCATTGTGCAGACTGTCACAGTAGATAAGGCACACTTTTTCTTCAAACTAATTGGTTTTGACAGGTCCACGCCCCTTTTATACAGTTTGTCCACGCCCCATTTATACAGTTTGATATCAAACTTGATAGATCGTATCACGTTTGATATCAAAGTGGTATAAATAATATTAACCCCCGTATTAAAATATAATTGGTTTGATACTGTAACTTCATACACTGATATTGGTTATGTGAAATAACACATATATAAAGTACGCTTAATGTTATCTTAATCAGCTGGTAGAATTTCTAAACATAATGCTAAAAAAGTTGTTAGAAAAATATGGTATACAACAGATATATAATTCGTAGAACTGTAGATCTTGTTTTATATCAAATTTGATTTGTGTAGGATGTCGCGCAACGCCGATCATCAAAACAGCCGGCTGAAAGCCAGTTATTATAACGTATTAAAGCCGGGGAGTTTTTGCGGCTTTGATAAATATTATAAAGCTTTGAAAAATAAATTTAAAAGATCCGATGTGAGAAAATGGTTACAAGAGCAAGACGCGTACACATTGCACAAACCGGCTAGAAAAAACTATAAAAGGAATATGATATGCGTATCGGATATAAATCAACAGTGGCAATGTGATTTGGTATAGCTCATAGATCTTTCACAGTGAATAATACAGGCAGATCATTACCAACTATAATAACACTTACCTTAGAACGAGCCAAAAGCGCTACAACGATGTGTCTGACCAACCGGGTATCAAAAATAAATAAAATAAAAATAAAAAGTTATATTCCACACGATAACTTCCACAGCATCTAAGGACCTTCTTGCTTTTAAAATAAATGAAATATCCGCGTACATAACAAAGAGGTCTGGGTATACATATGTTATGTATTTAAAGATACAGGAGCTAAAAAGTTATATTCCACACGATAACTTCCACAGCATCTAAGGACCTTCTTGCTTTTAAAATAAATGAAATATCCGCGTACATAACAAAGAGGTCTGGGTATACATATGTTATGCATTTAAAGATACAGAGCCATTCAGTCTGGGCCTGACATGTTGTAGGCATTTAAATTTAAAGACACACAGCGTGAGAAGTATAGTGTTACTTTTAGAAAGACATCAGATATGACGGATGATTGTAATTTTCAAAAGTAATTTTAAACACCGGATTCCATAGTCTTTGAAGACGTTGACATTTACGTATGACGCAATTAGCGTAGACAGCACAGCAGGGCTGGTAACAATTATATTCATTAGAAAGCACATACCTCTGAAAAAAACATTTTCACACGGCTAACCGTTTAATTAGTTTAGACAGTACAAAGAAAGGCCATGAAATCTTTGCAACAGAGCATGAGTGGCATCTAGTGGTCATGTATTGCAGTTGCAAGCAAGTTCCAGACGGAGCTAGAGACTACAGAATTAACTTATATATATACTGTATTATATTTAACTGAACATTATCAATGCTGATAAATAAAGGCTTTATATAAAGTATATATATATATATATATATATATATATATATATATATATATATATATATATATAGCTATATACAGTATATATATATATATATATATACAGTATATATAAATATATATATATGTAATGTGATGGTATCATTATATTATGTGATGAATAAAATATGGATAAAATGCTATATTATTTAAATCAGATATATATATATATATATATATATCTCTCAATCAAATTACACAGGGGTGGTGGATAAGGTATATATTTTAAATTAAAAAGCATACACATGTATATATAGGTCTTATGTAGGCTGTTGATGTTGAAACATATCTGTCATTTATTTAATAATAAGGATAAGTATTTTATACATCACATTTTTGGTTTTATTTTATCAAGCAATATATCCTGAAAACAGCTGTGTTTCGGGTAATATGCTATATATTTGTTATGCCAGTCTTTAACTTTGGAACACAACTCATGAATATTCAAATGAAACAAATGCAACACAGATGTGCTAACTGACTGATGTGTATATATATGTCATCCATGAGGAACCAGTCCACACATTTTGAAGGCAGAGAACTTGAAAACTTTTGTCCACACACTGTTCAGAGAATACTTGAAGATTTTGTTCCCAGAGGGTAAGTCTAATTTAATTTTCTAAATAAATATATATATATATATATAGTTGCTGCTGCATGCATTGTATTGTAATGTATTAGGAGTACATGCTGGCATACTGGATGCTTGTGGTTAATCATTTATTTAGGAAGTGGTTAGTGTATTGTGGTCTGTACATTATACATATTGCTTTTAAAAATACTTTAAACAATCTTAAAATATAGTTTGCTGCTGCATGCATTGTATTGTAATGTATTAGGAGTACATGCTGGCATACTGGATGCTTGTGGTTAATCATTTATTTAGGAAGTGGTTAGTGTATTGTGGTCTGTACATTATACATATTGCTTTTAAAAATACTTTAAACAATCTTAAAATATAGTTTGCTGCTGCATGCATTGTATTGTAATGTATCGGGAGTACATGCTGGCATACTGGATGCTTGTGGTTAATCATTTATTTAGGAAGTGGTTAGTGTATTGTGGTCTGTACATTATACATATTGCTTTTAAAAATACTTTAAACAATCTTAAAATATAGTTTGCTGCGGCATGCATTGTATTGTAATGTATTGGGAGTACATGCTGGCATACTGGATGCTTGTGGTTAATCATTTATTTAGGAAGTGGTTAGTGTATTGTGGTCTGTACATTATACATATTGCTTTTAAAAATACTTTAAACAATCTTAAAATATAGTTTGCTGCGGCATGCATTGTATTGTAATGTATTGGGAGAACATGCTGGCATACTGGCTGCTTGTAGTTAAACATTTATTTAGGAAAGAAAAATATTGAGCCTATGGTACTTTAACTGCCCATTTGCATGTGCAGTGATTAGTGTATCGTGGTCTGTACATTATACATATTGCTTTTAAAAATACAGTATATTGTGTTATTACAATTTACAGGTCGTTAATGTTAGTCATCGCAGATTACGGTATTACGGCTTTGATATTTATAAAAAGCTTCATTTTAATATTGTATCATTGTATTATACATAATGATTTTAAATTTTATGCGATTTTGTGCACGCAAATTCTTTTATGATTGCTGAATGATGTATGTTGTTATCAACAGTGACATCTAGTGGTTGTTGCAGAAATTGACTTTGAACTTAAGCTATCAACAAAACACCAACATGCAGGTGTGTATATGATATTTACAATAGTTTAACAATATCTTATTGTATTGTTATTTCAACTTATTATTATTTATTACAGAGAAAGGAATACAAAACCATTAATGCAAATAAAATAAGTCTCAGAGATTTTCAAGATTTACCCAGCTTCCAACAGCAGTCAAATGAGCAGACAAATACATGTAAGTTTACAGACCAAAGACACATTGTTGTTGCTAGGGGCATGATTTGTTAAGGCACAGGGGCTATTGACAGGTTTTATAAATGTTACGTTGTTGGTGTTAATTATTATTACAAGGCTCAGTTGTGTTAGTCACAGGATCTGTTAAGACAAGCGCCCTATTGGTATAAATGTTACACGTGTTGATTGTATTTTTCGTTCTACAAAATTGTTGTGTTAATTTTTATTTTATTTTTTATGTATATATTATTTTTTATTAAATTGTTAATCCCATAAATCAGTTTCAGATGTCACAAATGACGCATCTGAAGTTGGATCATATGGTTCGGATTTCACAGTCGGTCCGGATCTGACGACATTCGAAAACCCATACGCAGCATACTCTGATTTGTCCGAATCGCAAAAATGTAGGTGATCATAAGCCGTCAAAAAAAAATGTGATGTATGTTAAAAAAAATGTGATATATTATTATTTCCAAAAATATGTCTCTCTCTCTCTCTCTCTCTCTCTCTCTCTCACGCTATCTCGCGCGAACTCTCACGTTCTCACTCATATATATATATATATATATATATATATATATATATATATATATATATCCTGTTATATTCATTTTTATACCGCCTGTGATATTAATGTGTTATTTGTTCTCTGTTAGTATCGCCGATTATGTCGAAATCTGATGCAGAACACATAATGGATGATCTCTGGAATTTACCATCGGCAAAACACTATAAACAGCTATACCAGACCCCGGCTATACAAGGTGAATTTTGACGATTGGCTAGCGGTGTTTTTATAATGTGTTTTTGTGTTAAATGTTGCATATCGTCGCAAAATCATGAATAGTGTCCACAGGAGTTGTTGTTATCATGACTTAAATGACGGTTTTTTTTTTTTTTTTTTTTCTCAAGTCGGCGAATGTGTCGTTAATTGATAATATATGTATTACAGATGACATAGCTAGCCGGTATGAACCTACGGTACCTAGGGCCGATACGTGTGAAGCGGGACCATCCGGATACAGAGAACCGACATCGGATGTTGGATCAAACGCCAAACAACCCAACAGCGCATTGGCTAAAGGAGCAAAAAGAGCCCAGATCAGCGATCAAGCTTTCTGGTCATTGTTTAAAGGAACCATGCCGGCGCAAACCTTTGACAAATACCCGTGTATGTTTATTTATTTGGTTTCTTATATAGCACAACATTTACCACTGTTCTTTACAAATGGAAACCACAGGTATTAAACAGACTGTGTAGATGAAAACCGACATGGATGGGTTGGGTGTTTTGGGAGGCGGGTCTGAAGGTGTTATAAAGCGGTTGTCTTAGTGTCCGCGAATGTGTAACTAAAACGTTGTTATTTTTTATTTACAGCGGATCCGCGACGATTCGCAAAAATGATAGCCGCGGCCGGGGTTGCTCAACCACTCAATGCTGAAATGGATGGGGGTGAATCAGCTAAAACGGTGATCGACCCACAACTTCAAGAAGATGTATCAAGGGCCGAGATCATGGCCACCGAGCGCGACGATTTCAAGCCAAGCAAGCGGAGAATTACAAAAAGTCGAGCCGGTCAAGAAAACAAGGCCGATTTATCAGACCTTAAAAGAAGATTGAAATATTCGGAAGGTAGGCCCGTGAGAAAAAGAATTGCATTACAAACCGTGCCAACCGTGAGTAATGTGGATTACCCGCACGCATTTACAACACCTGCAACACCTACTGAATCCGACATTGACATTGCCTGTAATACAAAGACTGTGAAGACTCGTAAAACTTTACGACTGTCAAGAGAGAGATACACGCCGCTGACGGATGATGATGTCATCGTAATTTCAGACACGCAGGAACATCATACTGCAGAAACGCAAAGCGTGGTCAGTAACACGCCTGCAGCTACATTATCCGCTAATGATGAGGACTTAAATGGGCAAACATTTTTTATCACCCCTAGTGAAGAGTCAGTCTCAGATACACCACAGAATGATGATGAGGCTGTAACATCTGTAGCCGGAATCCCTGATAAAGTAATGGGTGATGATTACACAAAACTACCCAGTGTTTTTACCACGGTCGGCGAGGCAACCGCATCGGGCGGTGCGGATGCCCCGCCGACCGTGGTATCGACAGACATAGTTGATGGGGTTCAGAATGTGGAACAATTAGGACAAGATGCGGAAATACAACACTACGCGGTCATGGGGAGGATGCGTGAGCATATAGGGTACATGCGTAGAAATGTCAATACCATGTTGAACCGTATAAAAGATGAGCTTTATGGTTCAAAAAAGAAGCCAGAGATCATTAAAGAACTTGTAGAAATGTACATGAATGTAACATCAAATCATATATCAGAGACCGTGAGGACTAGGGATTTTATTAAAGCGAACATGTATCATTTTGCCGAGATAATTGAAACGGATCCGTGACTAGGCATGGTGGGTTATGGGTTGAAACGTAATTTACATGTGTGTAAAAAAGCCCCAAGAATTAAAGCAAATGTACCGTGCAAAATCTCACACTTATTTCGCCGTTCGAAAATAAAACAGGCTTTAAAATGCATATACAGGCTGAGAAAGCGTAAACAACACAGGGGGCGATGCACAACCCCAACCCCAGGTGCACAGGCTGACAAATCACCGGACCAACCATTACCGGGTGGCGCACCCCCATCTATGTCATTATGCATGGGCGTTGCGGGGTGTTCAACATTGTCAGGTGACGCAGCGTCACCCGGTAATGGTTGGTCCGGTGATTTGTCAGCCTGTGCACCTGGGGTTGGGGTTGTGCATCGCCCCCTGTGTTGTTTACGCTTTCTCAGCCTGTATATGCATTTTAAAGCCTGTTTTATTTTCGAACGGCGAAATAAGTGTGAGATTTTGCACGGTACATTTGCTTTAATTCTTGGGGCTTTTTTACACACATGTAAATTACGTTTCAACCCATAACCCACCATGCCTAGTCACGGATCCGTTTCAATTATCTCGGCAAAATGATACATGTTCGCTTTAATAAAATCCCTAGTCCTCACGGTCTCTGATATATGATTTGATGTTACATTCATGTACATTTCTACAAGTTCTTTAATGATCTCTGGCTTCTTTTTTGAACCATAAAGCTCATCTTTTATACGGTTCAACATGGTATTGACATTTCTACGCATGTACCCTATATGCTCACGCATCCTCCCCATGACCGCGTAGTATTGTATTTCCGCATCTTGTCCTAATTGTTCCACATTCTGAACCCCATCAACTATGTCTGTCGATACCACGGTCGGCGGGGCATCCGCACCGCCCGATGCGGTTGCCTCGCCGACCGTGGTAAAAACACTGGGTAGTTTTGTGTAATCATCACCCATTACTTTATCAGGGATTCCGGCTACAGATGTTACAGCCTCATCATCATTCTGTGGTGTATCTGAGACTGACTCTTCACTAGGGGTGATAAAAAATGTTTGCCCATTTAAGTCCTCATCATTAGCGGATAATGTAGCTGCAGGCGTGTTACTGACCACGCTTTGCGTTTCTGCAGTATGATGTTCCTGCGTGTCTGAAATTACGATGACATCATCATCCGTCAGCGGCGTGTATCTCTCTCTTGACAGTCGTAAAGTTTTACGAGTCTTCACAGTCTTTGTATTACAGGCAATGTCAATGTCGGATTCAGTAGGTGTTGCAGGTGTTGTAAATGCGTGCGGGTAATCCACATTACTCACGGTTGGCACGGTTTGTAATGCAATTCTTTTTCTCACGGGCCTACCTTCCGAATATTTCAATCTTCTTTTAAGGTCTGATAAATCGGCCTTGTTTTCTTGACCGGCTCGACTTTTTGTAATTCTCCGCTTGCTTGGCTTGAAATCGTCGCGCTCGGTGGCCATGATCTCGGCCCTTGATACATCTTCTTGAAGTTGTGGGTCGATCACCGTTTTAGCTGATTCACCCCCATCCATTTCAGAATTGAGTGGTTGAGCAACCCCGGCCGCGGCTATCATTTTTGCGAATCGTCGCGGATCCGCTGTAAATAAAAAATAACAACGTTTTAGTTACACATTCGCGGACACTAAGACAACCGCTTTATAACACCTTCAGACCCGCCTCCCAAAACACCCAACCCATCCATGTCGGTTTTCATCTACACAGTCTGTTTAATACCTGTGGTTTCCATTTGTAAAGAACAGTGGTAAATGTTGTGCTATATAAGAAACCAAATAAATAAACATACACGGGTATTTGTCAAAGGTTTGCGCCGGCATGGTTCCTTTAAACAATGACCAGAAAGCTTGATCGCTGATCTGGGCTCTTTTTGCTCCTTTAGCCAATGCGCTGTTGGGTTGTTTGGCGTTTGATCCAACATCCGATGTCGGTTCTCTGTATCCGGATGGTCCCGCTTCACACGTATCGGCCCTAGGTACCGTAGGTTCATACCGGCTAGCTATGTCATCTGTAATACATATATTATCAATTAACGACACATTCGCCGACTTGAGAAAAAAAAAAAAAAACCGTCATTTAAGTCATGATAACAACAACTCCTGTGGACACTATTCATGATTTTGCGACGATATGCAACATTTAACACAAAAACACATTATAAAAACACCGCTAGCCAATCGTCAAAATTCACCTTGTATAGCCGGGGTCTGGTATAGCTGTTTATAGTGTTTTGCCGATGGTAAATTCCAGAGATCATCCATTATGTGTTCTGCATCAGATTTCGACATAATCGGCGATACTAACAGAGAACAAATAACACATTAATATCACAGGCGGTATAAAAATGAATATAACAGGATATATATATATATATATATATATATATATATATATGAGTGAGAACGTGAGAGTTCGCGCGAGATAGCGTGAGAGAGAGAGAGAGAGAGAGAGAGAGAGAGAGAGAGAGAGAGACATATTTTTGGAAATAATAATATATCACATTTTTTTTAACATACATCACATTTTTTTTTGACGGCTTATGATCACCTACATTTTTGCGATTCGGACAAATCAGAGTATGCTGCGTATGGGTTTTCGAATGTCGTCAGATCCGGACCGACTGTGAAATCCGAACCATATGATCCAACTTCAGATGCGTCATTTGTGACATCTGAAACTGATTTATGGGATTAACAATTTAATAAAAAATAATATATACATAAAAAATAAAATAAAAATTAACACAACAATTTTGTAGAACAAAAATACAATCAACACGTGTAACATTTATACCAATAGGGCGCTTGTCTTAACAGATCCTGTGACTAACACAACTGAGCCTTGTAATAATAATTAACACCAACAACGTAACATTTATAAAACCTGTCAATAGCCCCTGTGCCTTAACAAATCATGCCCCTAGCAACAACAATGTGTCTTTGGTCTGTAAACTTACATGTATTTGTCTGCTCATTTGACTGCTGTTGGAAGCTGGGTAAATCTTGAAAATCTCTGAGACTTATTTTATTTGCATTAATGGTTTTGTATTCCTTTCTCTGTAATAAATAATAATAAGTTGAAATAACAATACAATAAGATATTGTTAAACTATTGTAAATATCATATACACACCTGCATGTTGGTGTTTTGTTGATAGCTTAAGTTCAAAGTCAATTTCTGCAACAACCACTAGATGTCACTGTTGATAACAACATACATCATTCAGCAATCATAAAAGAATTTGCGTGCACAAAATCGCATAAAATTTAAAATCATTATGTATAATACAATGATACAATATTAAAATGAAGCTATTTATAAATATCAAAGCCGTAATACCGTAATCTGCGATGACTAACATTAACGACCTGTAAATTGTAATAACACAATATACTGTATTTTTAAAAGCAATATGTATAATGTACAGACCACGATACACTAATCACTGCACATGCAAATGGACAGTTAAAGTACCATAGGCTCAATATTTTTCTTTCCTAAATAAATGTTTAACTACAAGCAGCCAGTATGCCAGCATGTTCTCCCAATACATTACAATACAATGCATGCCGCAGCAAACTATATTTTAAGATTGTTTAAAGTATTTTTAAAAGCAATATGTATAATGTACAGACCACAATACACTAACCACTTCCTAAATAAATGATTAACCACAAGCATCCAGTATGCCAGCATGTACTCCCAATACATTACAATACAATGCATGCCGCAGCAAACTATATTTTAAGATTGTTTAAAGTATTTTTAAAAGCAATATGTATAATGTACAGACCACAATACACTAACCACTTCCTAAATAAATGATTAACCACAAGCATCCAGTATGCCAGCATGTACTCCCGATACATTACAATACAATGCATGCAGCAGCAAACTATATTTTAAGATTGTTTAAAGTATTTTTAAAAGCAATATGTATAATGTACAGACCACAATACACTAACCACTTCCTAAATAAATGATTAACCACAAGCATCCAGTATGCCAGCATGTACTCCTAATACATTACAATACAATGCATGCAGCAGCAAACTATATTTTAAGATTGTTTAAAGTATTTTTAAAAGCAATATGTATAATGTACAGACCACAATACACTAACCACTTCCTAAATAAATGATTAACCACAAGCATCCAGTATGCCAGCATGTACTCCTAATACATTACAATACAATGCATGCAGCAGCAACTATATATATATATATATATTTATTTAGAAAATTAAATTAGACTTACCCTCTGGGAACAAAATCTTCAAGTATTCTCTGAACAGTGTGTGGACAAAAGTTTTCAAGTTCTCTGCCTTCAAAATGTGTGGACTGGTTCCTCATGGATGACATATATATACACATCAGTCAGTTAGCACATCTGTGTTGCATTTGTTTCATTTGAATATTCATGAGTTGTGTTCCAAAGTTAAAGACTGGCATAACAAATATATAGCATATTACCCGAAACACAGCTGTTTTCAGGATATATTGCTTGATAAAATAAAACCAAAAATGTGATGTATAAAATACTTATCCTTATTATTAAATAAATGACAGATATGTTTCAACATCAACAGCCTACATAAGACCTATATATACATGTGTATGCTTTTTAATTTAAAATATATACCTTATCCACCACCCCTGTGTAATTTGATTGAGATATATATATATATATATATATATATCTGATTTAAATAATATAGCATTTTATCCATATTTTATTCATCACATAATATAATGATACCATCACATTACACATATATATATTTATATATAATATATATATATATATATATATATATATATATACTGTATATAGCTATATATATATATATATATATATATACTTTATATAAAGCCTTTATTTATCAGCATTGATAATGTTCAGTTAAATATAATACAGTATATATATAAGTTAATTCTGTAGTCTCTAGCTCCGTCTGGAACTTGCTTGCAACTGCAATACATGACCACTAGATGCCACTCATGCTCTGTTGCAAAGATTTCATGGCCTTTCTTTGTACTGTCTAAACTAATTAAACGGTTAGCCGTGTGAAAATGTTTTTTTCAGAGGTATGTGCTTTCTAATGAATATAATTGTTACCAGCCCTGCTGTGCTGTCTACGCTAATTGCGTCATACGTAAATGTCAACGTCTTCAAAGACTATGGAATCCGGTGTTTAAAATTACTTTTGAAAATTACAATCATCCGTCATATCTGATGTCTTTCTAAAAGTAACACTATACTTCTCACGCTGTGTGTCTTTAAATTTAAATGCCTACAACATGTCAGGCCCAGACTGAATGGCTCTGTATCTTTAAATGCATAACATATGTATACCCAGACCTCTTTGTTATGTACGCGGATATTTCATTTATTTTAAAAGCAAGAAGGTCCTTAGATGCTGTGGAAGTTATCGTGTGGAATATAACTTTTTAGCTCCTGTATCTTTAAATACATAACATATGTATACCCAGACCTCTTTGTTATGTACGCGGATATTTCATTTATTTTAAAAGCAAGAAGGTCCTTAGATGCTGTGGAAGTTATCGTGTGGAATATAACTTTTTATTTTTATTTTATTTATTTTTGATACCCGGTTGGTCAGACACATCGTTGTAGCGCTTTTGGCTCGTTCTAAGGTAAGTGTTATTATAGTTGGTAATGATCTGCCTGTATTATTCACTGTGAAAGATCTATGAGCTATACCAAATCACATTGCCACTGTTGATTTATATCCGATACGCATATCATATTCCTTTTATAGTTTTTTCTAGCCGGTTTGTGCAATGTGTACGCGTCTTGCTCTTGTAACCATTTTCTCACATCGGATCTTTTAAATTTATTTTTCAAAGCTTTATAATATTTATCAAAGCCGCAAAAACTCCCCGGCTTTAATACGTTATAATAACTGGCTTTCAGCCGGCTGTTTTGATGATCGGCGTTGCGCGACATCCTACACAAATCAAATTTGATATAAAACAAGATCTACAGTTCTACGAATTATATATCTGTTGTATACCATATTTTTCTAACAACTTTTTTAGCATTATGTTTAGAAATTCTACCAGCTGATTAAGATAACATTAAGCGTACTTTATATATGTGTTATTTCACATAACCAATATCAGTGTATGAAGTTACAGTATCAAACCAATTATATTTTAATACGGGGGTTAATATTATTTATACCACTTTGATATCAAACGTGATACGATCTATCAAGTTTGATATCAAACTGTATAAATGGGGCGTGGACAAACTGTATAAAAGGGGCGTGGACCTGTCAAAACCAATTAGTTTGAAGAAAAAGTGTGCCTTATCTACTTGTCACTATATCATCTTGTAATACTGACACTAATAGTTGCCTGGACGTCACATTATCAATGACTATACCACAGCCTGGCAGCCATTGATGATGATAATTACCATGGATGACTGTGTATGTTACAGTGTATATTACAATTATTCGATTTCCTTTCTTATAAATCAAGGGGTAACGCCAGCGTATCTAAATATATTTTTGGGTAAAAATGTTCCCTGACCCCTGGTTTACTTAGTAACCACCCTTAAGTCCTCCAACCTCACTCCTTTCACCTGATATTTAGGTCTCAAACATTTTCCATTAACTTTTTTCAGTTATATTCCACATACATATTTGGAATACTGACAAAGAAACTAGTTTCTAAAGCAATTATACTTCATTATATGCTAGAATATCATTAAGTACTAGGGGCCAGATGCACTAAGCTTCAAAAGTGATAAAATGGACAGTGATAAACAACCAACCAATCAACTCCTGGCTGCTACTGTACATGTTACAGGCTGGGTTTGCAAAATGTCAGTCAGGAACTGATTGGCTGGCTGTGTATCACTCTCCATTTTATCACTTTTGAAGTTTAGTGCATCTGGCCCTAGGTGAGAAGCGTGGCATTAAGCAGTAATTAATACACTCACATACTCATGGTATCATAAAATAAGTGTGTTCCAGATGGAAAACCGGTATACGTTACAATATTACATTGCGCCGGCCACTATTCAATGTTTTGGGGGAACCCTCGCTGTCAGTTGACGGTGAGGATTCCCCCAAACAGTGAGGTTCGCGGGTAATGCAGGGAGCCCGCTGCATTTAGCCGTAAGCTTCGCTGTTTTGGCGGCCGCACACGCCATTTCCACATCACTGTAAAAACCCAGCGAGTTGGAAACAGCGTATGCAGGAGGGTCAGTTAAATACTGACCGTGAGAGCTGTCATAGCTCGCAAAAAGCATTGAATATACCCCATAATGTAGCACAATGTTGAACAGGTGTGGTACATAATGGCCCTTATTCAGATTTGATCGCAGTACAAATTTGTTCTCAAAATGGGCAAAACCATGTGCACTGCAGGTCGACATCCTGACCATTTGAACATTCAGAATGTTGACATTGGCCCTTATTCAGATCTGAGCTCAAATTTGTTCTCAAAATGGGCAAAACCACGTGCACTGCAGGTGGGGCAGATGTAACATATATAGAGAGAGTTAGGTTTGTGTGAGTTATTTTGGTTCTGTGCAGGGTAAATACTGGCTGCAATATTTTTACACTGCAATTTAGATTTCAGTTTCAACACACCCCACCCAAATTTAATTCTCTATGCACATGTTACATCTGCCCCACCTGCAGTGCATATGGTTTTGCCCATTTTGAGAACAAATTTGTACTGAGCTCAGATCTGAATAAGGGCCAATGTCAACATTCTGAATCTTCAAATGGTCAGGATGTCGACAGCATGCAGCATGTCAACATAGTGGGGTATTCAGGGGCAGATGTATGACCGGGCATTATGGGGGAGAAGGGTTACCAGCGCACGTTATGCGCACTGATACGGCTTCTCCCCTATGTATGAAGGAGCTATGCGCCCCTGTCCATATTGGCGCTGCTATCTAAATGATAGCAGGACGAATGTATGAACGTCAGCATCGCTGACCGTTCCGCCCGATGCTGGTTTTGGCTTCGCCAGCAGCAGGCTGGCAAAGCCCTATCTCAACAGCAGGGACATCGATTGTCCCTGCTGTTGGCTCTGGGCTGTGCTGGGGATCTTGCGTGAGTAGCGAGATCCCACGCATGCCCAGTCCAGGCGGCCGGGGGGAAGGAGACGGCGCATCAGTGTAAACTGATGCGCTATCTCCAGGAGGGGACATCGCCGGAAAGGGGAGTTAGCACTCCCCCACTTCGGCATACAAGATGTTAATACATCTTGACGGTCTACCCTCCTGCTTCGCCTCGCTAATGAGGCGAAGCAGGAAGTATTATAGCGGCACTTATCGCGCCGCTATAAAACATCTGCCCCTCAGTCTTGATTGCGACTGTCGTAATGTTTCCGACAGTCGGAATATTGGCTCACATTGAAAACCTCCCATAATGTTTTCAGTTGATTTTATCTCTAATGTTAAAATGTACTGTTGACATTCCCAACAAAATGTCTGCATACCTTTAGGCCAATGGTTCCTAAACTGTGTGCCGTGGACCTATTGTGTGTCGACATTTAAGCCCTGTCGATCTTTTGACTGTCGATCATTAGTGGTCGACCATATGACTGTCTATGATGAGTCTTTTTACACCAGTCCGGATACCAGTATATAGGACTCTGCACCCAAACAACATATAGATACAGGGCCGGACTGGCCATCTGGCACTTCTGGCAAATGCCAGAGGGGCCGATGGCCAGGTGGGCCGATTTCTTCTTGCAAGGTGGAGGCTCGGCCTCCCAGTCGGCGCACAGAGTGAGCCGCTGGACTCGTGGCGGGTGCGGCAGCTCTTTCTGTGCCCCACTGAAGACAGGAGAGAGGGGGGCATCACATGCCACTATACCTCTCTCTCCTGCAAGCAGGAGAGGCAGCGTGCGACAGCGTGGTGCATGTGTGCGCGTGCGTGCCCAGCGTGTGCACGTGCGTGACAAAGGACGCATGCGTGCACAGATGCCAGGGCCGTTCCATTGGCCCAGTCCGTCGCTGTATAGATACAATTTAGAACATGACTTTACCTTAAAGTCGTCTCCAGCTGTGAAAGGGAAGAACTGGATATTATTTTCCTCTGCACCCCATGTTCCTGCAAACTTAGCGTTTCGGACTATGGATTTATCTTGAAAGTTGACTATCAGCAAAAAAGCAACATCCTCATCTGTATCATTAGGACTGCACAGGAAACTGATGGTAAAGCTGAATGGAAAAATTCATCAAATTATTTTATAATCATTAATCCACCTAATTATCTGACATGACTGAGTGCTGCCTATATTGTATGAATTTCAAAGATGATTGTAAGTTAAAGATATAGGGGTATATATTTAATTAGAGTCGGATCCATTCCGACATGTATTTGTCTGAATGGATCCGACAATCCCTATTCAATGATCAGCCAAATCCGACAGTTGGATTTGTCCGTTCCCGGTGTCCCGTCCTGCTGCTGCTGTCATTAGCTCCCTATGAGATCACATGGAGCTTCTGAAGGGAGCCGCACTCAGGCGTGTAGCTGCCTGCCGACCGGGGACCACTATTATGAGAGAGGAGCCTGGACGGGGGAGCGTCCGTCAGAGAGGAGAGTGTGTTCCCTCATCCGTGGCTCCGGCTGCCACCACCGGTAAGCACTCTCCCTCCATCACCCCGCTCCCCTGTCTGATCTCAATGCAACTTTTTTTTAAAGTCGGATTGAGATTGTCGGATTGGTCTGCATTTCAGACAAAAGCACGTGGATCCGCGGCTATTCTGCCGATCCACGTGTTTTCCGACAAGACGGGAATTCACGACTTGTTGGAATTAAACAGCACTTATTGAATAGGTCGGAAACCCTTCTATCCTAAATCAGTCAGAAACTGCCGTCTTTCCGACAAAACTGCAGTTTCGACTCTAATTGACTATACCCCATAAGGTTCTCATTTAGACCTGATCACAAAGCACATTTTTTCCCAAATGGACAAAACCATGCTGCACTGCAGGTGGGGTAAATGTAACAGGTGCATAGAGAGCTAGTTTTGGGTTGAGTGTTTTCAAACTGAAATCTAAATTGTAGTGTAAAAATAAAGCAGTCAGTATTTACCCTGTACAGAAACAATATACCCCACCCAAATCTAACTCTCTGTGCACATGTTACATTTGCCCCACCTGCAGTGCACATGGGAAGATATTCAGAGCTGATCCCTGTGTAAAAATTTGCACGCTGATTAATTTTCAAATGATTGCGCATGCGTATGGATCGCAGTACGCATGCGAGAAGCCAAACAGCAACAAAAGACTACAAAGTATCTAATCGAAATACCCTTTTGATTTGACTGACAGGAAGTCAGCGTTTGCGAGTGGTAACCGGCCATTTTCTGAATGTGTCAGAAAAATACGCAGGAAGGGGTGTGGCATCAGCTCCAACCGCGATCTGACTGTCTCTGCCGCAGAGTTGTGGAAGGGTCAGAGTTACTCACACTTGCACAGACTGGGAAAATTGATGGTGACTGAGTTGCGAATGGATTTGCAGCTGGCAGCAGATCAGTGATCCATTCACAAGTCATTATCAAAATTACACTGGGCAGGTTTTCACTCTGTCTGGGTGGCAACTATCTGATCGCAGGGATTCAGTACCAAATCCCGGTGGTCGGAATCCCGGCGGTTGAAATACCGCCACCGCTACCTAAACCTAACCTCCAGTGGCGTAACTATGCCTCCGCAGCCCCCGCCGTGGTGGGGAGGCGCAGAGTAACTATGGCTGCCGGGGGGGGGGGGGGGGCTGCGGGGCTATAGCCCGGCCGCATCTGCGGTCACTGTCCCGTCACTCGCTCCCGGTGCCGGCTCTTGCTGATAATAAAAACTGACACTTAGAAAATGGCTGCCCCCAAATTGCAGACAGTTTTGGCAGCCATTTTCTAAGAGTCACTTTTCATTATCAGCAGGAGCCGGCCCCGGGAGAGACTGGACTGGACAGTGACCGCAGATGCAGCAGGGCACTCTGTCAGGTATGGGCAGGGGAGGGGAGGGAGAGGGGGAGGGGGGCGCCGAAAAAAGTGCGGCGGGGGGGCGCAAATTATATAGTTACGCCACTGCTAACCTCCGTCCACAGCCTAACCCTAACCCCCACTCTCAGGCCCTTATTCTGCTTGGTGCGGCCGGAGCCGCATATGCGGCTCCAACGCACCAGGCGAATCCCCGCCTTCCATACGGATCGCCACGGCCGTCCGTACGCGGATATGTGGCGATCCGCATGAAATTGGACGGGGATACGCCTCCTCCATGGTGGGAGCAGCCCCTGCATTCGATGGTCGCCGAACATCGAATGCAGGGCCGCACGCTCCACCAGGTCCCGCAACACAAGACCACACGGACACTTGTCCGTGTGAAATCTTGTATGGGGGCGGGCAGATGACATCCGGCGATGTCAGATGCCCGCCCCGTACCCACGCGTCACGGCCTCATTACCATGCATAAGCCCCGCGTTTGCATGGGAACGCCCATGAAACGCTGGGCGTATGCATAGGGTAATGAGGATAAGTAGACCCTCACGCCCCTCTACGCCCCCTGTGCGGCGTATAGAGAATCCTTGCGGCGAAATCGCCTGCACATGCGCAGAGTGACCTCTGCACATGCGCAGAAGATAAACATCGGCTGTCCGTACGCAAGCGGGAATTTCCGCACCAACCAGAATAAGGGCCTCAGTGCTTAAACCTAACCCTTCCTCCCTGGAGTCTAACCCTAAACCCCCCATAGCTTAACCCTAAGTCCCCCCTGGTGCCTAAACCCAATTCCTCACCCAGCCTGCCTCTGCCCGAATATTTACATTCAGAATGCGGGCAGTCACTAATCCAGCCCTGGCATCCTCACCAATGTCGGCATTCCGACGCCAGTCTCCTGACAGTAGTCAGGAGGCCGACATTGGTTTTGCGACTGTCGGCATCCTGTCCATCAGAGCCGGCCTTAGGCATAGGCAAACTAGGCAATTGCCTAGGGCATTTGGAATGCCTAGGGGCATCAGCAGCTTCTGCTGATTAAAATGATACGCAGCATGCCTATATTCTGTGTGTGAGTGAGGCTGTATCTGCATATGAAATAGTGTATTCATGGAAATCACTGTAACATAGAATTCCGTATTCAGGTACAGCCACAGTCGCACACAGAATATAGGCATGCCACATATCATTTTAATCATCGGAAGCTCCTTGTGTGTGCTGGTCATAACAATGCCAATAAGACGAATTTTCAGCAAAAAAGGCACCCAACTTTAGCAGAACTGGCCAGGAGCTGCATGGCCTATTGAGGCAAGATGTATGAGGAAACATCTGTATCCAATCAGAGGCAGAGGTCACAGTGTTAGCGGCTGTGTTAGTGCTGTCTGCGGGTGGGTTGGTTGTGCAATAGTGTTCGGCATATGTGTAAGGGGCATTATGTGTGTCATGTATAAATGCATTAATAATGTGTGACATATGTGTAACAGGCATTATGTGTGTCATGTGTATAAGGGCATTAAAAATGTGCAACATATGTGTGATGGGCATTATGTGTGTCATGTGTATAAGGGCATTAATAATGTGCAACATATGTGTAAGGGGCATTATGTGTGTCATTATGTGTATGAAGGGCATTAATAAAGGTTGGCATAATGTGTAAGGGGCATTATGGTTATAAGGACATTATTAATGTGTGTCATGTGTAAGGGGAATTACTGTGTATTATCAGGGGTGCCGAGAGAAAGGGGTAGGGGGTACAAATTACCCAGGCCAAAGTCCCCCTCCCTGGGCCCCCTCCCCTTAAGTGACAGCAGCAGCTGCAGCTCTTCTCCTCTGCCCAGCATACACTGCTTTGTGCTGGGTTGCAGTGTGGCCATGGAGGTGCTTAAAATACAATATTTTCTCAGGATTTTGTTTCTAAGGGTATAATGTGAATAATGTGAGGAGTAATGTACATAAGGTAAAGTGGTACTACTGTGTGATGTAACGTGAATAAGGGACACCATCGCAGGATATAATGTGAATAAAGTTGCACTACTGTGTGGCATAATTTGATTTGGGGGTACTATTGTGTGGCCATGCCCCTTCCCAGCAAGAACACACCTCTGTTTGGGCCGCGGACCGAATGTGTGCACTGTTTCTATTTAAAATATTGCGGGTAGGAGCACCAAAATGATGACTGCTATGATGAGGGTTGATGGTGCTGGGAAAGGGGAGCAGGGTCAGAGGCGGAACTAGTGGCGGTGCTAGGGGGCACCAGCCAAAATCTTGCCTAGGGCGTCATTTAGGCTAGGGCCGGCTCTGCTGTCCATCAGAATTCTGAATGTACCCCAGTTTGGCATAATGTTAGATCGTACTCCGTCCATTCACATACAGCACAAGTTAACGTTTTCACTGCTGACATAATATTAGTATTCCCTCTGGAGAAATCAGAACATGTGATACACATTTGGTAGATGGGAATAACAGGTACTGAGATTTAGTTTACAGGGACTGTGTAGAATAGTGTAACATGGAGGCTGTTGTACCTCTTAGGTCTGACATCCACTATTCCCATAATGATGATCTTCATGGCTGGCTTCATCCCGCCCTTGATGTCACCAACATATTTTGCGGTCTGAAAAATAATAGAATGTTACTGTATTATAAAGTCTTAATTTCTCCCATACCTTGGCATGTTTAGGTTTTCCGTTTGTGATACATGGCAAACAAATGAGTAGAAGCATAGATTACACTGTAATAAATGGCAGCAAAGACAGTCACATAACAAACAGTATACAGTACAAGGTTATTTCATGCTATGTACTAATATTTCCAAAACAGCCCTGCTCTTCTGCTTTGCCATGTAAACACACCTGTTAAAGGATTATAGTAGTATGCTTTCTTGTAGTGTTAAGGACCATACACACTGGGCGACTATGCCCAGCGTGTATGGACAGCGATGATGACAATCATCGCTGCGGGGAAAGCCCCTTTTCCCCTGCCCGGTGCCAATGAAGGGGGGGAGGATGGCGTTGCATAGAGGAGCGCTATGCAAAGCTTCCCATCTGCTGGTATAACCAGCAGATGAACGGCTTTCCCGGCGATGATGCGGGAGTGCGCAGCAGCGCTCACCACTCATCGGCAGACTATACATACTGGGCGGCTTTGAGCTGAAAGCCGGTCAAACCTGCTGTTTTAAGCGACTTTCAGCTCAAAGTCGCCCAGTGTGTATGGGCCTTTACAATATTCATGTATGCTTTGCTGAGGTCGCTATAGGAATGCTGGAGAGGTCTATAACAGACCCTTTTGTTTCCTTAGAACTGAACAAGTTTGCAATTTCAACCCTATTTCTAAATGTCTGATTAGATCTCTTGGCTTACCTGTCCAGTGTCCGCGCGTCCCGGCTCCCCTCCTGGCTTCAATCAATGCTATGGAGACGGACCACGATAAAATGGCCGCCCCATAAAGCAGACTGTTCTCTGAAACTGTCTGCGGTATGGGGGCGGCCATTTTATCGTGGTCTGTCTGCATAGAATTAATTAAAGCCAGGAGGGGAGCCGGGACGCGCGGCGGACAGGTAAGCCTGCGGCAATGGGGGGAGGGGGCATGGGGGGCACGGGCAGCCGGGGGGGGGGGGGGGGGAGAGGGGGCGCCCCCCCATTAATGGCGGGGGGGCGCCCCAAACAAAGCTACGCCACTGTGCTCAGGGGCCACATGCACCGCGCACACTGCACCCATTATAAATACACCACTGCAACCGCCGCCTCTCCTACCAACTGGTTACTTTTTTCCATTCTGGCCTCCAAGATTTTGCCCACTGTGCTCCTTATCCTATCAGACTCTCCACCTCCCTACAAAACTTTTAAGAAGAAGGTCCATTACTTCATTGAACCCAACCATCTCTCATCCTAACCTTCGGATTATGCTCAATTCTACCCTCATATGGTTATCTTAGAATATATATCTCTGCACCCTGACAGAGATATATATATACACTTACTAGGTGATTCATCGCACCCTACGGGCGCTCTTCACACCGTTGTAAGGGACTATGCCCCAAGTTAGAAATATAGTTTAGTTTGAATTATGTTTATTTTTTGTGGATGAATGTGTGCAATGTCCATTTTAGTGAGAGTAGAAATACTTTTACATCTTGTTTTATTGGTATGAATGGGTTAGCGATTTAGTTGGTGTTGGATAGTTTGGGAAGGTGTGGAGTGCAGGCGTTGTTGGTATAGTGGTGCAAAGATAGTGTGTGTGGTTTATTTGTGGTTTGGGGGGGATGGTGTTGGTGGTGGAAGGGGTGTGTTGGGTTATGGATTTTGTTGGGGTGGTGCTAAATATTTTGGCTAGGTGGAGAGTGCAGCGGTTTTTGCTATAGTGGTGTAAAGATACTGTGTGTGTTTTAATGTTGGGGTGGGGGCGATAGTGTTAGGGGGAAGGGGTGTGTTGGGATTGTGATTTTGGTGGGGTGGTGTAGGATAGTTTGGCTAGGTGTAGAGTGGAAGCGTTGTTGCTATAGTGGTGCAAAGATACTGCGTGTGTTTTAAGTGTGTGAGGGGGTGGAGGGGGTGTGGTGTTGGGGGGTAGGTATATGTTGGGTTAGGGTTTTTGCTGGAGTGGTGTAGGAAAGTTTAGGTGGTGTAAAGTGCATGCATTGGTGGTATAGTGGTGGAAAGAGAGTATGTGTGTGTGTGTGTTATTAGTTTGGGGTGGGGGGTGGATTGTGGTACCAGGAAGGGGTGTGCGGTATTGGATATGTATTTGGCGTGGAGCAGGTTAGGTAACACAGTGTAGGCATTGTGTTGTGCCGGGCAGGGTGATCTCTCATGTGTGTGTTGTGATTATAGGTGTGCGGTATAGCTGGGGGTATAGTGCAGCTGGGCAGGGGGCAAAATCTCATATATTTGGCTACATGTGTCACTGATTCTGGGAGTGTTTAGCCACATCTGCGTGTATAACGCTGGGCGGGGTGGAGTTTCATGTGTGACCCCGCCCAGCGTTATACACTCCCAGAATGAGTGACACATGTAGCCAAATATATAAGAGATATACACTTCATTGTCCTGTCCCCTGATGCAACCGCCTTTATTTACCATGTACTTGTCTTATTTATTGACAGTTTCCTATATAGCACACACATTCGATTTACAGAGTATATGAACATTCACATCAGTCCCTGTCCCAGTGGAGCTTACAATCTATATTCCCTACCACATATACATGCAGACATTCTAGGGTTAATTTGTTGGGGGCCAATTAACCTACCAGTATATTTTTGGGTTGTGGGAGGAAACCGAAGTACCCAGAGGAAACCCACGCAAGCACGGGGAGAATATACAAACTCCACACATTTAGGGCCATGGTGAGAATCGAACCCATGACCTCGGTGCTGTGATGCAGTAATGCTAACCATTACACCATCCATACGGTCTTAAATTGCCTTGTACTGTAAGTAATTTTTTTCTTGTTTTTGCTTGTGTATGTATTGTTAGGTGCTGCGAAACCCTTGAAGTGCCATAAAAATTAACTATATAATAATGTTAATAACAGATTTAAAAAAAAAAAACATTGAGGAGAACATTGAAGCATTCCGCCTCTACCCATATGTTTATACAGAAACAGTCCTTTGCAATTTTGTAGCTGGAGCTGTATAGTATAATTATGTAAAACTAGTAAGCCTCCTTGAAGCAAAAGCTTCGAAAGCCAGTCTGCTACCTTCTGTGTTTGTGCATGTGTGAGAAAGAGATGTAGTTTCACTCTCTGCCAGCAGATGGCAGTGTTTCGGAGACTCACGGACACTAGACATATAAATATAGATGATACTGTAAAAGTAAAAAGACCAGAAGACAGAAAATGCAAATGAAACATTTTTATGAACAGAATCATAACTGAAGATATATTTTTAAACATTTAAGTACCTCAATATTTCTACTTATTATATGTAAATCATATTCACATAATGTTAAAATTAATTTGTGTTCTAACATCTATATAATCAGTGAATTCTGACATCACTTCAGTGTTAAACTGTGTATAAAAGTAAAAATATATTTGTTACAAAGAATAGTGCAAATCCTTAATGCATAATACTATGGATGTTAGAAGTCAGAGCTAAGGTCTGTGACCTATATATAAAAGTACTTTGCCTAATTTTATATTGTCATTAAACTTATCAGTGATCTTTTATAACCTCATTATACACAGTTTAAAGTCTCATGTTATACAGAATGACATGAAAATGTAATATATTAATATTTATAACTAACAACAGTCTGAAATAATAGTTAAACCATATTAAAAATATATAAAAAATATCTTATGATATTTTATTAACTTACATTTGTGCATTTTTCAGCTTCCATCATAGTGCGAGTGTCTCCTTGTCTGGAGTATTGTGTTACTGGTGATCAGCAGTACTGACCAGTTTTAAGCATTTTTGTTTTTCAAAAATAAACACATTTGATTGTTAAGAGCAAAGTGCAAGTACACTTATCTGTATTGTACAGTCACTTTTTGTAGTAGGTGATCAGCTGAGTCACAACCACAAACCACAATCCTGCTGTTCCAGCCACCCAGACAAGTCCATGTAGTTACCATGGATACCACAAACATTTCTTCTCAGACAGTTCAGAAAATTTTAAATGCTCATTGCACATTGAGGGGTTGCAAGAAGATTAAGGTCTGTGGGGGGTATTCAATATGGGATTCCGACTGTCGGAAACATCCCAACAGTTGGAATCTTCGGCCATTTTCACCTAACTTGCCTGCAACTCGGTATTCAATGTTCCGGCTGTCGAGTATCGGAAAGTGAGCATGTTGGCGAAAAAGGCTGCTTTATCAGTTTCCAATAAAAAAGATTGGTACTTGTTTCCTAGCACGGCGCCAGCGCTAAAAATTGTATCCATCGGGTCCTAAAAAATTGCGTCCATCGCATGCAACCAAATCGCATGCGATGAACGTGATTTTTACATTGGAACCAATGTAAAATGGTCCCTGAGACCCGATTTTACATTGGCCCCAATGTTAAATGCCCCCCAGACCCCAATTTTCATTGTATCCCCACCCTGATGGGTCAAATGCCCCCCATTGTTGATGCCACCCCACGATTAACACCAACCTTGAAGTGTGGCGAGCGCAGCGATCCCGCGAGGGGCGGCGGCACGCGTCCTCCGACGTTTTCATACCCCCACTATCCACGTCGGCGTGGTGTTGATTTTATATAGTGTTGCGAGCGCAGCGAGCCACCGAGCCCGAATCACGGCGAGCGCAGCGAGCCCCGCGAGTGGACGCGCATTACTTCACAGGTATTACCTGGACCTGTACAAATTACCCATCAGGGTGGGTATACAATCAAAAATCGGGTCCATTGGGCCATTTAACATTGTTCCCTATGTAAAATCGGGTCCATCGCATCGGTTGCATTGTATGCCATTATAATGGCATACAATGGGCCCGATTTTACATAGGAATTTAACATTGAATACAATGCATTCAATGTTAAATCACGTTGGTCGCATCGCATACCTTAAGTTAAGGCATGCGATGGATGCGATTTTTTAATTGTCGGGGGAAAAGGCTAAAAATAGCCCAAAAATCGCATCGGTCGCGTCCATCGCATACCTTAACTTAAGGTATGCGATGACCCACGACTAAGAAACAAGTACCTAAAGATCTGCCAGTCAGACCTGTTTTGTCGGAATCTGCCTTCAGTGATGTAAAAAAATCAAAGCATTGAATAGGTGGCAACTGCTATTTCCCTCAGCAGAAATAGCAGCCAATATTGAAAACCTGTGGGAGCCCTGGACAACAAACATGTGGGGGCCCCTATCAATAAAAAGGGATATAATCAGAGCCGGCCTTAGGCATAGGCCAACTAGGCAATTGCCTAGGGCATTTGGAATGCCTGGGGGCAGCAGCAGCTTCTGCTGATTAAAATGATATGCAGCATGCCTATATTCTGTGTGTGAGTGAGGCTGTATCTGCATATGAAATAGTGTATTCATGGAAATCACTGTAACATAGCATTCTGTATGCAGGTACAGCCACAGTCGCTCACAGAATAAAAGCATGCCACATATTATTTTAATCATTGGAAGCTCCTTGTGTGTGCTGGTCATAATAATGCAAATAAGACAAATTTTCAGCAAAAAAGGCACCCAACGTTAGCAGAACTGGCCAGGAGCTGCATGGCCTATTGAGGCAAGATGTATGAGGAAACATCTGTATCCAAGCAGAGGTCACAGTGTTAGCGGCTGTGCGAGTGCTGTCTGCGGGTGGGTTGGTTATGCAATAGTGTTCGGCATATGTGTAAGGGGCATTATGTGTGTCATGTATAAATGCGTTAATAATGTGCGACATTTGTAACAGGCATTATGTGTGTCATGTGTATAAGGGCATTAATAATGTGCAGCATATGTGTAAGGGGCATTATGTGTGTCATTATGTGTATGAAGGGCATTAATAAAGTTTGGCATAATGTGTAAGGGCATTATTTTTATATGGACATTAATAATGTGTGTCATGTGTAAGGGGCATTACTGTGTGGTATTATCAGGGGTGCCGAGAGAAAGGGGTAGGGGGTACAAATTACCCAGGCCAAAGTCTGATGGAAGGGCCCAGTGGGGGCCTCGGGCCTCCTCCCCTAAGGGTATAATGTGAATAATGTGACGAGTAATGTATATAAGGTAAAGTGGTACTACTGTGTGATGTAACGTGAATAAGGGACACCATCGCATGATATAATGTGAATAAAGTTGCACTACTGTGTGGCATAATTTGAATTGGGGGTACTATTGTGTGGCCATGCCCCTTCCCAGCAAGAACACACCCCTGTTTGGGCTGCGCACCGAATGTGTGCACTGTTTCTATTTAAAATATTGTGGGTAGGAGCACCAAAATGATGACTGCTATGATGAGGATTGATGGTGCTGGGAAAGGGGAGCAGGGTCAGAGGTGGAACTAGTGGCGGTGCTAGGGGGCACCAGCCAAAATCTTGCCTAGGGCATCAGTTAGGCTAGGGCCGGCTCTGGATATAATGGCGGTTATAAACAAAGTATAATTTATCCTTTATCTATTAATACATTACTTATGTTATAAATATTTTATTACAATGCACCAATTAATCTTTGATGGATTCATTGTAAGAAAATACAAACATCATAAGATTATGAGAAATAGCTCACAAAATATAAGTAGTTCAATAAAGTAGTTACCTAACAGAATATAGTATATAGTGCTGTTGTTTCTAAATAATTCTCAATAACTGATCTGTCTGGTGCCACGTAACTCAAAGCCCACTGCCAGTCAGTCACACACTGCGGGCGCTGCTGAGGTAGCAGCCGAGACTGAATAATCCCAGCGGCTGTGGCGGTAAATGTGAAATCCCGCGAGAGACTGACAGTGACTTCGGCAGCACCTCGGCGGGCGGTGCTGGCAGTGGCTGTGTAGTGGGGAAATTGAAGACAAGCGCCAATTTCAGTACCAGTGGCGTATGCAATTTGGAAGGAGAGTGTGGGGGCCACCCCTGTTGCCCCTCCTTGGATCCATCCATCATTGCAGGAATAACTTGCAAACAAGAAAACAAACTTCGATCTTCGAAAAAAAACTAATTTCGATCTATCCATTTACCTCATTACAGGTGTCTGCTGTCTATATATACAGTATAACATCTGTAAATATATATATGTATGTAATGAAATCAGACAATAAAGGTAATTATTATTATTAATAATAATAATAATAATAATAATAATTTTATTTAAATAGCACTTTATCTCCAATAGGACTCATGGTGCTTAACAGATAGAATGAATGTAATACAGTGCAGGAATGAAGTACAAAAAAGCTTTTCATAAACATTGCTAAGGGAATGAAGGAAATGTTTGAGTAAATGTACAGTATTGTAATGTATGTACAGTATTGGCAATAAAAACCATAGACCATAAAGAAGCCCCTGGATCAGGGCCGGTAGAACTCGCTCAGTGAGGGATGCAAAGCAGGGAGGTGTCAGCCAATAGAGGTGCTTTCCCTGCTCTGCACCCTACTCCTACTGACTGCTGCTGCCTGTTACATTGCATGACAGACAGCTGTGCCCGTAACATGAAGCACTCACCCACACCGCTGAGGAAGGCTATGGAATTACTGCTGACTGCAGTACTGTCAGGAGCCACTAGATTCCCCCATCTGATCCAACTGTGGAGTTCTGCACTGATCACTAGAGAGAGACCAGGCCAGGGCCGGCCCACCATTATGTGGAGTACACAGCTAAGTAAGGAGCCAGAGTAATCAGGGCACTGACAGTCTCTTCTTCATTGCTGTCACCGCCCTGACTACTATGGCCAGTGGCATAGCAACCGTGAGGCAGACCCCGCGGCGGCTTGGGGGAGCCAGTGCCGATGGGGTCTTCGGGGAGCGCCGGGTCCAGGTTGCTGCTGCAGCTGGCATGGGAGCTACCACCTGCCTGCTAAAGTAGCAAAGACCGGACTCTAGCCATGCACCCTCTTCCCTCCCTTCTCTCTCCCAAGTGCACCACGGGCATAGGTGCTGGATTTGTGCAGAGGACAGTGCTGCTGCTCTTTCCCTGGGGCACCCCTTCTGCACACAGTGACATGCTGCTGCTAGGCGCTAGCATGCATCTATGTGAGGAGTCGGCTCCTGTTGCTGGACTGTGGTACCCCTGTCCGCCTCCATACTATGGAGAACTGTGTGTAGCCCCACCCTGCCTGACCTTGCTTCCTGCTCCTGCCTTCCTCCTAGGCTGAGGGAAGAACGCCAGCGCTCCTGCCCGTGCTCCACCTCCACATCCTGCTCTCCCGTCTGCTGTGGTTGCCTGCACAAAGCCAGGGCTCCCACAGCACCTGTCAGAGATTGTGATACCCCACAGGACCACCGCAGTGGTTTACTAAAAGGTCAGTCAGGCCAGCTGCAGCTACTGCAGTGGGTCCAAACGGTTGTCCCTCAGCTGGAGCATGGGGGGGCTGTCACCGCTTTCAATTCTGCCCTGCTGGAAGCTATCCTCATTACCGTGAGTGGCGGCATTTCACTCCCCTCTTGCTAATGAGTGGTTCACTCCTCCTTGGCAATGAACATATAATCCTAAAAATATAGTCACATATCTTAAGTAACTGAAATAAAAAAGAAATACATAGCGCAATACAGTGAGGTAAAAAAATAGGACTGGTGGATACTATTGTACTCACTTTGCTGAGTGAAAATAGGCCTTAAAGGTGTATCTTTTAAGATTTCCCTCTGGCGGTGACAAATGATGGATAACATTAGCGGAAAGATGGTCTCAAGACTTCTTACTGGAGGTTACTAGAAAATATATGTTATCCTGCATTTTCACATATATTTAAGGCACTGCACAGCTCACAATTACAAGAGATGCATGTAGAATTTATTTATGGGGCCTATAATTCACCAGGACAAAGGTCATATATATGGTTTTAGAAGACTCCGGCAGGTGCAGTAAGTGTAACCAACCAAATTATATAATATTTTTTGTTACATTTTGCCCTGTGGGGTAGATTTATTATAGCGGCGCGTATCGCGCCGCTATAACAGTTCCTGCTTCGCCTCATTAGCGAGGCGAAGCAGGAGGGGACACCGACAAGATCTACTAAGATCTTGCCGCCGGAGTGGGGGAGTGCTAACTCCCCCCTCCGGCGATGTCCCTCCTGGAGACAGCGCATCAGTTAATACTGATGCGCCGTCTCCTTCCCCCCCCGGCCGGCTCACTGCGCATGCGCGGGATCTCGCTAGTCTCGCGAGATCCCAGCGCAGCTCAGCCCCAGCAGCAGGGACAGCGCTGTCCCTGTTGTTAGGTATAGGCATCGCCGTCTGCAGCTGGCGAAGTCGACAGCTGCAGGCGGCGGAACGGTCAGTGATGCTGACCGTTCATAAATCTGGCAGGAGGCAGGGGCGCAGTGCAAAACATCGCCCCTGCGCTATGCCTCCTGCCCCACACCGCCGGCGTTAGAGTAAACGCTCGGCGGGTGTGATAGATCAGGGGAAGCGCTATCCCCTGCTATAACGCACGGGGATAGCGCATATTCCCCTGATCGACGTTTAATAAATCTACCAGCAGGTGTGGCTCCCCTTTTTGAATATTGGAGTGTGCTGCAGCCCTACCTCTGTAACTGTCACTGGTAAGGAAGTCCAGAAACAGAGCATTTTGCACCTTATGGAATGGGTCATGTTGGAGGGTATGCTGATGTATGGGGCCCATAACACCACAATATTGTTTGACCAATGTTGTTTAACCTTTGCAGGACACCGACTACTTATTCAATCTGCTGAAATCTGGGACCTATGCCCCTTTGCCAGCCTATTTCAAGACTAAAATCGGATTGGCACAGGCAAAATACAATTGAGATTTGTGTCATGGATATTTTTTTGTTTGGACAATAATAATTTAATGATCCTGCTTAATATTAACATTTTCTGAATTAGAAGCTGGATCACAAAAAATAAATGAATAAGAAACCTCGTTGGAATATTCGGAAAGTAAATAATTTAATTTGAAAAAAAATAAAAAAAAAAATATATATATATATATATATATATACCCTATATTCCGTACCTAAACACATAGGCGAATCTAGAATTATGGTAATGGGTGGTCCCAGATCTAGACATAACAGGAGGCGTGGCCTCATGGGAAGGAGGTGTGGCATCACAAAAAGGTATGTGGTATTACACTTTAGACCATACGGAGTAATGCCCATTACACATTTTAGCAAACTCCGTAATACCCATTACACATAAAGCCACACGCCGTAATGCCAATTACACATAAGGCCACACACCATAATGCCCATTACACATTGTGCCACACATCATGATGCCCATTACATACTATATAACAAACCGTAATGCCCATTACATATTTGCAACATAAGTGCTGCTTACCTACGTGCTCATTGCTAGGGGGTTCTTGCTTGATGGCACCATAGTACCCATTACACATGATGCCGCACACCATAGTACCCATTACACATGATGCCGCACACCATAGTACCCATTACACATGATGCCGCACACCATAGTACCCATTACACATGATGCCGTGCACCATAGTACCCATTACACATGATGCTGCACACATAATGCCCCTTACACATGATGCTGCACACATATTGCCCCTTACACATGATGCTGCACACCGTAATGCCCCTTACACATTAAGCCACACATTATGCGTAATGCCCCCACATACCGCCACTTGTAGTGTCCCTTAAGCAATGCCCCCAAAAGTGCCACTTACTGTAAATTTTTACATGAGCCTTCGCTGCTGCTGCAGGGAGAGATGGAGAGCGGTGCAGCTGCTTCTATGGGGAGAGGAGCAGAGCGCAGCGCAGAGCACGCTCCCACTCCCCTCCTGGTGTCCCCTCTAGCCAGGTGGACATTTGAAATATTGTGCACGCTGTTGTTGTGCATGACGTCGGGGGAGCACACCGGGCGCCGGCACCACATGATTAAAGGGGGGGCTGAGGTGAAAGCGGAGAGAAGAATTGGAGCGGAAGCTGCAGGGGTGACAGTCATTGACAGCTGGGCAGAGAGCAGGGGGCTGCCCGGCTGTATTCAGAGCACTGCAGGTCACAGCTGTTTGAAATAATACCCCTTTCACAACAGAAAATGCAGGGATTTACCCAGGAATATGTTCCCAGGATCATGCAGGGACATTCCCAGGCTGACCCCTTATACACCGGCCTAGTCCATTTTCTGGTGTGAGGGGGAGAGACAACCACTCCCCTCTCCCTACCCCCCTTTAACCAACCAGCTATATCTTCGGAACCAACTGACCCATTTACATGAGACCAGTATCATATTGAAGAACTTTTGAGTTGGCTTCGAATGATTTTGGTCCCGTGAAACTGGGCTGTTTGGTTCCAGAGAAATCTGCCCTCAAAGAACATAAACAGTCATGAAATTACATTTAAGAAATGAAAAAAAAAAAAATGGTTTAACCTCAATATCCCTGGAACCAATTAACCCATATGGATCCAGCCTGGTATCAGATTGAAGGCAAGCGATTTGGGTTCGACTGAGATCAACCTCGAGCTTCAGTGATGCTGAAGGGGGAACTGGCAGCAGTTGAACTGGGTGGGGGTCGGAATTAGCGGGTCCCATGTTATCCTATAGGGAAAACGTTGCAGCTTTGCCTGGCAGTATCTCCGGTTCCCAGGGGGCTAGAGACACGGGGCTGGGCTCGTTGGTAAGCCCCATCCCTCAGCTACAAAACCCCCGGACCACCCCCTAGATTCGCCTATGGTTGTACACTTATACACCATATAAAAGATCACATAGTCATACAGAGGACATTTTTAATATCACTTTGGGCGGTATTCAATGTGAATACCGGCGACGTGCAGCGAATCCTGTTTAGGATTCGCTGCACATTCGCCACTGGTCGCCGCGTTCCGGAGCCTCGCCGGCTCCGGTATTCAACGAGTCAGGGACTCGCTGCCCCTGACCGGCGAATTTGAGCTCCTGCGGCAAACGGCGCAGGGAGCCTGAGGACGGTGGCAGGCAGGGAGATGGAAGTCTCCCTGCCTGCCCCAGAACGTTTGTGGGGGGGAGGTGGGCTCCCCGGGTGCCAGGCAGCACAGGCTGCCCCCCGGGGGTGCCAGCAGGGGACCGCGTATACTCACTACACCCGATCATGAATATGTAATGATCGGGTGAAGTGAATATATGAATATCTAATGAGCGGCTCGGCTCCGGCCCCCTGCTGGCTGCTCTGTGTAAAAAAAAAAAAAAATATATATATATATATATATTTTTAAATTAAATATATATTCATGTGCTTACAGCACATGAATAAAAATAGCATGCCCCTCCTCAGAATAAAATTCCAGATTTTTTGACACCAATTGTAAAAAACAAAACACTTTATTTTAAAAGTTCACATTCCACTTCACCATAAAAAGATAGCGATTGCTACTCGGTAAATCATGGCGAAAAAAACCTTGAAATGTATTCGCCATCTGGTCATTGAATAGGGTGATTCACCGTTTTAGTCAGAAATTCGCCTTACAGCACAAAATCGCCATAAAAACCTGGCGAATCAGCCTCATTGAATACCGCCCTTTGTTGCACACTAATACACATCACTGTTTTTAATATTTCGTTGATTTTAAGCTAAGAATAGAATAAAAGTAAAGTTTAATGTTAATTTCTTGGGAAACTCTTGAAGATAAAAAGAGCGAATAACAGTATACTATAAAGTAGTTGATCCCGAGGGCCCCATGTACGAATACTTCTTTTTCTTGTTTACAGTCAGTCATGGAGACAGCGGCTCCCTCCAGCGTTCATTCGGCAATGTCACTGCGTGTAGTGTGTAGTATGAAATAATAAATTGGGAAACATACATGTCACGTGACCCGGAAGGCGAACCCAGGAGATCACATGACCTGCCTGTGTACGGCGTGCGATCGGCCGATCAAGTGATGCCCAGTTGCTGCTGCCTGTGAGACCGTGTAACGGGAACGCGCACGGCCAAGAGTCCCCCTCGGCGGGACCGCGCACCGGCGGCCAGGACGGGCGCGGCGGGAGAAATGGAGCACCCGTTTGGGGAAGAGGAGAAAGCTTCTCTTAGGAGCCTTCGGGATTTCTTCTGCCGGTGCCTAGAGAGGGGGCACTGGGAGCTGGCACGGGCCTGCCTTCCCCAGCTGCACCGGAGTGTCGATTCCGCGGAGATAGAGGCCATAGTGAGGGGTCTGATCACAGCCCCTCATCTGCTCAGGTGGGTACAGCATCAGACCCTCCCTGGCACCATGGTGCATACGCTGATACTCTGGGCGTTAAGTGCAGTGCTTAGTCTAGCATCCTGGTACAGCGGAGAGGCTGGTGATCCCTGCATGGCAATGTGGATTCGCAGCTGCAAGTTGCTCTCCAAGGAGCTTGCTTGAGTTTCTACAGAATCAAGTGCAAGTGTGGGAGGTGAAGAGTTCTTATGAGAGGAGGGGTCCATGTGCAGCCTCTATCCCAGCCCCTCCCCAGTGCATGTGTATAGACTGTGCCAGATCCTACTGGGTTATGGTATAATTAAATAGTCGACAGTGACTAGGTTGACATTTTGAAATAGTTGACATACCCAAGGTCCACATTGCCAAAAGGTTGACACAAGCTTATTGTTGACATGTTTTTTTTACGGGTTTGGTACAAGTGCACCACGTCCTCTTACATGGATCGCTGCGCACACTGTTATGCTCCCACTCTATGCCCACTTGGATAGTAAAGTATGAAAAACAGCCTTTTTGGGGGGGCTCCTCATGTTGACCTTTTCCATGTTTGTCATGTATATATCGACCATAAGCTTGTGTCGACCTTTTGTCAGTGTTGACCATACCATCTTTCTGTGTATGCCTCCCAACTTTACAAAGCAGAGCAGCAGGTCATGTGCGGATGTTTGGGGTCATGCCCCTGGTGCATGATGTTTTGGAGCTGTAACTGCATGTCACGCCCTGTTTCTTGTCATGCAAGAAACTGCAATCGCCATGCTATTTATCATATGCAACTACCGGGGAGAGCTGGGCACAGTCAGCGGCGGCAGATGCTGGGGAGCTGCAGGGGGGGGAGCCGGGCATGGTAAGCTGTCAAATAGGCAGCGGGGGAGGGGGCACTTGAAAGCCGGGCAGGGGACACCGAGGCAGCACGCGGGGGGTCGCCGGTGAACCGACAAGAGGATCGAGGACTCGCTCTGCAAGGGAAAAAAAAACAATACAAATGAATGGACAGCCAGTGATTGGCTGAGAGCTCTCTCAGCCAATCACTGGCTGCCCATTCATTTGTAATGTTTTTTTTCCCTTGCAGACTAGAGTGAGTACTACTGTACTAGTCCCCGATCCTCCTGCCCGGCCAGCTCCCTCGTTGGTTCACCAGCGCCCCCCTGCGCGCTGCCTCTGTGTCCCCTGCCCGGCTCTCAAGCACCCCCCCCCCCCCCCCCCCGCCCGCTACCTATTTAACAGTTTAGCATGCTTAGCTCCCCAGCATCTGCAGGCTCTCCGGCGTCCCCCGTCCGCTGACCCTGCCCGGAGGCTGCACATAAGATTTAGGAAATCTTATGTGCAGCCGGTCCGATTGCCTGACTCCAATCTGATGCGCAAGGGACCGTGCATCGGATAGGAGGGGATGTCTAAACATGCGATTTGGGCCGATTTCATGGCCCGATTCATCCGAATTGGGGGAAATCGTGCCCAAATCGCATAGTATATGGGGGCCTTAAGTTTGGCAGTCAGATGGGCGGGTCTGGATTTTGCAGATGCCGATCTGAATTATACCAACTGTGAAGTTTGGTATGGGGCTGTTTTTCAGGGTTTGGGCTAGGCCCCTTATGTCCAATGAAAGGCGATCTTAATGCTTCCATATTCGGCATGTGCACATGGTTCTGTCCATTTCAGAAAAATGGAGCTTTGCGATCAGATCTGAATTAAGGCCCCCACCCGCTAGTGTGCTATTGGCACTGTTCATGCGATTCTGTGAAATTGTTGCAACGGATCACATAAAGTGTCACATCACATGTCCTTTTCCTGCGATTGCAAGGTGTTTTCCCATGCGCATTGCAGTTGCAGATCTCACAGGCTGCCACAAGGATTTATCGGATCCCACAGCCATGACAGGGATCACATATTATAAATCGTATGCCCGGTAGCTGCTCGATGAGTTGGTGAGGTATCACATTTTGAAGAGTTTGGTGTGGAATATTTTGTACTCTAGATTAGCGAGCGCTTCAAAAATAATTTGATGGTTTTGCAACCTTCGAACGATTTTGGCCACCCACGCAAGCCTGCGAATGGATGTTTATTCGTAGGCCTGTGGGGAAAATCATTGACTAGCGGACGGTGTTGGCTCACAAAGCAGCAAAATACTGCTGCTTTGCGAGTCAACCAGAATCCGGGCCTGTGAACCGTCCAACATCGGTGCCTCACCTCATAAATGCTCTACAGCAGTGATGGCTAACCTTGACACTCCAGCTGTTGTTGAACTACACATCCCAGCATGCCCTGCATCAGTTTTACTATTTGGGCATGCTGGGATGTGTAGTTCAACAACAGCTGTAGTATCAAGGTTAGCCATCACTGAAAGAGGGTGGGCGGTGTCCGTTTGAGTAGCTTAGCGCTGTGAAGGAGCGCTAGCGGGCGACAGTGGTCAGCGCCGGTGGCAGAATAAAAAATAAATAAACCAACATTTAAAACACTGGGCGGCGCTGGGCTTTAAACTGTTTTTACAAATTCTGTCACCGCCGCACGGTAGCGCTTCTTCACAGCGATAAGCTATTTCGACCGATGCTGTCCCTTCGGCCTCCTCTCCTCAAACCCTCCACTGCGAAAAGTGCTCCCTCCCACATGGGATCGCTCCTGCAATTCGATAGATATTATGTGCAGCACATAATATCTATCGACGCGACATTCGACCGGCGGTCCCGTGCATCTCGTCGCATGGTCCTTAATAATATGTGCATACAATCATTCGATTTATTGAACAGATGTGGTCGAAACTGATTGATTTGTATGCAATATATCTCATAAGTCTATGGGCTACAGAACAAGTAACTGTCATAATATTTTTGCTGAATGTTCCACTGCTCTTGGCCGATGATCAGCGTGTAATGCTATCTCTTGTGTATATATTACTGAGATGCATTTACTGTTACCTTAGCGTTTTTATGGTACAATATTCAAACTTATTTCTATTGTCTAGACAAATGAAGGAAATGGTTTACTCTTACATGTGACCTCAGGCTAGATTTATACTTTTTAAGACCTGTTAAACCTTTGTAGCTGTAACATGTGAACTTTCCTATGTGCTCAGGTAGGGTGCTGACTGCCATGTTTTAATGTTGGAAACCTAAATCCTATGCTTAAGTGCTAATGCGATCTTAAACGCCACAATTAAGTGTTTTAGTTAATTACCGTAAAAGTAAATCTGATGCTACAATTATTGTCTTCCCTAGGCCACCGCCTTGGTACAAATATAAGCTTGCATAGATTAGTTAGAGACGTGCTTTGTGATGCAAGGTTCCCCACAGCTACCCGGCAATAAGCCGGGTCACTGATGTAATTGAGGATGGGATAGGGTAGCAGCAGTGCATGTTTTGCAGGTCTCCACACAGAATCACAGGTGACATAATTAGCTCCACCTGTGGATCTTTTCAAATGTGCCTGAATAATGAGTGCACCTGCCGGGTGACCTGGAAAACGTGTACCGTTGGGGGTACTTGAGGACCAGGGTTGGGAACCACTGCTATAGTGTAAACAGGACCTGGGTAGTTTCAGAAGGCCCTTTCACACCACACATTGTCCCAGCAATGACCGGGATCAAACCCGGGTTATTTGTGCTTTGTGAAAGGGGTAATATACTCTTCAGCTGAATAATGTCGTTCTTTGCAGTATTTTCATGTAGCACAACATTTTATTGAAACTGTTGGGCCCTATGAAAATAAACAGGTTCAGAAAACAACCCAATACTGGTCCGTTCGGCGAATGGGATATCATCGGCGGGGTCCCTGTGCAGATGGAAACTAGTAGCGCTACTAGTTCCCATCTGCCGCAGGCCCCCCTCCCGCTGCCCGGACCCCTGTAAGCTGCTGACAAGTACCAGGGGAGTGGCCTCTGCTGCAGCTCCTAAGATGCTGGTGCAGCAGCATAAGACGCACACACTCCCCCCCCCCCCCCCCCACACACACACACACACACACACACTTTTTGGGGAGAAAAAGTGCGTCTTATGGTGCGAAAAATACAGTAACTGTTTTGATATTAGTCACACTGTTGCTATTAATCATGCATCTTTTATACAAATGAATCCTGGATGATGATGATATTTTGATGAAATAAATGATCTGACCTTTGTGTACCTATTACCTGAGATGTTTGTTTTGCAGGTGTGATGAGAACCACACTCCGCAGCAGGTGGCCTGGTTCTGGTTTGATGCACTGGATAATTGGTGTGGATGGGATGATGTAAGTGACTTCCCTTTTTTGCCAGTCTGTATGCATAAAAATATAATGGTCCTTCCTGTTAAAGAATTATTTTTCCAAGTGGGAATAATGGGGCAGATGTATTAAGTAGCGTTATGGAGGAGAAGGGGTGTTAGCAAAAGTTATGTGTGTTGATACCGCTTCTCCCCCATGTATGATGCGGCCGGCATGTGGTAAATGACAGGGCTGACTTTGGTAGCTGCAGGGTGGCGATGCCCTTTCCCCACAGCGGGGACAGTGCTGTCCCTGCTGCTGGCTCCGGCCTGTGCAGGAAATCTCGCGTCTCACGCATGCCCAGTACAGCCAGCTGGGGAGGAGCGCATCAGCATAAAATGGGACATTGCTGGAGGGGGGAGTTTTCTCTCCCCGCTTTGTCAATGTCCCTTCCTGCTTTGCCTCGTTAATAAGGTGCAGCAGAAGGTGTTATAGTGGCACAACTGTCGCAACTTGCTGAGGTTGTATTGGACATCTCTCCCAGTCTAACACTGAAAAGAGGTCTGACAGAATCCACTTTATTATAATAATAATAATAATAATTAATTAATTATATTTTTAGAGCGCTCTTTCTTCAACAACAGACTAGGCTTTTTACAGACATCAAAAACAATGCACATAATACAGCAGATTTACGTAATATAGCACTAAACAAGCCACACAGACAAAGGAAAACCTTGAGAAATCAGTTAGCATAATGCAGGATTGGTGCATTCCTTTTGAATAATGACTTCCATTGGTTGTTTACATCCCTAACAAGGTTCAGTTGAGGCAGCCATCTTGGGCGCACTGGGTAAGATTAGTGCTGTTATCCTTTAAATGGGTGGGTGGGTGGTATGGAAGGGGTAGCTAGATTGGTTAGTTTAGCTATGATGTAGATCTATCCATCCTGATAAATATATGGGAATTATATTAGTCTAGCTAGGGACCACTAGTTACTGCCTTCTTATTGGGGAGGGAGGGGTTAACTAGTATAGTATAGTTAGTAGTTGGTTTAGGGGCTCCAGGTATGCCTAAGTTGGGGGTAGGTTATACAGGGTGGGGGGTTTTGTGTTAGGTTTATTTTGGGATTTATATTACTTCTACTAATTTTGGGCAGTTAGGCATATATACGTTTTTTACTTTAGGCTCATTTAGTCACTGCAAAATACAATTTAAGCAAGTTCTTCTAAACGGGAGGTTACTGTCTATCTAAGGCTACAACTCTTATTTCATCATACATTATATACTGTTTTTGTCTGGCCATACCCGAATGGCACCTTCGTGTAATGAAGTGCCATAGACGTTGCCTGGAAATATCCTGTGTCATATAAACCCTGCTCCCCTACAAATAACTGTATATTCTGATATATCTGCTCCTGGCTATCTTGCAGTACTACGTTGTTGCCCTAACTGCCTGTTTATGTACGTGGGGTGTTGCTGTTATATGTATACTTGCAAAAATTTCAATAAAAATTATTAAATTTAAAAAAAAGATTACTTTGGTTGGAATAGGTTACCCCTAGAAGAAATGACACAAAATAGGGTGATTGCAGCATCGAGTACGGGTCCCAATGAAACAGTCGGGTCCATGTATTTTTCATCCAATCCACAAGTCTACCAGATGAGGCAGCCATGTTGGGTGCACTAAGAAATTTACACTGTGGGAGGTGAGCCATACAGGGGCCCAACGCCTATCTGGGATAACAGACCCATCTGTAGTAGTATTTGGGAGGACAGACACTTCTGTAGTAGTATTTGGGAGGACAGACACCTCTGTAGTAGTATACGATGCCCTGTATGGGAAGATCCATGTGAAGCGCATCCTGCCCACAGAGGAGCTATCTGAGGGGTGTATTGTATAGGTCACCGCTGGCAGAGGGGTGTGGTTCATAGGGCTTAGGTCGACACCTGACCAACCGCTTTTATTACAGCTTATCTGCGGTTTTGGAGAAACCTAAGCAGCTACAGAGATGATATCTAGCGGTCCTAGCTATAGGAGTGCCAGGAACCTGTCCTAGTACTCAAATTAGAGATTAGTTTGGTATAGGGTTTATTTAAATAGTTTCTAACTTCTGCTGTTTAGGGAGTAGCTTTAATGCTATTGATAACTGGAATCTCCATTTACATGTTCATTTTATTTTTTTATTTGGTTGTATATTCTCGCTTTGCGTTTAACAGTCATTCAACGAGGTTCATGAAAATAAATATTGAACATCGTCTTTAACTTACTTTCAATTCTAGACATTTGCTAATAAAACTTTATTGTTTTTTTCTGTTGTATTTTTAGAAGCAACCACCAAAACTTCTCAAAACTGACACAGAGTTTCTATTATTATTGGAAGAGCTCCAGAATGAGGCTTCTGAACAGGCGCTAAAGGTAAACGTTTGACAATCAGCTTGGGGAATACGGATGTCGGGTTGACTTACAGTGAGACTGCTGTGGGTTTCAGTTCTGTTTCCGATGTGTCCTTGTGCTTCCTGCCTTCAATTAATATTGCAATATTGATCCATGGCCTAGAAGTCTAAAAGCTAAGGGAACTGAAAATAAAATCTGCTCTTCACAGCATGGGGTCCAGTGTAGGTAACATTTTCCTTTATAAATGTGACCTCCGGGGACAATAATGCTGTGCAAGGTCTTTTGGAGACAAAGGGGAGTGTTAACAAGGGATTCCTGTCATGCCTAGGCTTAGCTGGTCATATCTTATGGGCACTCCTGACCAATTGGTAAATCCCAGGTTTTAGGCTACAAACAGCACGTAGCAAGTAATTAAATGCCCCTCCTGGTCTATAACCATAAATTATGGTTTTGGGAGGGTTAAAATCCACAAGGTGGTTATGTGTCATGAGCAGTTTGTTGGACAGATGAGTATGCTTGTTATACGGTATCCAGTGTTCACTTCAAGGGTGCAGCTTTGTGCTAGGAGTGGTCCAAAACTCAGTACGCTAATTTTAGTTGGCGTAACTGAGCACAGGCTAGGGCCTGGCTTGTGACAAACTGGTAGAGAGGGTAGATAAGTAATTGAATAGATTGGACCCAGTCCAGCCATCGATTGGTGACGGACCCAGAGATAAAGCCCTGGTTTGGATCTGCACAGACACCCCCCCCCCCCCTACACCCCCCAGAGCCTGTTGGTGTGACTCAATTGGCTATGATGATGCCGCTGTAAGATCTGGGACTTGAATCACGTGGGAGAGAAGCTCTAAATAAATCAAATTATTATGACTATTTCACTATCATTCATATGGGATACTGAGGTCTCAATACATTGGGAATAGAGGTAATCCGACAGGAGACAGGCACATACATTTCTTCAACCAGGGTGTGCTGGCTCCTCCCCTCTACTTCCCCTTACTAGCCAGTTTTAGAAAATGTGCCCTCAGGAGAGGATGCACATTAAAGCTCCAGAGTTTTTCTTCAATTTACTTTACATTTGTTAATTTGGAGTTGCTGTTTGGGCTATACAGCTTCCCTGCCTCGAGGGAAGTGGGAAAGGGACAGTTGCCGGCCTCTTAAGGTACCGAACTGATCCCTGTTGCATGTCCACTGACCTGAGAGGGTGCTTGTTAACGCGGGCATTGCGCTGCAGCACGCACACTTCTGGCTCAGCCTGAAGCCATCGAGTGGTGAGTGGTACCCAGGGTCCCCACAGTGGGGTACCCCGGTTCATGTGCGGCATTATGGCGGCGACGACAGCCCCGCGGACACTGAATGCCACTGGACCACCGGGGCATGTTCCGATTTTATTGTTAACATTAAGTTTGACACAGGCGCCAGTCTAAACATTAGTATAGCCCAGGTGCCATTAGAGGGGCGGGGCTTAGCTGAGACCAGGACCAGAGCCTCAAAGCGGGCCTATACACTGCTTCTTCTCATGCTGTGGGTGCCATTACAGCAGCAGAAATTACTCCTCAGTGGTGTAGCCTTTGGGAGAGAGAGATTCTGACAGCAGAGGAAGCAATTATAGTGCTGTACAGTGCTTCTGTGTGCTTAACAGCCACTTGGGTATATATATATATATATGTATATAGTTCATTCTAGCACCCGCTATATTTGAAAACCCATGCAGTTCCTCTTCCCTGCCTGGGGTGTCACTGTCTGCTGTGGTGTTTCTAGCACAGGTCTGGTTTGCATATCAGTGATGATATACAGACCACACTGTAATAGAAGTACTACACCAGACAGCTACACCCCAGGCAGGGAAGAGGAACTACATGGCTTTTCAAATATGGCGGGTCCTAGAATGAACAATATATATATATATATATGTGTGTGTGTGTGTGTATATATATATATATATATATATATATATATATATATGTATGTATGAAACAGGATGAGGCGGCACTCAACAGACTGGAATGATGAGGTTCTTTATTCCGACATGTTTCGGGGTTACCCCCCGTCGTCAGGGACAGAAGAGCTAGTTCCTAGATGTAAACATTTCCATTAGTTCAGGCATCATTACAACAGCCCTGTATACCAAGTCTACCGACAGGAACACCCTTTTACGCCATAACAGTCTACACCCTATTGCGGTCACACGAGGGTTACCGTACTCGCAATTATTGTTATTTAATTATCGTATTACCTCGGATGACGCACAGGTGCCGGCCGCTCTGGATACTATGGTGGAGAAATTCATCGAGAGGGGCTATCCTCGTACCTTGCTTACCCCTATCAGGGACAAAGTGTTAAAGATCAAAAGGGATGATACCCTGACAAGTAAGCCTAGACAGACCCAGGCAGAGGCCTCTAAAAAATTTCCCTGGGTCAACAAATTTTCCATGGATAGCAGACACACCACCGCACAAGCTAAGAGGTGGTGGCCCATAGTCTCCTCTGACAGGGATCTTCCCTTGTTACATAATACTAGTTTGATGCCCAGCTATTCCAGGCAGGCTAACTTGAAAGACCACCTGGTTAAGCTGGACATCACCGGCTGGGATAAGGTAGCACCATCTCACTTCCTCACCAGGAAGAATGGTTGCTACAGGTGCTTGGGGTGTATTACCTGTAAGACGTTGGGAGTGGGGGATTGTTTTAAACACCCTAACAATATTAACAAAACTTTTTCCATTAACTTTTCCCTCACATGCAGTTCTATGTATGTGGTGTATCTTTTGACTTGTCCCTGTGGGCTGTCCTATGTGGGGAAGACCCAGCGCCAATTTAAGGAGCGCATGGCCCTACATAGGACAGCCATCAACCAGGCTTTACAGTCCGGTTACAGTGACCAGCCATTGGCTAGGCACTGTATGAGCCACCATCATCCTGTGGATAAAATCCGGTCCCTCATTATAGATCACATCCCTAAGTCTTTAAGGGGAGGGAACAGGAATAAGGCTCTCCTTCAAAGAGAAAGTAAGTGGATTTATATGCTGGGGACACTGGCACCCAATGGCCTCAATGAGACCTTGGGGCTCCAGTGTTACCTTTAGTTGAGTTTGTTAGCCTGTTGTTTTCACCCATTATTTGCTTACCCCAGCCGTCAGTCGACATTAGGTTGTCGACTGGTAGGGTTATGCCCATTAGGCTTCATTAATATTGAGCTTTTTTTCTAATGCTTTCTGTGTTCCCTAGGACTATTTATACCTTATTGCAGCAAAATTAAGGTCTCGATGTGGGTACTGAATTATATGGGACTTAAGATTTCTGTTCCCACACCTTTTTGAACATAATGCCTGATGGTTTTTTCTACAAAAAAACTTTTTTGAATTTTTTTTTTTTTTCTACGTTTTTTGCTATAGGTTGGTGTTTATGTGATGGTTTTTTATGCATATTATGTTTATACTCTCTGATGTAATTATAGTGGATTTAGCATTGTTTACAACGTGCTTTGTGTCATCTAGTTGTTATGACAACAGTTCTCTGCCGTCCGTGCAGTCTGTGGTCTCAGCCACACTTCCGGTCTTGGTTGGCCCCATGTTATGACTGTGGTTGGCGGATGTCTGGCAATACTTGGATTTTGCCGCCCGCCAACTTCCGGTCTGACTTGGAGTGGCGTCCTGACGGTAGTGGCGGCGGGGGAACCTTTCTGCCCGGCTGTCGGGCGTGGAGGGACAGCTACAGCAGCGGGACCTTCCGGTCCACGCTGCATGGTATGGCATGGACCCTTTTGCCCGGCAGGTGCAGGGAATTGGTATGTAATTGCTTGGGTTGGGGGTGGGGCCTGTATGTGCTTGTGGGTATATATTGTGTTTTATCAGAGTGCCAGTATTTTTGCTGATAGATAGATATATATATTTTGCATTGCACATTTTTTCAGTGCGGTGCCGGCTCAGGCTGAAGTCATAGAGGTCACACCCCCGGGGCGGCCCGGAGGGTCGAGCCTCCCGGAAGTTCAGAGGGCTCGGCATCGCGACTGCACGCTGCTCCACTACTTTTCTCTATATAATGTCTCATGGATGAGGTAAGAAACTGTTATGTTATGCTTATATGCACATCACCTTGTCACTTGCTATATGACCTGATGAAAAGACCGTCCCGGTCTTGAAACGTCGTCATGCTGAATACACAAGAGCCTTAAGATGTTTTTCTACCAAAAAATACACCTTTAAAACAAACCCGTGTCGAGTGCCGCCTCCTTTCTCCTACTATATATATATAAAAGTCTGAGTATGAGAGTCTGCTGCCATATATATATATATATATATATTTTATTTATTATTGTATTGTATGTATGAAATATTTCAGCCACGTGTGGGATGCATTGTCCCTCGACCCAGGGATATTATTTCACACGGTTACAAGCTGGAGTTCATAAGACCGCCCCCTCACAAGTTCTTTAGGTCAGGACTCCCAGCAGCTGCGGAGGATCACACATTTCTCAGGCAAGCCATGCAGAAATTGGTACTTCCCCGGTAATCTTACCTGTACCGGCATTGGAAAAGAGCCTGGGATACTTCTCCAACCTATTCGTAGTACCGAAGCCAGATGGCTAGGTCAGACCGATCCTCAATTTAAAATCCTTGAACCCGGGTCTTCGAATTCCGAATGGAATCCTTAAGGGCGGTCATTGCAGTGTTGGAGGAGGGAGAATTCCTGGCATCCATCGACGTGAAGGATGCCTACCTTCACGTACCGGTGTGGGGACCACACCAGGCATATTTAAGGTTCGCCATACTGGATGAGCAGTTCCAGTTTCAGGCCCTACCCTTTGGCCTGTCCACCGCTCCACGCGTCTTCACCAAGGTGATGGCGGAAATTATGTTCCTTCTGAGGACTCGGGATTAATATAATTCCATACCTTGATGACCTGCTCCTAAAGGCAGGCAAAGTCAGAGACGGGCCTGCAGGGCGCGATAGAAACCACCAGATGTGTACCTCGGGTGGATACTGAACATACCCAAGTCCTCTCTAGTACCGACCCAGCGTCTCCAATTCTTGGGGATGATATTTGATATGGTGGAGAGGAGGGTGTTTATCCCAGCAGAAAAGATCACCGCATTCCAACAGTTGCTGTTGGAAGTGCTGCACCCAGAGAAGGTGTCAGTCTACCTGTGCATCAGGTTGATGGCCTCATTCGAGGCAATTCAGTTCGGGAGATTCCACTCCACAGTGTTCCAGTGGGACCTATTGAGCAAGTGGTCCGGATCACAAGTCCACATGCACAGGTTAATCCACCTGTCAATGCAGGCAAACCTCTCCAAACCTCCTTGCGGGAAGGAGATTCGGAATCCAGGACTTGATTCTGTTGACAACAGACACCAGCCTCCTAGGCTGGGGGGCGGTGACACAAGGGGTGCATTTTCAAGGAAAATGGACACCTTTGGAAGCGCAGCTCCATATCAACAACTTGGAGCTGAGAGCAGTCTATTACGCTCTATTGCAGGTTCACTCCCTCTTGGAACATTGTGCGATCCAGGTCCAGTCGGACAACGCAACAACAGTTGCATATATAAATCTGCAAGGAGGGACAAAGTGCAGGGCCTAGATGGGGGAAGCCACCAAAATCCTTGCCTGGACGGAGCTTCATGCAGCTGCAATTTCAGCTATCTTCATTCCTGGGGTGGACAACTGGGATGCAGACTTTCTCAGGCGCCAAGACCTTCACCCCGGGGAATGGGGACTACATCCCCAGGTGTTCGAGAGCATTGTAGATCTGTGGGGAGTACCACAGATAGACCTGATGGCCTCCAGAGTCAACAAGAAGGTCGACAAATACTGCTCGAGGACGAGAGATCTCCAGACAGAGGCGGTGGATGCTCTGGCTACTATGTGGTCGTACGATCGGGTGTAACTGTTACCTCCTCTCCTGCTGTTGGGAAGAGTGTTACAAAGAATCCGAAGCCAAAGGGTGGAGGCAATTCTAATAGTGCCAGACTGGCCTCGGGGGGCGTGGTATGCAAGTCTGCTATACATGCTAGTGGAAGAACCGTGGCGACTGCCTTTCAGAAGTGATCTTCTGGTTCAAGGCCCTTTCGTCTACTTGGACTTATAGCGGCTTCGTTTAACGGCCTGAAAATTGAGTGGAAGATCTTAGCTCAAAAGGGATTTCATTCCTCAGTCACAATTATCGGTACTGGCTTCTGTGAGAGCTCACTCCACAAGAGTGGTGGGCTCATCCTGGGGGGCTGCTCGGGGTGTTTCAGCATTGCAGCTATGTAGAGCTACCACTTGGTCAGGTCAACATACCTTTGTCAAATTTTATAAGTTTAATGCTTTGGCCAAGGATGGCAGGTGGTGTTGCAACAGGCTCCGCATGTTCCCGCCCTTTCTGGAAGCTTTGGGACCTCCCCAATGTATTGCAACCTCAGTATTTTATATGAGTGATAGTGAAAATAGGATTTTAATACCTACCGGTAAATCCTTTTCACGGAGTCATATGGTTTACTGAGCGCGGTGCTCTGATTGCAATTACTGTGATCTTGTTCCAACTGTTCTTGCAGGTTGCAAGACAGTGGCTTCAGTACTCTGTTTGTACCTTTATAGGTCCGTTGACATGAGTTGGAGCTTCTGAGTTTTGGTGACTTGTTGCTCCCTACAAATCACATTAGTGATTTTTGAATGTTATAATGTTACAATAACGGGGTTAACTAAATTTAGTTAAGTGTGTAGTTGTGTTTGTTGTGGTGTGCTGGTGCAAATCCCACCACAATATTTGTTCACGTTAAATCCTACCTCACAACCAGAGAAGGAGGAGGAATTAACTTTCCTAATATTAAATTATATAATCAGCTATTTGTAGATATATTAAAGACTTGATAAATCCTAAAAACCAATATGCTAACTACACTTTAGAACAACAATTTTCCCCCTACATTGAATCTCACATGTCTCCTACACTTACCCAAATGTGAACATCCCACACAAGTTCTGGATAACCCTTTACTTTTATCTACATGGTGTTGAGTTTTAGGAATCATATATCTCTCTTATCCCAATAATAATTATTGAGAGTGAAATATTATATAAAATATATTTATTATATCTTGTATTGATATAACATATATATTTGACATCTGCAATTATATTTTAATATACTTTACAATACAATATGCAGAGTACTAATCAATCTAATTCCCAAAATATAAGAGTTCTAGACTTGTAATTTTAGCTCAGAAAGTCTGATATTTATTTACAGGCAAAACAAACCATTACAGAATACATTAACACAGTAATTGATGTATATGCTATTATATATATATTTATATACGCCTCCTTGCTTATATTACATAAAACAACATTAAAACAATTGACAGTCCTAGACTGCTACAATACTGACATAAATGACATACTTATACCCATAAACGAACGTTCATATCTACCATATTTACTGTTAGTCTCTCACTCCAGCCCATTGCTTCGGTTCCGTTCTCTCTCCTGCTCGTGTCTCACATCTCTCCTCCTGACTCACTGAATGGGTTTCTTGCTGACTGTCCATGTGTGTCTGTATGTGTGTCAGTGTGTGTCTGTGTGAGAGTGAGAGAGTACTCTTTCCTTATATCACAAATTCAGTGATTGAAATTGCCTGTTCCCATGGGATAATATGTTGGTTCCCAAGACTCAAGGTGTCATAAAATCTAGTCTTCCTTTGAAGTACCCCAGTTTAAACGGTTGTATCCTGTCCCGCAGTATAACAAGACAATAGCTAGTTTGTATTTGCTAAACATATATAGTCTGTGCTAATTATATACAAGTTTGACTGGGGGTGAATCAACACATCTCCATCTGCTAACCAGCATGCCTTACATTTTGTCTCCTAAACGAATTCAGTTGCATTTGATATGTTACAAAGTGGTCATTCATATTATTTAGTAAAACAAGCTAAATTACAATGTCTAAACATTAAACTCTGATATCCTAATTATTAAGCTATTCCTGTTTTTATATACACATACATAATATATACTATGGTTAAAATTACGTTACATTACTGATGGTATAAAACAATATCTATATGCCTATATGGTAACAGTCCCCCGCTTGTGACCATGAGAAATTATTTTGATTGGTCACACAGTAAATTACCATACTTGCTTTATATATATTTTCAAACTTTCTTTTTCAAACTATCCTAAACATAAATTAACCATTGGTATGAAATATCCTTCATTTAATTAACCTATTTTACCCTATAATAACTAAATTTGACCAGGGACAGAGGTTATTTATATTCAGTATTCATGAGGAAAATATTTTCATTGCTACAGACAGTTATATGCCACGCCACAGCTTGCCTTGTAGATGTTGTTTGGTCGAGGTGTGAGGACACTTTCCTTGTACTGTTGCTCACAGTGATTTCCTGGCTGAGGGCTGTCACCTGTGTGGGTTGCAGTTCTTGGAGACACTTTACATTTGCAGTATGGTGGACGTAGAATTCTTCCTAGACACTGTTGACTTGCTTGCAATGTTGTTTTACGTGCATAAGAGGGAATGTGTGGCCTTTGGAGTGCTGTGGTCTTGATAAATTTCTTCACCACAGTTTTTCAAAACATAGGGCCTTTGATAACCCTCATTAATGCAGTCCTTAGCGAGTTTGCTTTGTATGTCCTTTACGATTATCGCTGTGATCGTGACAAGTGTCCTTGTGTGTCCTTTAAGATTATCGCGCTGCAATCATGATAAGTGTCCATGTCTCTCTTTAACCCCAACCTCGTTGTGTTGAACAAAACAGTTTGTGACGTTGAATACAGCAGTTGAAACTTTAACCAAGTATTTTTCCTTTAGTTGTTAAGAACATTTATCTTCAGGCATTGGCAGGTAAATGTCTGGGGTAGATTCTAAAGGACCCACTCCATTTATACTATATATCCTCACTGAATAATAATTTACCATTCAGTCTCTGATCTCTTACCTATCCTGTCCTATATACTATGTTATCTTAAACTAAAATAACCATACACCAGCTAAATCCAATAACTAACAATAATATTTTGATTTGACATATCTATGAAAACATCCTATCAATACAACAAATGACTATGATTTTGCTTCAAACAAATATTAAATATCTGTTAAGAATGGGTTTGGCATCCAGTGTTGTGTGATATGCAGCCATGTGCATATACAATAACTACAATATTCCATCTATGCTATTATTCATTCTCTTAGACTTGGTTAAGTCTGTATATATGGTAACAATGGCACTCAGTACGCAATAAAGCCAAACTTCATACCTTATACTCACTACACCTTCCCTTTTTAGGTAACGATCGCTTCCAACATGGGAAAGCTACACAACCATTTCAAACATGGAGCGCTCAATGCATACACTCTATCAATCATCTCGCAAATCGAGAAACAAAGAAGCCATTCACTTATATACAAGCAAAAGCCAAATATGACTTCCTACCACCATGTAATCTTGCTTTTCTCCAAGCCCAACACTACACCAATAAGATGTTATCTTATCTAACCACAGCAGATTGGGATAAACATCTTGATAAGGCCCTCCTAAACGTAAATTATACCAGAAGAGCTATAGCTTACTTTTACCAAGTCTTGAGAGAGCCTTGTTATGCAGGACATTTCCAAACAGGTATGACTAAATGGCCGTCACGCTTCCCCAATATAACCGAAAAAGCTATCTTGAAAACATTATATTCCAATAAAACTATATCCGCCACATCATACAAGGAAATGTTCTTTAAAATATTCTACAGAGGATATCTCTCTCCCCACCAATGCAATTTAATGGGTATAATAAACTCCCCGGTGTGTCCTAAATGCAAAGGACCTGACGCTGATCTATATCATTGCCTTTGGGAATGTCCAACCATTCAAAAATTTTGGATGTTAGTCAGAAAATTTGCGGTAGACCATTTAGTAAATTACTTATTACTAACACCAGAATGGACCATCCTGGGACATTTACCAATTACCCCAAAAATCTCTGTCGGTTGCAAAATATTGCTGCTATATCTCTCTGCAGTAGCGAGAAAATGCATCCTACAACAATGGATATCCGCCACACCTCCCTCCTTTTAATATGTTTTAAGAAAAGCTGTTCCAGATATTCAAACTAGAGTGGACCGAAACAACCTTACATAAAGAGTCTCAAACAAAAAAATTTTTTGAAATTCGGAGAGTTATATAGATACTTTATCAACGGTTACCAAACAACAAATTCATAAATGTTTCCGCACAACTCTCTGGTACGAGACCAGAATGCTCCTACAGGATCCCCCAATAACCTAATTATACAGTAAGTGCGGGTACATAGCCTGGACACGCGTGGCTTGCAATTTTCCTTCTCTCCTTTCTTTCTTCTTCCCCTTCTCTTCTTCCCCTTCCCCCTTTCTTTTGTTTTTCTTCCAACCCAAACTTACCTTTAAATAAGTTGTCAATCTTCTCTGTCGCCAACAGCATAATGTAAAAAAATAACAGGCAACAGGATAAATTTCTACTCTAAGAATAATAATAAGTCAAACCAGAAACGCATCTACTGCTATTCTTTATTAAAGTATAAATTACATAAAATGACATGTGTTTAGATTATTCATGGTAAAATGTGTAATCTGCTATCCTTCATATTCTCAATTGTTTAAATGCTGTTGTTCATGTGTGACAATTACATAGAGATTCTTATGTATAACTTTTAATCTTTTGTCAATGTCTCCTGTGACGATTCAGGAAAAATGGAAAAAGATTGTATTTGACATTGTTGTAATTGCTTTATTACATTATATTGTTAAATTTTTGCAATAAAAACATTTTGGAAAAAAAAAATGCTACCTCACATACATTATCCTTCCTTCGGGCACAGTTACTTAACTGGCTAGTAAGGGGAAGTAGAGAGGAGGAGCCAGCACAACCTGGTTGAAGAAATTTATGTGCCTGGCTCCTGTCGGATGACCTCTATTCCCAATTTATTGAGACCTCAGTATCCCATATGAACTCCGTGAAAAGGATTTACCGGTAGGTATTAAAATCCGTTTTAACCATCTATATAGAAATAGCTTCCTGTAGATAATAAACTTGCGAGCAGGGCCCTCCAACCTCTGTCTGTAATCACCCAGTTTGTCTTATCACTGTTGATTCCACTTGTAAAGCGAAACAAAATATGCTGCGTTATATAAGAAACTGTAAATAAATAGGTCGTTCCCCAACAGAAATGTTTTCCAAGGCTGCTATACAGGCAGTGGGGGAATGGGGTGGAATCTCTCTCAGTACACCTGCTGTTAAAACAATAACCAATACTGGCTAAAAGAGTCTGTGGTAGAATCTAGACCTCAAACAGGGACTGGGACCATAAATAACTGTAAGTGAAAGGCCAGTAATGTAAACCACTATAACTGGCTAGTTCAGGCTACCCAAAATGTAGTGGTGTGCATAAATTTCTCTGGAGGAAATACTAATGCCCAGTGAAAAGCATCGTCCATATGCCGAAGGCTCTTGCATCGCAAAAGGGGGAGTGGCCTCATACTCTGACTTTGTTTTCATCACTCCCTGGTTGTGGCAAGTATTTCCTCTACGCAGTGTTGTTACAACGGGGGTATGGAGTCTTCCGCCTCCCACCGGTTGTCACTAAGGCAGGCATGTCCAAACTGGGGCCCTCCATCTGTGGTGAAACTACACATCCCAGCATGCTTTGCCATAGTTTTAGCATTCCCTAATAGCAAAATTGGGGCAAGGCGTGATGGGACTTGTAGTTTCCCAACAGCTGGAGGGCCATAGTTTGGACATGCTCCTCCCCCCGGAGACTGACTGCTTGCACAGTGCACATGGACGGCTCTTACTCTGTCATGGAATGTTACAGTGCTGCACACCGCTCCTTGTTAATGTGGAGGAGCCGGTATTTGGTGACACGTGTGTGCAGCTCGCACCACACCAGTGACGCCAGGGAACCAGCATAAGGAAATAGAGATGAAAATGTGACACAGTTAACAAGTTTAACTTGGAGACAGTCTGAAGTTGAACCATGTGAAATGTTCGCCATTTGTGCTAATATGCCAACTGAGTATACGCTCTTATACAAAGAGACTTAAACATTTATATTTGATCAGAAACAATCACACAGATACTGTGTAGCTATATCTTGTAAGTTATGTTATTACATGTGCAGAAACAATACATTTGGTAACAGACCTGTTTCTTCCTTCTCTGTAGGAGCTGCACAAAGCGTTTTTGTTCAGTCACCATGAATCAATGGAAAACAGAAAGGAAATCCCAATTCCCCACCTCAGCCCCAGCACCATGTCTTCCTTACACAGTGTCCTATCTCAGAATCCGCGACTCGTGCAAGCAGTGATAGGCTTCCTACTGATTGATGATGCTCACGCCACAACACTTGAATATAACAAACACCTTCTTAGCATCACTATGAATTTCCTCTTAGACTTGGTGACATCACTCCCGGAGAGCCAGAAGGCGGAGGCACTTAATGGCCATTCAGTCTCAGAGAGATCGGATCACATATACAGCATCCTCAGCACCATGATCTTTAACGTGGATCTTCAAGCTACGGAGCTCAGGCGTCTATGTGAAGAGCTCTCTAAAGCATGTTGGGAAAAGGGAAGCCTTTTAGAAGATCAGGTTCAGGCATGCATGCTGAGGAAACAGAATTACGGTCTGCTTAGCTTGTATGGAGCGGTGACAAGTGAAAAGATAAAGGCTCGTATTACTGCACAGAGGACCCCAGGAAAAGGTTAGGGTGACGTTACATGTTTAGTCTCTGTCCATATTTCTGCTCCAAAGAGTGGAAAATGTGCCCACAGCAACCGTTCTGCACTTCTAGCTAGCATTTAACAAGTACATTCTATAAACTGATAGGTTCATTGCAAACTGATAGGTTCATTGCAATTTTTTGCAGGCACATCACAAGGGCGGGACTCGACGTGCAGGTCATCCTTGCCCTGTGCTGAGTGCCCCCACCACCACATGCTAGTGTCGGGAGTAGTTTTTATGTTGGCTTGGAAAAAATTGTATCAAACAAAAAAGTATTGTTCCCTTCAGGAAAATGTTATAAAATGTCCCCTTCATAATGTTTTTATGGTGCGATTTCAAATGTTTTATGCACCCGTCAGAGCAATTCGTTTTACTTTCCTTTAAATGCACCCAAATAGATGGCGTTTAGCGGCAAATAGTCCCAGTCAGTGCTGCCAAGCTTCTGTTTGGATGCCTAAAATACAGACTTTGCACACATTTCTTCTTGCATCTCAATATAGCAACAATTGAAGGTACTTGTGTACAATCACGGCTCCCACGATGTCCATCGTATAGTAAAAAATTGCATGCGATTTTTAACAGAAGTGCATCCAAATGCATTGAAATTAGTATCAAACATGTTCAATGGCCCCCAAATGTCATTTTTGAGGCTGTACCACCCCCACTATCAACGCGAACCCGAAGCGTGGCGAGTGGCGGCGGTACGCTTCCTACGACCTTTTCATACCCCCACTATCCACGTCGGCGTGGAGTTGAGAATAGAAAGATTGGCGAGCCCGAAGCGTGGCGAGCAGACACGGATACCTTCACAGGTATACGCGTCCCCTTGCGGGCTTCACAGGTGTCCGCGTCCCCTTGCGCTCGCCACACTTTCTATTCTCAACTCCACGCCGACGTGGATAGTGGGGGTATGAAAAGGTTGTAGGACGCGTACCGCCGCCCCTTGTGGGCTCGCAGCGCTCGCCACGCTTCGGGTTCGCGTTGATAGTGGGGATGGTACAGCCTCAAAAATGACATTTGGGGGCCATTGAACATGTTTGATACTAATTTCAATGCATTTGGATGCATTTCTGTTAAAGATCGCATGCGATTTAAAAAAATGCATAAAAACTGCAAAAAACGCATCCCATCGCATGCCACTACATTTGGCATGCGATGGGCGCCGTGAAAGGTCACAAGTACCCAATTGAATGTCTCCCGTTTGCACCTAGTGGCAGACATGGGCGGAAACAATTGATTTTCTCCCTTATTGTTCTTCTGATAGAGTTTTAAATAATTTTTTTCTCCATATATTCCTAAGAGGAAACAGGTTGTCTTGTAGATTTAAAAGTTCCTACTAGCTCTTCAGGAGTCCAGAGTCTTCCCATGAATGGAGTCTGCCTGCATGACCTTGGGCTCGTTCCACTTGACTCTGCCCACAGAGTACAGGCTTATGTAAAGTGCTGCCTTTGTGAGTGCAGATATAGGCCCTTATTCTGATCGCTTCACCTGGATCCATGCATGGGCCGAAGCAAATGTACCAAACCCCGCCTAGCTAATGGATCGGCCGCGCCACCCATTCGCACGCTGAATTCGGCCGGTCGGCGTTCGAACGGATGTTTTATGTGAACATCGATTCGAATGCCTGTGGGAACCTCCCTCCTCATTCGATGGTCAGTGACCTTCGAATGATGTGGAAAGCGCTTGCCCATGCATGAGTGGTCTAGATTACTCGTACATATGAGTGAAGAAAAGCAGGGATATGGGCGGGCAGCTGGCCGCATTTCCATACGCATGCCCTTCGTTTTCATGGGAACGCCCATGAAACGCAGGGCGTTCTCATATGGTAATGACCCTAATCGCCCCTCTACAACCAGGAGCAAGCACTCGGCGACTGGACTTCTCTCCGAGTTCGCTCGCTCCCTGCATACAGACATGCGCAGAAATGGTTCTGCGAATGAGTATACGAACAACATCGGTACACTGGCCGAGTTCATGTCTGAGCGAAGCGATCAGAATAAGGGCCATAATGCAGATGTGTAATTTTATCACTTAGAGCTATAATTACTATATTCAGAGATGTACACAGTGGTATTTTGATTTGCCACTGCACATGTACTGCAGGTATGTGATAGCTGGTTACTATGATCCCATATCAAGTTCTGTTTTTTACTTCCAGTGGCCATGCTTCATGTTTGTAGGGTTACTTAGATGGTTGGTGTTTGACTGATATGTTTGCGATAGTTGCTTCTTTGTATGCAAGCGGTGGTTCCGAGACCCCACCAGTGGGCTTTACAATGCAAATCCCAGAAGCTGTGTCATTTGTGTGTTTTCACATAACCTCTGTGTACAAATTCCCTGTTGCCATAACATATAAATGTAGCCCAAAGTGCAGATGTGCCCCCATAGGTGGGGATCTGGAGAGTACAGCAATGACAGATCTATTTGCACTATTTAAGCCAAGCTTCCCCCTTTGTTCATAAGGACTTGTGCAGGTCTCCTGTCTTCCAGTTGTAGAGGAAGACGTTGGTAAATCTCATTTGATACCACATGCTTTGTTTTATATGGTACCCTATGGGTTTCACACTGTATTGTAGCTATTTATCAATATGCTATTTTATTATCTATTCTTTCTTTGTAATAGGAACCACTCAGGAACTGACCGATACTGAGAGAGCAATTGTGGCCTTATTCTGCGACCCAGAGCAGTCCAGACCATGGAAGAAGGTCTACTTCTACTGCCTGTCCGCAGGCAAACACTTTCTGGAACAGATTCTGGTCAGTTGTGTATTTTTTTTATTGGACACCTACCTGTATAACAAACATTGGGGCAGATATATTAAGCCTTAACAAGAGATAAATTCAAGTGTGATAAAGAGAGATAAACGTCCAGCCAATCAGCTCCTTACTGACTTTTTTCAAACACAGCCTGTAACATGGCAGTTGGCAGGTGATTGGCTGGACGTTTATCTCTCCTTATCACACTTGCATTTATCTCTTGTTAAGGCTTAATACATCTGCCCCAATGTTATTGTGGTCAATCAGATTTTGTGAGTTGCCTTTTCCACAGCGGAACCCACATTCTCGGCTCGATTTCTGCCCAAAATTGCCCACTGCCTCATAGCATGGTTGTGCGGATTGGGGCTGCCCCCACACAGGTGGGAGCCATTGACCCCATTCCCACACACAACCTCCCGGCCCAGAATAAGAGAAGTCTGATTCGGTGTTAAGTTTTTCCTTAGAAGAATGGGGAGACCAACTAAATGAGAGTTAGCTGCACATTTGTGTCAACTTATATGTCCCCTTGTGGTGCCAAGCAAGTCAGGTGTATTGTATAACACGTACTTCATCAGAACATGGGGATATGTGTGATCACAGTCCTGACTTGTGGTACCTGTCAATGTGATATAGTTATGGGTTATGACCTAGTCTATCATGGGCACCTATATGGGGTCCTGACCTTATACTCGGGATGCAAGCTATAGATGTGGTGTTCATGCTAGGCTGTTATAGGGCCCTGCAAAATAGGTTACTAAGGTCATTTTTGATTGGTGATTGCCGCAGGAGAGGTTTTAAGCTCAGGCTGAGCAGGCAGTGTCCTCACAATGCAGTGGATATGCAGACACCAGTGGGTACAGCTGCAGGTGTGGGGTGGTGTCCAAATCCCAAGCAAGAGAAATTTATGAAGTTGTTCAGTGAGGAATGAAGGTACCGGCTGAGCTAGTCCAAGCAAAATGGTGTCCCAATAGTAACTGTAACGCATTATGTTGTTCTAAGAGAACCTCTTCATTACCTTTTTGAAAAAGTTGTCTCAGAACAATAATTTTTGTCCATTTTGCAGTGTTTGGGAGCAAATCATTGATTGTCATTTGCTCCCATACATTATTAGATATTTGTTCCCACCAGACAGATTGGACAGATACATCTTTATATGTGTACCCAGCTTAAGAAGTAAATGACTCCCTACAAACATAAGAATAGGGGAAATTGTCGCCCACAGATTTTCTCCATGTTCATCTCAATTTGCTTGAAAGAAATGTAAAATGTGGCCAAACTTTCTTTTGCTTAGTGTGTTGTGTAGAAAATATCTTTTTTTTTTTTTTTAATTATATTTATTGAAGATTTTTCATATGAAACATGAACATAAACAATGTTGAGCATAACAGATTCATTTTTTGCGTTTCAAAATAATATACAATAATTGCCATCTCATCCAATGTTGCATATAATATAATCAGTTAGGGTATAACCCAATTAACTAGAGATGGAAGAACTTAATCAAATATTGGGTAACAATACCTGTACTTATTTCAAGTAAAAGGAAAACCATCCCAAAACATTATCCAATACTCAACAAGAAAATATCTTGTTAGTACAGATTTCTTCGTATGCCTTGACAGTCCATTTTAAGGTTTAGCGACATGGGTTCTAACTTACAGTATTGCTGTTTCAGCTTACAGCCTTGACCCTTCTGAAAAGAGAAGACTTCTCCAATCTAAGTTTGCTGCTATCAAACACATTTAAACCTTTAAGACGTCTCCTTGTCCTGCTTGGATGGACCCACCTCCAGAGTATAGAATCTGCCAAAGCACTTTTGCACATTTTGCACAAAAATCAGGTATGTGTGATCAGGGCTGCAACAAGGAGTGGCTATGGCGGTGCATACTGTTGGTACTGAATGTGATACCCATACATCAAGCATGTCCAAACTCCTCTTCCAGGAAGGTACAGCCACCTAAATAACATAAAAATGATAAGCTGGTCTGTACTCCATAGTAAAATCCCCTATTTTATTATGATGTAATCTGTTTATATGATGAGGTGTATTTTTGTATTTTGCAGGATCTATGCAATGATTCAGTATTAAAACAATTCTGTGATGGACTGTTGTTTCAAGTAGAAGCGTTAGAGTGGTGCATAGAACACAGCAGGTATGTAACCGGATATATTTCACTGCTTCACGGTGTAATTTTCTTGTATAAAATGTACTTGCAGATTTAGTAGTACCGTCATTTATCTTTACTACATTGGTTTTTCTTTGTTTTGAAGTTCACCATTGATTTCTTTGCATATGCGTAATGTAAGGTTGTTTATAGCAGTGGTTCTCAACTTTGGTCCTCACCTGGCAGGTGCACTGAAAATAAAATTTTTGGGGGCGTATTTGTATTTTTGGCATTTACTATGACAAAAATAAGATTTTTCGTATAGATGGGACATTCGTATTTGTATTTACAAATTCGAATGAATACACCATCGATAGAATACAACAGAAATCACCATTCAAAGGAATGGTGATTCCTGATTTACTAAGCGGCCGTATTGAAAATACGGCCGCTAATTGGCGTAAAACGGCCACGAATGGCCGGGCAAATATGGCAGGAAAATACACTTCATTTTCCTGTCCTATTTGGCTTTAGCCTGCATTGATCAGTCAGATCTGTGCAGGCTTCAGTGTAAAAAAAACATAAAATAAAACGCATGCTGGGACTTGGAGAACCACAAGTCCCAGCATGCAGGGCATTAAAGGGCCCGCTGGCAATTGTAGTTCCACAGTATTAAAAATAGTCAAATAAACACACTGACACACATTATAAATAAAACTTTAATACATGCAAAGACCTTTCATACTTATACTTGCCTATCTTGAGCCCGTAGGTAGGTCCCTGGGTCCGGGGCTGCAGAGTCCGGGGTCCGGGGCCTTGGTTCCTGGATCCGGGGCTGGTCTGGGGCTCCAGGATCCGAAGAAATCCATTGGGGGACCTGTGGAAGAAAATCCAACTCACCAAAGTCCTCCGGCGAAGATCACGTCCTCTTCTGTCCGACGTAGTCCAGGTCGTCTTAAAAAAAACAAACACCCGACTATTCGGGCCGGTACCTGCGACGGACTGAGGAGAGACGCTGATGTTTCATCTTCAGCGCCTCTCCTCCGAATGATTCTATTGGCCGCCTAGCGGCCTTTATTGGGGGGTCCCCACTCCCCCAGGGCCCCTGGCCAGGCTGATTGGTCAGTAGGGTTAATGTTTTGGCCGCAGACCTTATATAATGTGTCCCCCGGCTGTGACATTACCCTGCTGGCTGGTTGGGCCTGGTTCTCAAAATACGGGGGACCCCTAGTCATTTTGTCCCCCGTATTTTGGGAATCAGCCCCAACCCATTGAGCCGGGGCTTCCAATTAAGGTAAAATCAGCAATATAGCTTATCATTTTAAATTTATTACCACAATCCTGTTATGTTACGCCATTTAAAGTTGCTTTTTTTTATTTTATTTTTTTATTCTACAGTCAAGATATTCCTAAGAAAGACATCTTACGTCACCTGAGTAGCCTGGACAGCCATTCTGCTCTGTACATTCTCCATCATCTCACTAACCTGCCAGAGCTCAATGAAGTTGAGGTTCTGAATCTTCTGAAAAGGAGACTCTCCAATGAAGGTGGGCTACGTGTGTGTTGTTGTTTTTTAGCAGCGCTCACAGGGTGTGCTGCGTCCTCCAAAAAGGGGAAGGGATTTACAGTTGCTAGCAGTTTCCAATGTAATGTGCAGGTATCATTATTATTGGTTGCATAAGCTTATTTTCTCTTAATTCAGTTGCCAGTTCACTCCCCCAATTTGTAATGACTCCAAAGGTGTATTTTTGCCCAGTGTATGTGCCGAGCGATGATGTGAAAATCGATGACCGATAAATCTTTTAATGCATACACACTGACCGATTTTTACAGGGGGTGAACAGGCCGGCGATGATGCGGGAGTGAGCATCAGCGCTCATTGCACGGCCATACACAGATTGTGATTTTGAGCTCAATGTAGCTCAAAACTGGAAAACTGAGCAACTTTGTGCTCAAATTAGCCTAGTGTGTATGGGCTTTAAATCCTTCTCTAGCTACACCAGGCATGTCCAACCTGCGGCCCTCTACTGTTGTGAAACTACACATCCCAGCATGCCTTGCCATAGTTTTAGCATTCCCTAATATCAAAACTGTGGCAAGGCATTCTGGGATGTGTAGTTTCACAACAGCTGGAGGGCCGCAGGTTGGACATGCCTGAGCTACACGGTATAAAATGGCTTTTTTTTTTACTTCCTGGCGGTTCTTACACTTTACCACTTTTGTGAAAAAAAAAATAAATCTAGATAAATGTTATGTGATCCAGATTAACCTGTAAATTTGACTTGTACAGTTCATGTTTGGTGGTTTCCGTATGTAAGCCTGTGTGTAGTGGGGACACTTTCTATAGTACATTGTATGGTCTCTGCTATCTACCAATTAAAGCTTGCAGATTAATGCACTACTGATGTTCTTGCTTGCAGTCTCTGGAAGTCATCGTGATGCCCATGACCAGGCACAGAACCGCAACACTGTTATCTTTCAGGCCTTCTGTGCGATGAAGTATGCCATCTATGCACTGTGTGTCAACGCTCACAAGCACGTTCAGTGCAAGCATTGCCACACCAGCCAGATAAATGGCTCCATGGAGGATACGGAGTCCACCATATCCTCAGGGAAGGAGCTTGGTCTTTCTCAAGGTATCAGACATTACCGTAATGAAAGTTGTTAGTTTTGGAGGCATGCTTGCATATTAACCTGTTTGTTTTCTACTACAGACTATTCAAATCTGTTTGTGCAGTATATCATCAAGTGCCAGAACTACTTGTGCCTGCTGCCTTCTCAGCTGAGGTTGGAGCTTCTGGAGAACATCTTCTCCTTATTATTCGTGTCACTGTCTGAGCTGAACTCTGCACCTCCAGTTCCCGAGGACTGTGCCATGGAGGACGTTGATGAAGACATGGACTTGAAAGTTAGTAGACTTAAGGGCTTGGACAGCAGCATTGACAAGGCAGACTCTATATTACTATCTCCCATTGAAAGTCCACAACATAACAGTAGCACTCTTAACATTGCGGATTTGTCTGGCGTTTCTCAAGGATCGGCCTCCTCTGCTTCAGAAACCTCTCACAGTACTTTCTGGGACATTAGATCAGACTGTTTAGACCTAAAACACTTCACCAGTGGAGTGTCTGGGTTTTTGGTTGATGAAGTCGTATTGGACACTTTCTTAAAATTGTTGAAAGAACAAGTAGAACTCATTACGGATTCTGTTCAGTCGAGTGGCCAGGCGCTTGGTGAGGAGCAGAAGATGTTTACTGGTCTTACCGTTTTCTCTGCAAATGAGGAGTTCAACAACAGACTGATCCAGATGTCTAAGTATATTTCTGAAGCCCAGTGGAGATACAAGGTGGTGATGAGCAACAGGATTGCAGGTACAGTAAGTGGCACATGGGATTTATTTCTTGGCCAAAGCAGCATGCAACTTCATACAAATACTTGTAGTCTTAAGACCACCATACACTATGCAATTTGTGCCCCATTTCACCGGATTCCGTTGGATCGGGACAGAAATTGTTTTAAATCGGCAAAAATCGCATGTATATAACTATATACTTTCTGATGCCCGGTCCTGTGCGCCTCCGAGTTGGAGGTCAGACGGGCTGCACATGTCATATGTGCAGCTGTCAACTGCCCATCGTGGGTGCTTTTTAGCCAACAGTGCTATCTCCGCTCTGATCAGATTCTGCGTCTTCAGATACACTTGGCCAATCTTAGAAGTTTACGAAAGAAGCCTCATGTGGCCATTGAGGAATTTCACACCACCACTGGGTACAAAGATGAAAGAGATGGCAAAATTTGCGTCAAAATCTTAATCGTGCCCTGTGTAACACAGACCTACAGGCATGAAGGAAGGAAAAAATGTGTTTATAATGCCACCCCTTGCTATTTCCCATTTTAGACACCTTTTTTTCTTTTTTTTTCCTAGAGGAAGAACTTCTTACTGCACGGTTACATTCACGGATTTTTAAAACTTCCAGCGTCAAAAGACGAAGAAGGAATAAAGGAGGTAAGTAGTGATCAATAATAATATTTGGTACTTGTTTCCTAGCACGGCCACCCCGATTTACATCGGGGTGGTCGTGTCGGAAAAATCGGGTCGATCGCATCGCATGCGATTTGGTCGCATGCGATGCGACCGACCGATTTTGGACCCGATTTTTTTTTTTTTTTATGAAATGTAAATCGGGTCCCTGGGACCCGATTTTACATTGGATTCAATGTAAAATATTCCCAACCCCCCCAAATGTCACGGCGTACACCCCACCCCACGATAGACGCCAACCCGAAGCGTGGCGAGCGCAGCGAGCCCGCGAGGGGCGGCGGTGCGCGTCCTCCGACCTTTTCATTCCCCTACTATCCACGTCGGCGTGGAGTTGAGAATAGAATAGTGTGGCGAGCGCAGCGAGCCACCGAGCCCGTAGCGTGGCGAGCGGACGCGGATACCTTCACAGGTAAACGCGTCCCTTCGCGGACTTCACAGGTGTCCGCGTCGCCACGGACACCTGTGAAGCCCGCGAGGGGACGCGTATAACTGTGAAGGTATCCGCGTCCCCTCGCGGGGCTCGCTGCGCTCGCCACGCTTCGGGCTCGCTGCGCTCGCCACACTATTCTATTCTCAACTCCACGCCGACGTGGATAGTAGGGGAATGAAAAGGTCGGAGGACGCGCACCGCCGCCCCTCGCGGGCTCGCTGCGCTCGCCACGCTTCGGGTTGGCGTCTATCGTGGGGTGACGACGAGGACATCTAAAATGTGAAATGGGTCATATTGGCCCATTTCACATTTTTCACATTTTTTCAGGATTTCAATGTTAAAAAATCTTGAAGCCTATGTAAAAATCGGGGACATCGCGTCGGGACCTATGTTAATGGTCCCGACCGACGCGATGCCCCCGATATTTTACCTTTCCCGACACGATTTCAATGTTAAAATATTTTTTAACATTGAAGCCTATGGGGAAATCGCGGGCATCGCGTCGGTCGCGTCGGGACCATTGTTAACGGTCCCGACCGACGCGATGCCCCCGATATTTTGTCCTAGCCGGCCAAATGGACCTGATTTCAAAGGAAATCTGGTCCATCGTATGGATCGTGTACCTTAACTAAAGGTACACGATCCATAAGATTTGTGGCCGTGCTAGGAAACAAGTACCTAATATTTTTACATCATGCAATCTCTTATATATTTAGCCAGATCTGTCACTCAACCCCTGTGGAGAACGTTCCTGTGTAGGACAGTTTCACTTTCATGTGTCTGACGTTCCACCCCCTTGACATCACCTCCCCCCGCCCAGCCAGGGCTACAGTACACGCCCACCATCCACCATTACTCCACAGCCACCATCCACCATTACTCCTGCACATCCCTACCCTCAGCCAGGACCCCCGCGACCCCCGCGACCCCCCTCCCGCGATTCGCGGGACCCCCCGCGACCCCCCCTCCCGCGAATTGCGGGACCCCCGCGACCCCCCCTCCCGCGATTTGCGGAACCCCCGTGACCCCCCCTCCCGCCATTCGCAGGACCCCGCACCCCCCCTCCCGCGATTCGTGGGACCCCCGCTTTCCACCCTCCCGCAAGTCGCGGGACCCCCGCGACCCCCCCTCCCGTGATTCGCGGGACCCCCGCGAACCCCCCCTCCCGCGATTCGCGGGACCCCCGCGACCCCCCTCCCGCGATTCGCGGGACCCCCGCGACCACCCCGGTATCCGGACTATTGTTAGACAGCACTTACATCGACAGCCATTACATCGACACCATTAGTTCGACACCTCAATAGGTCGACATGGTTTTAGGTCGACATACCATTAGGTCGACATGTCATTATGTCGACAGCTCATTAGGTCGACAGCTCATTAGGTCGACAGCTCATTAGGTCGACATGTTTTTAGGTCGACACTGCCATTAGGTCGACAGTGTCTATGTCGACAGTCAAAAGGTCGACATGGGTTTTTTCACTGTTTATTGAGCCGACATGTGCCGACAGGCGGTATTTCATGCCCTACTATCCACTAGGGCCTGGTGGGAGAATAAAATAGTGTGCCGAGCGCAGCGAGGCACCGTGCCCGAAGCATAGCGAGCGGCTGCGGTACACTTCAAACTGTGTCCATGTCGACTGTGTCGACATTTCGGCCAAAAAACAGTGAAAAAACCCATGTCGACCTTTTGACTGTCGACATAGACTCTATCGACCGAATGGCAGTGTCGACCTAAAAACATGTCGACCTAATGAGCTGTCGACCTAATGAGCTGTCGACCTAATGACATGTCGACCTAATGGTATGTCGACCTAAAACCATGTCGACCTATTGAGCTGTCGAACTAATGGTGTCGATGTAATGGCTGTCGATGTAAGTGCTGTCTAATATCCGTCCCAGACCCGACCACCCCCTCCCGCGATTCGCTGGACCTCCGCGACCACCCCCTCCCGCGAAACGCGGGACCCCCGCGACCCTCCCGCAAATCGCGGGACCCCAGTGACCCCTCCCTCCCGCGAGCCCCCTCCCGCGATTCGCAGGACCCCTGCATCCTCCCCTCCCGCGATTCGCGGGACCCCTGCGACCCCCCCTCCCGGCATTAAAAGGGCCCCCCGCGACCCCCCCTCCCGCGATTCACGGCACCCCCCCCTACTATGATTTGCGACCCCCCTCCCGCAAATCGCGCCGCCCCCTCCCGCGATTCACGGAACCCCCCGTAGCGCCCCCCTCCCGCGATTTGCGGGCCCCCTCGGCACTTCTCGCGATTTGCGACCGCCCCCTAATTCACACATTCGGGGACCCCACCTCCCGCGATTCATGCCCCCCTCACACAATTCACGGCACCCCCCACACCCCCCTTCCTGCGATTCGCAACCCCTCACGACCCCCCCTCCCACGATTCACGAAACCCTCCGTAGCGCCCCCCTCCCGCGATTTGCGGGCCCCCTCGGCACCTCTCGCGATTTGCGACCGCCCCGTAATTCACACATTCGGGGACCCCCCCTCCCGCGATTCATGCCCCCCTCACGCAATTCACGGCACCCCCCATACCCCCCTTCCTGCGATTCGGAACCCCCCACGACCCCCCCTCCCGCGATTCATGCCCCCTCCCGCAATTCACGGACCCCCGCACCACCCCCCTGCGCCCACCCTCCCTTGATTCACGCCCCCCTCATGCAATTCACGGCAACCCCCCCTCCTGCGATTCGCAGCCCCCCCACGACCCCCGCCTCCTGCGATTCATGACCCCTCCCGTGATTCACGGACCCCCTCACCACCCCCCCTTGACTCACGGCACCCCACGCGCCCCTCCCGCAATTCACGGACCTCCGCAACCCCCCCTCCCGCAATTCACTAACCCCGACAACCCCCCTCCCGCAATTTGCGGACCCCCCTTCCCACGATTCAAGCCCCCCCGCGCCCCCGCCCACGATTTGCGGACCCCCGCCCCCTCCCGCTAACCGCGGATCCCCACACACCACCCCCCCTCCCGCAATTTGCAGACCCCCCAGACCCCCTTCCGGCAATTCCACCCCCCAGCGGACCACCGCGGCCCCCGCTCCCGCATTTCACGTACCCCCGTGACAATGGGGGATCCTGTACCACCACAAGCAGGTACCGCCCCTAGGTGGAAAATCCGGCCCTGGCTGCCGCACTGCAGGTTTCCCCACTGCCCTCTGCACCAGCGCCACAACTTTTATCAATGTCTTGCCCACATACCACTATTATACAGCCTCCTGCTCTCATGCACGCTCACTCCCTCCCAGTGGGAGGAGACGCTCACCCACTGCCGGGAGCTGCATACTGTCCCCCACCCTCCTCCAGTTCTAGGGATGCCCATCGACCATCAATGATTTTCAAATAATCGATGGTTTATGGCCGATGTTGAATACTTTTGCCATCAATGTGGGAGGACACTGCCCTGCCTCCTGTTCTCCTGCCCCGTAACCTCCGCCAGTGGAGACCCGCTCACCCTGTGTTGCCCACATTCCCCTATCATGCTTTACCGCCCAGCCTCCTGCTCTCATGCACCCTAACTCCCACCCAGTCGGAGGAGACACTGACTCCTGTATTTCTGTGCTGCCACGCTGGACCCTCACCCACTGGCAGAAGCTGCACAGTGTCCACCACCCTCTTTAGTCCCCCATATGCCCACACACCCCTATCACTACCCAGCTTCCTGCTCTCCTGAACCGTAACTTCCACCACTGGGTAATCGCTGACGCTGTGTTGCCCACATACCCCTATCATGCCTCATATCCCAGCCTTCTGCTCTCATGCACCCTAACTCCCACCCAGTAGGAGGAGACACTGACTCAGGGCCACCGTCCGGTACTCCTGTGCTGCCACGCTGGACCCTCACCCACTGCCAGAAGCTGCAATACAGGCATCTTTCATACAATTCTAACCATATTTCTCACAATACAAATGTTCACAAATTAAGGGGCGTAGCCCCTTACGCCGGTGTGAAGAGCGCCCGTAGGGCGCGATGAATCACCTAGTGCTAAATATATATATATATATATATATATATATATATATATATATATATATATATATATATATATATATATATATATATATATATATATATATACATCTTATACCCTTAAACTGCTGTATCTAGGTTCTTAAGAAAATATTACATCTGTATTAACTCTTTCCCTGAAGAATTAAACAATGGTAAATATTCGGAGGGCCCCGTGGGCCCCCGGCTCTTACAGGCCGCAGCCTGAGTAATTAGTATTTGCTTCCTCCCCTTGAGACGCTCCTGTGCCTAATATATATTTTCATCCAATCATATAGGTTTATTAAGATAACCACAAAGATACAAATAAAACGTGAATACAATCCAGAAAACATCAAAATAGATAATGTATTTAATTAATTGGAGAATGTGTTGTTTAACGGTAGCTATGTGTGAGTAAGATAGGTAGAGATGGGCTAGTAGTAGGTAAAGAGATATAGAGGCTTATAAACATTTCTGCGGTATCCATATAATGTCATGTAAGACAGCACTCAATTTTGAAAATAAAAGAACTCCCGTTTTGTGGTGCACAGTCCTGTAATGTAAAGATACAGAAGCACTCACCCTCCTTGCAGAAGGTTTTGGGAAGAACCGGCACACACTTGTAGAAGTCCAATGTAGATTTATGTAAGGCATGAGATGGTATACAGACACGGCTCAACAGCCGTTTCAACTGATATTATCAGTTGAAAAGGCTGTTGGCCCGTGTCTGTATACCATCTCATGCCTTAAATAAATCTACATTGGACTTCTACAAGTGTGTGCCGGTTCTTCCCAAAACCTTCTGCAAGGAGGGTGAGTGCTTATATATATATATATATATATATATATATATATATATATATATGCAATGGTGGGCGGCACTCCAACAATGGCAGATGCTGGCAAAGCTTGGTTTTAGGTGAAAAAAAGGGTGCCCTCCGATGTGCAGCACTGCGGCTGCTGTACATACAATTCTGGGGGATGGCGGCACTCCAAATAACAAGTATCCTACTCGAGTGTGGACAATTGTTATTTGGAGTGCCGCCATCCCCCAGAATTGTGTGTGTGTGTGTATATATGTATATATATATATATATATATATATATATATATATATATATATATATATATATATATATATATATATAACAAAAGAAAGGAGGAGCGCACAGGTAAGTATAATTGCACAGTGTTTACTGGAGAAAAGTGTAGGCTCACATACAATTAAATAAGCAGTAATCAGCATGTGTAGGAATCACCATCAGTACGTCAGCTTCATAGCACGGACACCGGAGGACATCCAGGGAACCGGCAGATGGAAACAGCTGCGGCGAAGACGGAGTTCCAGACACGAGGACTGCAAACAGACGGGAACCACAGTGGCAGAGATCCGATACGTCAGGTGACCACGCCCCTTAGGGGGCCACTGTGGTTCCCGTCTGTTTGCAGTCCTCGTGTCTGGAACTCCGTCTTCGCCGCAGCTGTTTCCATCTGCCGGTTCCCTGGATGTCCTCCGGTGTCCGTGCTATGAAGCTGACGTACTGATGGTGATTCCTACACATGCTGATTACTGCTTATTTAATTGTATGTGAGCCTACACTTTTCTCCAGTAAACACTGTGCAATTATACTTACCTGTGCGCTCCTCCTTTCTTTTGTTCTATGCACCTTACTGAGGCCGTGACAAAGCCTATTTGGAGTGAGCAGCACCACATTCTGGAGAGACGGAACCTATTGATTATGTGCTAACCTTGCGCAGATCCTTCACCTGTGTGTGTGTGTAATATATATATATATATATATATATATATATATATATATATATATATATATATATATATATATATATATATATATATATATATATATATATATATATATATATATATATAAAATTTTTTTTATAAAAATGTCGTTAATGTTTGCGTAGCAGACTGGTGTAGACAATTATTGAGGCTTCCTGTCAGACTGAGTTACAGAATCTTCATTTATCATTTCTTTCACCTCATTGCAGCGGGATCAAAGAAACTAAAGGAAAGTACTAGCAGTGAACTGAGTACATCAGGTAATTAACAGATTGAAATTAAAACTACATATATCATCCATTTAAAGGGTTAAATGCATATAGGTAAATTTAAGATGTATATTGGAAAGATAATATTCCTCCTCCACTTCCACTATATGTAAATATAATTATGAATTATTATTATTGGGAAAGACCTCTTTAGAGCAGTTTACTTTTATAATTGAAGTTTTGCTTGCTGTATAGGAAGCAGCGCAAGTAATCTGTCTGCCAGAAGTGAAGCAGAAAGCAGGAGCCCGCTGCCACAGAGGAACACCCTTATTCCCATGTTACTCTCTGCACCCGAACATCTTCTCATTTCATGTATATTGAGAGGGAACTATGCACAAGCTCATGAGGTAGGAACATGTATAACTGAAGCACCCATATTTTTCCTGCATTGTATTTTATTTGGTCATTTGTTTTAAAATGCACAAATGAAGCAGACTGCAGCCAGAGGATAGCGAGCTTCAAAAAAGTAATAAAAAGGAGAGTGATAAGCAACCAGCCAATCAGCTCCTATCTGTCATTTTTTTAAACCCAGCCTGTAACATGGATGGTAAGAGCCAATTGGCTGTTATTTATTACTCTCCATTTTATCACTTTTGAAGCTTGAAACATCTGGCCATTTGTGTTTTGAATGTAGGCCTTGGTAAGTGCTGGTATACAGTTATATCATTATACATCTTTACTTGGAGTTTCTTGGAGGTCTTTACATATGTATCATTGGGCCAGATGTATTAAGCCTGACGAAGAGATAAACTAGAGATAAAGGGGCAGATGTATTAAGCTTGGCGAAGAGATAAACTGGAGATAAAGTGGAGAAAAATTGGAAGGAGAAAACGCACCAACCAATCAACTCCCAACTGTCATATTTCAAACACAGCTGATTGGCTGGTACGTTATCTCCTTCTAATTTATCTCCAGTTTATCTCTTCACGAACCTTAATACATCTGCCCCAAAGTGAAAGGAGATAACGCATCAGCCAATCAGCTGTGTTTGAAATATGACAGTTGGAGTTGATTGGCTGGTGCGTTATCTCCTTCCACTTTATCTCCAGTTTATCTCTTCGCCAGGCTTAATACATCTGCCCCATTGTCTCCTTCCTACCTGTTGTCTCTTGCAATAAACAAATAATATATAATATAATTGGGGGTTAGGAGATGACCGTTCTGAGGGCAGGGGATAAGGTGCTGGCTGAATATGAGTAACACTGCAGAGCAACGGTTCTCAAACTGTGGGTACTGACCCCAAAGTGGGTCTCAACCACCTCAGCATGGGGTCACAACTCTATGTTGCTGATCATGAGGCTAATGTGTCAGTAGAGGCAGTGGTGTAACTATTAAATATTCTCCCCCCCCCCCCGCCATTAATTTTGGCAGCGCCCTCTCTCCCATCTGCCCGGGAATTGCTCTCCATCTTCCCTCCCCTTACCGCCCCTTACCGCTCGGCATAATGCCGCCGCCGGTACCTGCCGCATCAGTGCATCATTCCCGGCTCTGCCTCTCCCTGCTCTCCTGGCTCCTGCTAATGAAAAGTGATACTAAGAAAATGGCTTCCCCCGTACAGCAGACCGTTTTTAATGTAGCTAGAGGAGGCTGCCGCCTCTTCTAGCATCCTCAAAAACTGTCTGCAGTATGGGGGCATATGGGGGTCATTTTCTAAATGTCACTTTTAATTAGCACTTATCAGGAGCCGGGAGAGCCGGGACTGATGCACTGATGTGGCAGGTACTGGCGGTGGCATTATGCCGAGCGGGAAGGGGGGAGAGCAGGTCCCGGGCAGATGGAAGCAGGTAACAATAGCCCCGCAGCCCCTCACCCCCCCCCCCCCCCCAGCGCCCTCATTTGCTAAGCGCCTCCCTGCCACCACGGGTCTGCGGAGCTAAAGTTACCCCACTGAGTAGAGGGGGGACAGGGTATAACTCATTACGTAAACACCCACTGCTTCCCTCTTCTATCCCCCTATCACCCACCACCCCCCATTACCCACTGCATCCCTGTCACAAAAGCGGTCATTTAATTTCACTGACATGGTGGCCATTCAGTAGTAACTTGCTGGGGTCCTTTAATAATTTTTATTGTCTGATGGGGTCCCAGAGCAAAATAGTTTGAGCACCCCTGCTGTAGAGGATAGTCCAATGGCATTCACTCATTTACTAAATGTGGGTTCACTGACACAAATTTTAAGTAGCAGCTGTACACACATGCTTTTCTCCAGGATCTGAACCTAACAATCTCATTGCCTCAAATGAGTCCCTTATTAAATGGACAAAACCATGTGCACTGCAGGTGGGGCAGATGTAACATGTGAAGAGAGAATTAGATTTGGGTGAGTTATTTGTAAAGTAAAACCCCACCCAAATCTAATTATCTCTGCACATGTTACATCTTCTTCCCCCCCCCCCCCCCCCCCCCCGCAGTGCACATGGTTTTGTCCATTTGGGAAGGAATTTGTCTTTGTGAGTGAACCAGTATAAGTGCCTTTATGTAAGGGTATATGTGTTGTTGTTTTTTTGTTACTTCTAAAATTTCCTTTTAAGACTTTTTATTGTCTTTATTATCAGATGTTAGCTTTTTTTAAGAATGATGTCCCTTTTTGGAAGCAGAAACTGTATAATATAGCCAGTCCTTGTGATGGATACACCTTCTACGCTCTGATAAAGTGTCTGATAAGTGTAATGTGATATTGTTATGAATGCAGAGGATTTATTTGTTACTTATAATATAGTGGACTCTCTACAAGCCTAGACTAATGTAGTTTCAATTTCTCCAGGTCTCCAGGATGTTTAACCTTCAGTCGTCCCCAAGCTATGGGGAGCTTATCTTTATGGAGCGATATCAAGAAATCATACGAGAACTCGCAAAAGTAGAAAAGAAAATCGAGAATCAGAACTCTGAGGCTGGCGTCAGACCGCTGAGTGGTAGTCGCTCTACATTGCAAGCCATAGGGAATGCAGCAGCAGCAGGTCAGTAGTGGTTTCTGTCAGCAAATAGCGCTTTGGCAGCTGTTATGATGCGGAGACAACAGTTTTGTATAAATCCCAAAGTAACCCAATGCATTTGTCTCTCATTTTTGAAGTTTCTCCTTTATCAAAGATCAAAAGGGGACACGGACTGACACGGGATGCAGGACTTGTTTAACGTTCTTGGCTTTTACATTACATGCAGTATCTTATGTTATCTCCAGCTTCTTTAATGTCTGCTTGTGGTGCATAATTCTTTCCATTACCTCTAACTGCTGAGGGCCAGCAAGACTTTCTTCTTGACCCTCTGCTTTTCTGTCTTTATATACATTCTTTTGGTGATCCAATAAGATTTGCCAGCCTCCAATGCCAGCTCTGTGCAGACAGTGCCCATCTGTCTTGTCTCCTTTAAAACACAATTGTTTTTTTTTTTTTTTTACACTGTGGGTGAAATGTAATAGGATGAGAGAATCAGAAATTGAGAGATTTGGTAAGAAATCTCCAGTTTTTTTAAAGTGGCAATCAATAAACTGGTTTTGCAGTGCAAGTGATTGCCGCTTTAAAAAACCTGGAGATTTCTTACCAAATCTCTCACGTTCTAAATCTGTCATCCTATGTGTCCATTTCACCCTATGTGTCCACTGCATCTATACACGTCTCATTTCTTAATGCTATCAATATGACTAAATAAAGTTTCTTCCCCAGTGTCACTAGCACTCTGTACAGTCTGTATACAGCATCTCCCCAGTTTGCTGAATTGAGCCACCTTCAATTCTACTCTCAATTGTTCTACAAAAGTCGGCTTTATCTGCCCTGGATGTAATCGTCCATATACTGATCCTGAGCGGACTGTGCCACATCTGCTGCACCACCTTGCAGATTCATAGGCTGGCTATACCAATAGATCACACTGACCAACACCACCTCCTCACACATCTCTGACCTCATCTCTGCATACTTGCCATCTCTGATCTGTCTTTACCTTCTCTCTGACAACAGTCCCAACCCAAATTTAGGTTTCATTTATGGGGGCACAGGGACCACAATGTGGCAAAGGGATCATGATGGTTAAAGGTGGTGATCTGGTGTCAAATATGCCCTTTGGCACAGCCCACACATCAAGCTACCAGCTAAAAGGGGTTCTCCTACATTTCCTATAAGTGGCCCAGGATGTATGCAGAAGAATATTCTCTCCATCCAGCGGTCTTTCAATTCCTGTTCA